>NW_026712250.1:5870853-6342935 GCF_030504385.1 Musca domestica | reverse complement strand
ATATTTTTTTTCCTAAATCGATTTCCCTCAATTTTGCCTTTTTCAAAGCCAAAAAGTTTGTTTTTTAAGTCTTTCGCTTTAATATATTCATATCTCAGCTCTCTTTATCTATCTCTCTCTATCTAATAATTATAAAAAACTCTTTTAAAGAGCCAATCCAATTACCATTGAAAAGAGACACCGAATCGTGTTTGTTTTCTAAGTCTTTTGATGAATAACATCCTGTTATTTAATTCTCAATTCTCTCATTGCAAATTAAATTAAAGAGCAAATAGGAGAGGGAGAGAGAGCAATCACCGCCTTCTGACGGCATAAAGTTTGTTTCTTAAGTCTTTTGTTTCAATGCCTTCCTTGATTCAGATAACTGCTCTCTCTGCCAATTATGAATGAACTGGTGTGAGTATTAAAGAGAGTGAGAACATCTGATGCTTAGGTGTGTAATGAGTGCTTCAGAGAGCAATGATAATGGACACCTTTATTGGCATAGAGTTTGTTTCTTAAGTCTTTTCTTTAAATATGTTTCTGCGTAAATACCATCAGAAAAAAAGCCATAACTCGTCTATTTCTTAACCGATTTTAATGATTTTTGCAGTTTTTGAAAGCTTATAATATCACCTTTTAAGGAAAAATAAATAAAATTTTGTTTGTTAACAGCTTTGCAGTGACATTGCTATTTGTTAGCCGATTACAAATTAGTTGATTTTTCAATAAGAATATACTCGACCCCTTAAAAAAAAAAAAAAAAAAAAAAAAAAAAAAATAGAAATCCGTTGTTAAAATAGAAGTTATGAACGTTTAAAGTTGAAAATCCAGGAATCTTGGATTTTCTCTATAATTACCGTTATAAAATCATTTTTCGAAGTGATCCAGAAAAACCAAATGGCATATTCGTCATCTGTGGGAACCCATAAACCAGAATTGGAACATTAGAAGAAGTGTGAATTTTATATTTTTTTTTATTCATTTATTTATTTATTTATTTTTTGAAGGTTTATATCACATTGTACTTTTTCTTAGATAATTCATTTTTTTTGTTTTCTATTTTTTTTTATTCATTTATTAGTTTTTTTTTTTAAAGATTTGTATCACATTCTACTTTTTCTTAGAAGGTCCCCGTAGTAATAATTCAAAGGTGTTTGATATTAGGGAAATATTAAGAAGACCTTTTGTGGTCCATTGTAGGATATAATTGATAGGTAATTTGAAGGATACAGTAACGGTTCATCTGAAAAATATTTTAAATAACCCACATTTCGTGGTCCTTAAAAAAAATCCTAAAACCTTGAAAACTGGCATTTCCAAACAATTTTTTTTATTTTCTAAATAGAAAAGAAATCCATTTCAAATAAAAAAGAAAAGTTTTCTCTTCCTTTAGCTACTTTATTTTGCTGCACATAATTTTTTTTTTTTTTTGCTTTGCCATTATCATTCTCCTCATGAGCTAACAAGTGCAGCAATTTCTTTTTTTCTTAATTTTTTTTTCTTCCATTTCACCTTGTTTTCTTCTTACATTCACTCATTTAGTGTGTAAGCCATGGAGCACCAGGCGGTATTGTCACATGGTTTCCAAAACAGCAGTAGAAGAAAAAAAAAACAGAACCGCACTGTTCATAAAGTCAAAGTCAGGGGAAACCGGTTGCAGCAAAAATTAACCTACATTTCAATGACTTAAAACTTACATTCCGACAACAACAACGGCAGTGGAATTGGCAAAACAAAAAATTCACAATAAAATAAAACTCTAAACTGGAAACCATACAACCTTTGGTTCCAGCACCTAGCTGTTTAGGCGAAAAACAACCGCAAATTTAACAAAAAAAAATCAACACTTTAGTTGATGACTTGTTCGGGGTCATTTAAAATGTTGTTGAAGTTTTTTCGCAAAAAAAAAAAAAAAAAAAAACGCAAAAATGGAAGAAAAAACTTGTTTCATTAAACAAAGTTCAAATGGGACATGCGTTAGAGCATGCAATTTCGAAACAAAAAAAAACAACAGTTGTTTTCTAAAGAGTTTTTTTTTTGGATGGCACACCAATGTCTGCAGAAATAGAAAATTCCCAAACTTTCATTTGATTGGAAAAATTTCCTTTTTCTGAGCATTGGACAAGAAAAAAGGGTGTGGAGAAATTTATTGATTTTTATTATAATGATATTTTCACCGGCAATGAAAAAAGGAAAATTTTCTAAATTTTAGAAAATGAGAAAAGGAGTGTGGGGACTCTGTGAGAATAATTTTTTTTTACCAAAACACATTAACAAGTCCATTAAAAACTAAAACTATTACAAAAATCATTTTTAATGGCTAATAATAATAAAAGACTTAACAAACGAACTTGAAGCACTCAAAAATAATTTTAGTTAAGGGGCGAGTAAAAAACCCCTCTCTTGCTCTCAGTGAAGTAGAGAGAGAAAGCTAAAATTGTTAATATTTGACAATATATTAACAAAAAGACTTAAGCCCCTCTCTCGCTCTCAGTGAAGTTGATAGAGAAAGCTTAAAACAGTAATGTATTACAGTATATGAACAAAAGACTTAAGAAACAAACTTCATTTCTTCAATGATTTTTGAGGAGAAAATACTCTTTGCATCTCTTCCGTTAACCGTACTTTCAGAGAGTATAAGAACTCATTCCTTAATGGAGAAATATGGAGAAAAAGACTTAGAAAACGAAGTATTGTAACTTGGTTGTGTTATTCTCACTCTCTTTTAAATATCAGTCCTTTTACTTACAAAAGACTTAAGAAACAAACTTTATTCAGTCTATGGTGATTGAAGTAAAATTCCCTCTGAATTGCTCTTTAAACTCAGAATGCACTAAGACATCTGTTAGCAGCTCTGCTCAAGATTAAGAGCCCTCTCACCAGTCAATTTCTCTTTGCTCTTAGGAGGCATTAACAAATTAGTGTTAAAATGTCATTTATTTATTAATTGCTAATTATAATTTATAATCACTTTTGGCTCAACTTCATATTTAAAAAGAATTGAAAAAAAATTGGAACATTAAAGAAAACCCGAATATTAATTTTCTCTTAAATTTTCTCTTTTGCGTAGCAGTGCTACTTTTAGTATAAAAATTAACTTTGTAATATTATTTTGGAGGAATGCTCTCGTTCTCTCTCTCTCTACCGATAGCACTCTTTCTCTTGTAAATACTTTACACTCACAGAGCTGGAAAACAAATTCCTAGACCAGAGCTGAGCAAAATACTAATAAGAGATTGTTTAAGAGAAAATTAAAATTGCATTTTTCATTATATATGGTGGCTATAGACGTGGATTTTTTTTATTTTTTTTTTTTTTTTGGAAGATGACCATAGACCATAGTGAATATTTCAAAAATATTTTTTTTTAGGTGGCCATAGACATGGATTTTTTAGAAAAACATTTTTTGAAGTAGCCGTAGACGTGAATATTTCAAAAATATTTTTTTAAACGTGGCCCTAGATGTTAATACTTCAAGAATATTTTTAAGGGTTACCATAGACTTGGGGGGGTTAGAAATATTTTCTAAAGGTAAACATAGACGTTGATTTTTTTAAAAATATATTTTTAGGTGGCAATAGACGTGCATTTTTTAAAAAAACATTTTATTTTGAAGTAGCCATAGACGTGTTTTTTAACCTTTTTTTTAAAGGTAACCTTTGACGTGGATTAAAAAAAAATATTTTTTAGCCATAGACGTGATTTTTTTAAAATATTTTTCTTAAAGGTGGCCATGAACGTAAATATTTCAGAAATATTTTTTTTGAAATTGGCCATAGACTTGGGTTTAAAAAAATTGAAATATCCGTAGACGCGAATTTTTTAAAAATATTTTTTAAAGGTGACCATTGTCGTGTTTTTTAAATATTTTTTAAAGGTGACGATAGAAGATGTTTTTAATTAAAAAATATTTTTTTAAAATATGACCAAAGACGTGGATTTTTTTAAAATATTTTTTAAAAATATCCATCGACGTTTATTTTAAAAATATTTTTTTAAGTTAGGCAAAGAGGTTTTATATCAATTTCAATCCCTTAGTACTTTGCGAGCATCTTCAAAACCAATAAGCTTCTATTCTGGCCCTAAGCCAACACCTATGAAAAATCTCATGCAAAATGTCCCGTCAGTTGGTCAACAATTGTGACAAATGTAGAACTGTAAAATCAGGAAATTTATTTGGTATTTGTCCATTTTAACCCCTATATAAATTTCGCCCTTTTAACATTATCTGATACGCTTTCCAGTTGGTAGAATTGTGCCCTGTCATATGCTCTTACCACAAGCAAAATTCCCCGTGGATTGGTATATAATTGTGGTCTCTGGACACCTGTAAAATCAGATTTTTTTTTTTTGCTCCATTTGGACCCCTAAATAAAATTGGACCTTTAAACATTATCCGATACGCATTCAAATTGGTAGGCTTCTGCCCTGTCCTATACCCTAACCTCATGCAAAATTCCCCGTCGATTGGTATATAATTGTGACCTATAGAGCCCCTTTAAAATCATTAATTTTTTCGATTTTTTGGTCCATTTCAACCCCGAAATACATTTCACCCTTTAAATATTATCCGCTACGCATGCAAATTGGTAGGCATCTGCCCTGTCCTATACCCTAACCTCATGCAAAATTCCCCGTCGATTGGTGTATAATTGTGGCCTATAGAGCCACTTTAAAATCAGAATTTTTTTCTATTTTTAGTCCATTTCAACCTTAAAGACATTTCACCCTTTAAACATTATCCGATGCGCATCCAAATTGGTAGACTTGTGCCCTATAATATGCTCTTACCACATGCAAAATTCGCCGCGGATTGGTAAATAATTTTGGCTTATGGAACCACTTCAAAATCAGATTTTTTTTCTATTTTTGATCCATTTCAACCCCTAAAGATATTTCACCCTTTAAACATTATCCGATGCGCATCCAAATTGGTAGGCTTCTGCCCTGTCCTATACCCTAACCTCATGCAAAATTCCCCGTCGATTGGTGTATAATTGTGGCCTCTGGAGCAACTATAAAGCGGGACATTTTTTTGGTTTTGCTCCATTTGAACCCCTAAATAAATTTCGTTCTTAAAACATTATCCGATGCGCATCCAAATTGGAAGGCTTCTGCCCTGCCCTAAACCCTAACCTCATGCGAAATTCCGCGTCGATTGGTATATAATGGTGGCCTCTGGAGCAACTTCAAAAATTAGAATTAAATTTTTCTATTTTTGGTCCATTTCAACTCCTAAAGACATTGCACCCTTTAAACATTATCCGATGCGCATCCAAATTGGTAGACTTGTGCCCTGTCGTATACTCTTATCACATGCAAAATTTTCCGCCGATTGGTATATAATTGTGACCTATGGAGCCACTTCAAAATCATTAAATTTTTCTATTTTTTTGGTCCATTTCAACCCCTAAAGACATTTCACCCTTTAAACATTATCCGATGCGCATCCAAATTGGTAGGCTTCTGCCCTGTCCTATACCCTAACCTCATGCAAAATTCCCCGTGGATTGGTAAATAATTGTGGCCTATAGAGCCACTTCAAAATCAGAAAATTTTTCGATTTTTTTTGTCCATTTCAACCCCTAATAACATTTTACCATATAAACATTATCCGATGCGCATCTAAATTGGTAGGCTTCTGCCCTGTCCTATACCCTAACCTCATGCAAAATTCCCCGTCGATTGGTATATAATTCTGGCCTATAGAGCCCCTTTAAAATCAGAAAATGTTCTATTTTTGGTCCATTTCAACCCCTAAAAACATTTCACCATTTGCACATTATCCGATGCGCATTCAAATTGGCAGGCTTCTGCCCTGTCCTTTTTTTATTTATTTAATTTTAATTTTCCTATTTTTGCCATAACTCCTTTATTTTTGAGTTTTTCGTATTTTTAGGGTCGCTTTTTTAGTTTCCTCAATTCTTTTTGTTTTTTTTTTTTCATTTTCGGACTTCCTCTCCCATCTTCGTTATGCATAATTTTAAAATTGAAGAATTTCAATTTTTTTTTGTTTTTGTTTTTATTACAAAAATAATTTTTTTGTTGTTTGTGTGCGATTCCTCACCTTTTTTTTTTTGCTCAAAACCACAATTACATATGGAAAATTACCCTCAACATGGTCATTATATTTTATGCGTGGTGGTTGGTTGGACGTTTCTTTTGCCTCCCTTTAATGCTAATGAACGTTCTCGGTAGATGCTAAGAATCAAAACAAAAAAAAAAAAAAAAACAGATTCTGAGAAACCAGAAAGTCCAGATGAAATCCGCCATGAAATTGAATTACAAACAGTAAACTGTCAAGATTTGCCTGCAAATATTATTCATGCCTTTGTACGTATTTATTTTGCCTGGCAGGCCTGAGGTAAATGATATTCCTATTAGCCAACAGCCAGCTAGGATATGGCCAATGATGATGGTGATTTTTGTTCAACTTTTTTTTTTTTTTTTTTTGAAATTCAAATTAAATATTTACCAAGTTGCCGGACAGCCTGGCAGTCAATATCGCAGAGGAGAAGTTGTAGAAAATCCAAGCCATTTTTTTCAGGCCCTCTTTAAATGGTAATGATTGGTTAAATTGCCAGAAAATGGTTGGTGATTTGGTAACAGTTACCTTAAAAGGATGTTGCTTTTGCTCTAAAATAAAGATATTCCCCAAGGCATGGCAAAACGAAAAAAAATTATGAAAATATGGAAATTCTGAATCAAATATTTTTATTTTTATAAAAAAAATTGATTAACATATTTTCTTTAAAAAATAACTTCTAGAAATAATTTTCCTTTTTTTTTTTTTTTTTTTTTTTTTGTCTGAAAAACAACCTGCCTTAAAACTATTTTTTTTTTTTTTCTCAATTTAAATTTAAAGCAATTTGAAGACAATTTTCCTCAACTCCCCAAAATACTCCTGGACCAAGGTGGGGGCCGAAGAGGGCCATTTGTTGGGCAAACCGTTTGGCGTTTTGTGTCATGTTTTGTCACAAGTGAAATTGTATTTTTTTCTCCCTCCCCCTCTGCTACTCCCCAGCATGTTTTGTGGAAATATGGCCAGTCTAGGTACCTTGGGTAGAGGAAAAAAATTTAACTTTTCATGCCTTGAAAATGTGATGTAGATGGCACCACCACCACCGTCATCATCATCAGCAGCAGCAGCGGCAATGAAAGGTAGTCTCGGCTGGCAATTGTCGTGCCAGGGCAGTTGTTTTGTGGCAGTCATTGTTGTTGCCTTCCACTCCTTCTTCCTCTACCTCTCCAGTGTTGATGTCGTCTTCTTCTCCATGATGAAGGCCCATAACCATAAAGAAGGGCATGAACTTTTCTCTTAACATTTGTTAAGTGTGTATATGTGTGCGAGTAGTGAAATATTTTAAAATGGCCAACAACAAGGCAAACAACCTGGCTTTCATGGCAAACAAAACAAAACGAAAAAAAAGGTTTTCTTTTCAAGAAAACTGCAAGCCAACAACATTTGCCCTGCAAAAAAAATCTTCTTGTTGTTTTTTTGTGCTTCTTCTATCAAGATTCTTACATGAGAGAAATCTAAACATTGTTTTAATACTTAGAAGTAGAAAAAGAAACTCCACAAAAAAAACCCTAACAACCTCATCTAAGTACCGAACCAAAAAAAAATCTTCTAAACAATGCAGGCTCTACAAGAAGCCAACCAAAAAAAATATGTGTATTTGAAAATCTCCAGGTTTTACAGCAGCCATATTCTGCAAAGAATTTTGCCAAACAAGCTCCTAATGCTGCTGCTGCCGTTGCTGCTGGCGACTTGTTTATGGCCTGTATGGTAACACTTAAATGTTTTGTGTCGTCGCGTGCAAATAACATTAAAAAGGGGGGACCCTTAGAAGTCTTAGGAACAGCATTCAAACCAAAAAAAAGAAAAGCACAAAACTCTCACAAAATATGGCCAGCAAGTTTGTATCCTAAGTCTTTTGTTTACATACAAGCAAAAAAATCAGAAAATATTGCATTCCTTCATGGTTTTGAAATATTTCATAAAACAAAATTTTAACTCTCTTTTTTGCAGAATTTGTAACACCAAAATGAGTTGAGAGGGTCTGAGGAAGTCGAACGCTGATTCATAAAAAGCTGAGTATTTTATGATATTTTAATAATATTTTTTAAATTTGACTTCAAAAACTATTTTTTCATAGTTTTAAAGACCTGTCACAAACATGAATATATTTTCCATTGGAATCCATAGACGTAGAATTAAAAAAATATTAGAAAGGGTCATAAAGGTGAATATTTTTTAAATATAAAAACATAATCGTAGTTTTTTGAAAAATATATTTTTAAAGGTGGTCATAGACCTGGATTTTTAAAGACAAATTATTTAAAAGTGGCCATAGGCGTGGATTTTTTAAAATATTTTTTTAAAGGTGGCTATAGACGTGGATTTTGTAAAAAATATTTTTTTAAAGCTTGACATAGCGGTTGATTTTTTAAAAAATATATATTTCAAACATTGCCATAGGCGTGGATTTTTTAAAAAAATATTTTTTAACATTGCCAAAGACGTGGATTTTTTAAAAATATCTTTTTAAGATAGCCAAAACTTTAATTTAAAAAAAAATAATTTTTTCATATAGCCTTAGTCGTGGATTTTTTTAATATGTTTTCAGTAGACGTGGGTGTGAATTTTTTAAAAATATTTTTTTTAATTTGCCAAAGACGTGGATTTAAAATAAATAATTAAACGTGGATTTTTTAAAAATATGTTTTAAGTAGCAGTAGGTGTGGATTTTTTGAAAACATTTTTTTAAGATTGCCAAAGACGTGGATTTAAAAAAAATAATTTAATAAAAAAATAATTAAACGTGGATTTTTAAAAAATATGTTTTAAGTAGCCGTAGGTGTGGAGTTTTTGAAAATATTTTTTTATAATTGCCAAAGACGTGGATTTTTAAAAAAAAAATAATTTAATAAAAAAAATAATTTAATAAAAAAATAATTAAATATATTTTAAAAATATTTTTTAAAGGTTGCCATGGTGGATTTTTTTAAATATTTTTAAAGGTTGGCATGGACGTGGATTTTTTTAAAAATATTTTTTTAAGATTGCCAAAGACTTGGATTTAAAAAAAAACAATTTAATAAAAAAAATAATTAAACGTGGATTTTTTAAAAATATTTTTTAAAGGTTGCCATGGGCGTGGATTTTTTTAAAAATATTTTTTAAAGGTTGCCATGGACGTGGATTTTTTTTAAAAATAGTTTTTAAAGGTTGCCATGGACGTGGATTTTTTTAAAAATATTTTTTTTTAGATTTGCTATGAACTTGGATTTTTTTAAAAATATTTTTTAAAGGTTGACATGGACCTGGATTTTTTAAAAATATTTTTTAAAGGTTGCCATGTACGTGGATTTTCGTAAAAATATTTTTTTAAAGGTTGCCATGGACGTGGATTTTTTGAAAATATTTTATTAAGATTGCCAAAGACGTGTATTTAAAAAAATAATTTAATAAAAAAAATAAATAAACGTGGATTTTTTAAAAATATTTTTTTAATAGTTGCCATGGACGTGGATTTTCGTAAAAATATTTTTAAGTGTGACCATTGATGTGGATTTTTAAAAAAAAAATTAAATCTAAAAAAAGATATATTTTTTAAGGTGACCATTGATGTGGATTTTTAAAAAAAATTAAATTTAAAAAAAGATATATTTTTTAAGGTGACCATTGATGTGGATTTTTTAAAAATATTTTTTTCAAAGTGGCCATAGACTGGAATTAAAAAAAATATTTTTTAAGGTGACCATAGACGTGTTTTTTAAATATTTTTGAGGGTGGTCATAGAAGAGATTTTTAAATAAAAAATATTTTTTTTAAAATATGACCACAGACGTGGATTTTTTAAAATAATTTTTTAAAAATATACATCAACGTTAATTTAATTTTTTTTAATATTCATCGACTTTTATTAAAAAAATATTTTTTATAAGTTAGGCAAAGACGCGTTTTTTTTAATATTTAAAAAAATATCTGTTAACATGATTTTTTTAAATATTTTGAAAAATTTTAAGACCCAATTAATCCATGGTAAAAACATCATATATTCCAAGTTTCTTAGGAAAAAAAACAAAATAATATTCCCTCTTTGCTTTTTTTTTTTTTTTTTTTTTTTTTTTTTTGAATCGCCACTTCTTTTTTCTTTCCATTCTTAATTCTATCAATGACCTAACTCAACAATATTTCTTCAAACACACCGAATCTTATCTCACACAACTTATCGCCACTGAGTCACAAATTATATGACATACTTCCAATTAAAAAAAAAACAACAACAACAAATTTAATAATTTTCTTCGTTGGTCTTAAGCCAACATCTGTCTGTGTGTGTGTGGCATAAAAAATCCGACAGACTGAAAATTAAAATTTAAATTCCAGAAAACAAAAACTAAACTGAATAGAAATCAGCCAAGAAACACACATTTCATTGAGACACGTAAAGAAAAGACCATAAAAGACGCCATACAATAACAACAACAAAAAAATAAAAACAAATCAAAAACGTGGCTGGCATGACCACAAGAAATTTAGTGGTAAGCACTCATGACAACAAAATTTTACATAAATATGACAGTTGAAGGCAATACAAGGCGAGAGGGAAGAGTAGAGGAGAGGAGAATGTGGAGAAAGATTAAGAAAGTCCAGATTTATGAATTTTCATTAAAAAATAAAACGTGAAATTTTAATTCAGAATATTTTATATTTCAACGAAATAACAAGAAAAAAAACATAAAAATTCATACAAAAAAGTAAAAGTGAATATAAATGTTTCAAGAAAAAAAATAGAAGACAGAAGAAGGAATAAAAACATACGAAAGGTTTGAAATTTTGATTAGCATTTGGCTAATTGAAAGGAAAAGTGGAATGGAATTTTCGAGTCTCTCTTCCTACACTTAATTGCCAATGACAAGCCTTCTAATCCCCAGAGCAAAAATGCCAATCTTCATTACAAACAGATATTCCCACACACACGCATGCGGAAACAAACGAAAGACTTAAGACACATACCTTGGCCTGTTGGTGGTAAAATGCTTCCCATTTATTTTTAGTTTTCCGCATTTTTTATCTTCTACATTTCGAACCCTGTGGCATCTTTTGTAAGCTATTTCTATTTCTTTGGTATTGGCGAATCTTAAGAATCTTTACACCTCAACAATTCCCATCAACCAAAAATTGCCGGTAATTGCAAATGACACCTTCTCGACAGGCAATGATGAAAATGGAGATAGAAAACGACTCAACATCGTAGAGATTACTTAAGACACACTTAACTACAAAAGACTTAAGACACATACATGGTAGTGAGAAATATATTTCAGGTGGAAGGAGATTTTTTTACAAAAAATAAATAAATAAAGTGAAGAATAAAATGACATTGCTATCAAAATAAAAAAAAAAATTGTGGACAATTTTTTTTTATAGAAAATTATGTAGAATTATTGGATTTTTGAAAAATATATAAAAATTTAATTCTTTCTGCATTGCAACCATTTTTTTATTTTATTTATTTATGTTTTTTATTTATTTATTTATTTTTATTGTAAAAAAAAAACTATTTTTTTTTTCATTAAAATCTTTTTTAGTCATTATATTTTATTACAGATTTTTAATTTTAATTTAATATTTAAAAAAAAACATTTATTTTCAAAAGACTTAAGACACATATATGGCTTAAAAAAATAAATAAATAAAATGAAGAATAAAATGACATTGCTATCAAAATAATAAAAAAAAAATGTGGAAAATATTTTTTTTATAAAAAATTATGAAGAATTATTGGATTTTTGAAAAATATATATAAATTTAATCCTTTCTACATTACAACCACTTATTTTATTTTATATTATTTATTTATGTTTTTTATTTATTATTTTTTTTTTTTTTTGTAAAAAAATCTATTTTTCAATAAAATATTATGTAGTCTTTATATTTTATCACAGATTTTTAATTTTAATTTAATATTAAAAAAAAACAAAATTTATTTTCAAAAGACTTAAGATACATACATGGCTTTAAGAAATATTTATGAACAAATAAAAATAATAAAAAAATCAGTGAAAATAGCATTTGTTCTTTTAAGAAATTATGGAAAATTAATGAAATTTTGTATACAAAAATTTAAATATTTTTTTTTTTTTTTGTATTGCGTTCAATTTTTTCTTTAAAAATTAAAAATATCAAGGATTCATATAAATTTTTAATTTCTATTCAAATTTAAATTTAATATTAAAACAAAAGACTTAAGACACGACATGGCAGAAAATATGAAAAATAATTTAAATTGCTTTTAATAAAAAATATTTAAATATTTATGAATATTTTATTTATTTATTTTTCTTTTTTGTATTGCGATAAAATTTCTTCTTTAAAAAAATATCAAAATTTTCATAAAAATCATATATAGTCTTTATATGCTATTATAGATTTTTTATACATCTTTTATTGTGTTCAATTTTTTTCTTTAAAAAATGAAAAATATTAAGGATTCATATAGATTTTTAATTTAAATTTAATATTAAACCAAAAGACCTAAGACACATACATGGCAGAAAATATGAAAATTTTTTTGAATTTTTTTTAATAAAAAATATTTAAATATTTATTTATTTATTTTAAATTTTTTTCTTTAAAATATATCAAAATTTTCCTAGAAATCATATATATTATTTATATTCTATTTTAGATTTTCAACTTCTATTCAAATTTGATATTAAACAAATATTTTTTTTTTTTCCTTTTTCCAGGTAAATAATTTCCCTGATTTTTGTCATTTCAAACAAAGAGTAAGTCAGCTTTTTATTGAATTTCCGAAAATGTGGTGGTATTGAATTTTTTGTGACTTGAAATTAATTTCTTCCAGTAAATTTCTAAATGAATTCTGGACCAAAAGACTTAGGCAACAAACTGGATTTGACTTCAGAGAGTTTAGAAGAGCATTCATTAACAAATCTACGTTGACTTATGAGAGACTGAGAAATATACTCTTTTGATGCATAAATTTGCGAATACTCTCTATACATTTGTATACCCTCAGCCATATGGCTAAGGAGGGTATATATAATTTGATTAGGCCAAAACGTGCCTCATCGAAATAACGTTTTTAGATCCTAGGTCTCTTTGGACCAAATCCGTTTCAGGACATTTGAAAGCGATGTCCGTCCATCCCTCCGTCTGTCTGGCTGGCTGGTGCTCACGATAACTCTCGAAGGGAGTATACGATTTCGACCAAACTTGGTACATCATAATATTGTTGTTAAACTGAAATCGAGTTCGGAGATGGGCAATATCGGTTCACTCCTTCTGGTACCTCCCCCACAAAAGGGCGAAATTTTCAAAAAAAAATATTTTCTGCACAGCAAGAGAAAGAATAATCCGATTTTGCTCCAACTTTGCGAGTCCTAATATTTGCATCAGTTCTAAATCAGGTGCGAAAATGGACAATATCGGACCACTCCTTCAAGTACCTCCCCCACAAAGGGTCAAAATTTTGAATAATAATAACTCTCTAAAAAATGTGTTGTTAGAATCCGAGTGTATTCAAATTTTACACATCCCAGTAATTTTATTAATCCAAAGTCTGGTGTGAAAATGGATTATATCGGTCTACTCCTTCTGGTACCTCCCTCGCAAAAGATCGACATTTTGAATATTTATTAAGTTCATAAAACGCGAAATAAACATCCGATTCCATTTAGACTTGGCATATCCCAATATTTCCATCAACACAAGATCTGTTGCAAAGATAGAAGGGATCGGACAATTCCTTCCGGTACCTCCCCTACAAAGGGTCAAATTTTTGAATAAGCAAAAAGATCATAAAATCCGAAAAAAGTATCCGTTTCTTTTCATATTTCGCACATCCCATTATTTCCATCAACGCAAGATCAGAGGTGAATATGGCAGGGATCGGACAATTCCTTCTGGTACCTCCCCCACAAAGGGTCAAAGTTTTGAATTACCAAAACGATCATAAAAACCGAAATAAGCATCAGGTTCTCTTCAAATTACAAACATCGCATTATTCCCATCAACGCAAGATCTGAGAAGAAGATGGGATGTGTCGGCCAACTCCTTCTGGTACCTCCCCCACAGAGGGTCAAAATTTTGAATATTCATGAAGCTCATAAAACGCGAAATAAATATCCGATTCCATTTAGACTTGGCATATCCCAATATTTTCATCAACACAAGATCTGTTGTAAAGATGGAAGAGATCGGATCATTTATTCTGGTACCTTCCCCAGAAAGGGTCAAAGTTCTGAATAGCCAACACGATTATAAAATCGGAAAAAAGCATCCCTTTCTTTTCATATTTGGTACATCCCATTATTTCCATCAATGCAAGATCAGAGGTGAATATGGCAGAGATCGGACCATTCCTTCTGGAACCTCCCCCACAAAGGGTCAAAGTTCTGAATTACCAAAACGATCATAAAATCCGAAAAAAGCATCCGTTTCTTTTCATTTTTCGCACATCCCATAATTTCTATTAACACAAGATCTGGTGTGAAAATGTGATATATCGGTCTACTCCATCAAGTACCTCGCAGACAAAGGTTCAAAATTTTGAATATTTATGAAGCTCATAAGACGCGAAATTAAAAATCGATTCCATTCAGACATTTAGAATGAGAATTTACTCTCTTCCGGTTTATTACCAAAGGAGTTATGGATCAAAAGACTTGGGCAACAAACTTGATTTCAGCTCTGAGAGCTTAAAAGAGAATTTATAAAGGAGCTTTGTAACAAAAGACTTAAGCAACAAACTTAAGTAGATTTATGAGAGCGTTGAAGAGACGGATTTGATTTGATCACTGAAAGCTAAAAAGAGAATTTATGAAGGAGTTTTGTAACAAAAGACTTAAGAAACAAACCTAAGAAGATTTTTTGAGATTATTTAAGAGATGAACTTGATTTGATCACTGAGAGCTTACAAGAGAATTTACTAAGGATTTTTGCACCAAAGACTGAAGCAACAAACCCAAGTAAAATTTTGAGGGCATTAAAGGAACGGTTTCGATTTGAGCTCTAAAATCTAAAAAGAGAATTTTTTAATCACCCCCCTTAATTACAAACCTAAGTAGATTTATGAGACTATTTAAGAGAGGGACTTGATTTGATCACTGAGAGCTTACAAGAAATTTTATTAAGGAGAGATGCAACAAAAGACTTAAGCAACAAACCCAAGTAGATTTATGAGACTATTTCTCTTACGATTTCGTTGCTGCCTTTAGACATACATTTCCAATTTTTTTTTTTTTTTTTTGTGGTAAAATATAATCAATTGCAAATAAATTGTTATTTTCACTGTGGTATTCTGTTTTCCATTTTCTTGGCAATTTTCCAAGCTCATTTAAAGAATGGCTAACACAATAACACAATTTTACCTTAAGTGGTTTTATTATTGGAAAGAAAATAAATATTCCTCACCAATTCCCTCTCTCCCCCACGCTCTTTCTCTCTCTGTCTTTCTCTTTCACATTTTTCTTTGGTTCAATAACATTTCAATGTTATTACCCTGGCTAATTGAAATTTCAAACACATATTATGGGTTGTGGCTGTGAGCAAAAAAAAAAAAAAACAAACGATCCAACATAAATGCTCATGACATTTAAAACACGTGACAGTAATAATATTTCAGATTTCTATGATAATTGCGTATTCCAGAGGGTAATTGAGATTCTTTGGTGATTTTTTTCTATTTATTTATTTTATTTTATTTATTTATTTTATTTTATTTTATTTTATTTTATTTATTTTATTTATTTTATTTATTTTATTTATTTTATTTATTTTTTTTTTATTTTATTTTTATTTTTTTGCTAGAAGTTAATTTAGGAAAATTTTCAATTTTTTTCCATTGCATGTTTTTGAGTTATAAATTATTTTTGTAAGATTTTTTTTCAGTTATTTCTCACATGCCATAATTTGTGAAAATTAAAAAAAATATACATTTTCTCAAGGAAGTGACCATTTTTCTGGTAAAATTTATTTAATAATAGCCCATTTGCTATATTTTCACCTCAGAACTTTTCCCAAGAGCTGCTGCAGGAAAATTTTGTGAAAACAACACGTAACAGAAATTTAAGAAACAGAACGCCCCCTTCCTTTGCCTGGATTCTAGGTAGTATTTTTTATGATTAATTGAATATGAACGGAGTTTTTTTTTTTTTCTTTTGCCATTTCTCAATGCCACATGCAATGGTCATGCAATTCCCAAACAACACATGTTAGCTGAAAAATTTCTAGGTTTGAAAAAAAACCGCATACACAGCAACAGGTACCCTGAGTGGAAATGATAAATTTTTCCAAGAACTTTTAAGAATATCTACAAGGCCCGAGGCGAGGAAAATGTGGAAAAAACCACACTTCATCAAAGCAAAAGAAAAGTGGAAAATATGGGTCAAATTATAAAAATACAACATTTCAAGCCTGAGTGGTTATTATGGTCAATGAGATGTGAAAAAGAAATTTCAAAAATATATGGGTGAAATCATAAACCATTGGATTTGGCCTTAATTGTTGTTAAATCAGTTAGAAATGTTGGATTTATGATGGATTCTTTTTTTTTATATTTTTCTTTCAAAACTGTTTCCAATAACTTAACACCCAGCACCTGGCACAGGCCATCAATATCAATAAACAGCATCATCATCATGGCTAAGAATCTTCTAAGCATCACTTTGTGGGTTAACGCCAAAACAAATTAGGCCAGTTAACGGCCGGCCAAACAAAAGCCACACAAGTTTAGAATGTCTTAGCCATGAGATATGCAAAGCATTTGGCCAAAAACCAACACAGCATCCACACACAACATTCGAAATCAAAGGCATTAGTAGGCCCCAAACAGAGAGAAAGAGAGAGGTGAGGAGAGAGAGAAGAGAGAGAGAGAGAGGAGGGATGGAGAGGGGTTAGAGAAATTCCTCATTCCATTTCCAAAGCCATATACGACTGTTTTCCATCTGTCCGACTGTCCGACCATGTTGTAGTCGTTTTTTCCCCCAAATACCGGTAATTTAGGACTTTCTTCTTCATCTCGCCAAGCAATTAACATAAAATCATATTCCAACTCTCCAACACTTGGTCTTTATTCTTTCCTCTTCTTCTCCTCTGTTTTTTTTTTTTTTAGTCAATATATTAAATTACAGTTGCTTGGCCCATATTGTGCTCCAAAACCAAAAAAAAGCCATTTGAGTGAATATTGTATCATTTGTTTGCTTTCCAACCAATCCGTTTGATGGAAGTTATTAGCACATGCCAAGCAGCATCAGGTGAGTTGTGAGAAGAAATGGGTATCAATTTGTCTTGTTTGATTGTAGAAAGGTGTGAATTGCGGGGCAGAATGGAATAATAAATGGAGCAAGGTGGTATTAGAATTCTAATGGCAAAATGTGAAAAAAAAAATAAATTTTTCAAAAAAAAAATATTTTTTGAAAAATAAAATTGAATTCGGACGGGGTCTTCTATGGAAATTTGGAATTCAGGCAAGTTTTCCTGCAAAACTCTTGAATTCAAATAAAATTTCCTTCATAAAAATCGAATTCCACACCATTCTTTTAATAGAAATTCCAAACCATGGTATATTAACCTTTTTTTCTCTAAAATTTAAAAATTAAATTAAAAACAAAAATATTGGAGAAAAGCCTGACAATGAAAGAAATCCAAATTTAGCTGAGTTTTTCTAAAAAAGTCTTTCAAAAGAATATTAGAAATTAGCATTTCAAATGAGTTTTCCTTCATAAAAATCGAATTCAACACCATTCTTTTAATAGAAATTCAATTTCCCAAACCATGGTATATTAACATTTTTTTCTCTAAAATTTAAAAATTAAATTAAAAACAAAAATATTGGAGTTTCAAATTTAGCTGAGTTTTTCTAAAAAGTCTTTCAAAAGAATATTAGAAATAAGCAAAACATTTTCAAGCATATCACAATTCAGCCCAATTTTTGTAGAGAATTTTAGAAGTCATGAAATTTTTTCTTCCAATTCGGGGAGGTCTTCCTTCAGAAAATTAAAAAAAAATAAAAAATTATTTCAGCTCTACCAAAGAATGCTACGTTTCAGCTAAAGGGGGTTTTCAAGAAATTCACAATTTACCTACCATGTTCGTTTCCTAAATCTTTTGTTATTTTGGTGCATGCAATTTTGTTAACTCACCCCTTCAACATATCCCATTATGGCCTTCTTACTCTCCCTCTTTCTCAATCGCGCTCTCTCTCTCTCTCTTTGGAGTTAAGTTTACCTTTAGTTCCAAGTTCGTTTCTTAAGTCTTTCGTTTGACTCAAAGCAAACTCTTTTCCTATTTCTACGAAATTTTCTCTATCTCTCTCTCTCTCTCTCTCTTCGATATCACAAAAAATATTTCAATCAAGGTTTGTGTCTTAAGTCTTTTGATATACACTATTAATTGACTATTTATTCGCAATTTTTATAACCTCAGCCAAATGGCTAGAGAGGGTATATAACATTTGATACGGCCAAAACGTAACTCATCGAAATAACAGTTTTAGGCCCCAGGTTTCTTTGGAGCCAATCCGTTTCAAGACATTTGGAGTCGATCTAGCGATGTCCGTCCATCCGTCTGTCTTGCTGGTACGCACAATAACTCTCGAAGGGTGCATCCGATTCGGTCCAAACTTGGTACATCGTAATATTATTATCAAACCCAGATCGAGTTCGAAGATGGACAATATCGGTTCACTCCTTCTTGTACCTCCCCCACAAAATGTCATAATTTTCAAAGAAAATTATTTTGCTGCACAGAAAGCGAAAGGATCCTTCGATTTTGCTCCAACTTTGCAAATCCTAATATTTGCATCAGTGCTAGGTTAGGTGCGAAAATCAACAATATCGGCCACATCCATCAAGTACCTCCCCCACAAAGGGTCGAAATTTTGAATAATTTTAACTCCCATAGAATGTGATGTAAGAGTCCGATTGTCTTCAAATTTCGCACATCACAATATTTTTATTAGCCCAAGGTATGGTGTATAGCTGGATATTATCGGTCCACTCCTTCTGGTACCTCCCCCACAAAAGGGTCAAAATTTCGAATACCCATCAAGCTCAATAAACCTCGAAATTAACATTCGATTCCATTCAGACTTGGCACATCTCAATATTTCCATCAACACAAGATCTCTTAAAAAGATGATGGAGATTGGACAAGTTCTTCTGGTACCTCCCCCACAAAAGGGTCAAAATTTCGAATAACCAAAATGATTATAAGTTTCGAAATAATTATCCAGTTCTCTTCATATTTCACGGATCTCATTATTTCTACTAACACAAAATCTGCTGTGAAGATGGAATGTATTAGTCCACTCCTTCCGGTATCTCCCCCACAAAGGGTCAAAATTTCGAATAACCAAAAACGATTGTAAAATCCGAAAAAAGCATCCGCTTCTCTTCATTTTTCGCACATCTCATTGTTTCTACTAACACAAAATTTGCTGTGAAGATGGAATGTATCGAATGTATGTATCTGGTACCTCCCCCACAAAGGGTCAAAATTTTGAATGACCAAAAATGATTGTAAAATCCGAAATAAGCATCCAGTTCTCTTCATTTTTCACACATCCCATTATTTCAACTAACACAAGATCTGCTGTGAAGATGGAATGTATCGGTCCACTCCTTCTGGTAACTCTCCCACAAAGGGTCAAAATTTTGAATAACCATGAAGCTCAATAAACCTCGAAATTAACCTCCGATTCCATTCAAACTTGGCACATCTCAATATTTCCACTACACCAAGATCTGTTATAAAAATGGTGGAGATCGGTCAATTTCTTCTTGTACCTCCCCCACAAAGGGTCAACATTTTAAATAACCGAAAAACAATTGTAAAATCCGAAATAAGCATCCGATTCTCTTAATATTTCACACATCCCATTATTTTTACTAACACAAGATCTGCTATGAAGATGGAATGTATTGGTCCACTCCTTCTGGTACCTCCCCCACAAAGGGTCAAAATTTTGAGTATTCATGAAGCTCATAAATCGCGAAATTGACATTCGATTCCATTCAAACTTGGTATATCTCAATATTTCCACTAAACCAAGATCTGTTATAAAAATGGTGGAGATCGGACCATTCTATCTGGTACCTCTCCCACAAAGGGTCGAAATTTTGAATAACCAAAAACGATTGTAAAATCCGAAATAAGCATCAGATTCTCTTTATATTTCACACATCCCATTATTTCTACTAACACAAGATCTGCTGTGAATATGGAATGTATTGGTCAACTCCTTATGTTACCTCCCCCACAAAGGGTCAAAATTTTGAATATCCATGAAGCTCATAAAACACGGAATTAACATTCGATTCCATTCAGACTTGGTACATCTCAATTATTCCACTAAACAAAGATATGTTATAAAGATGGTAGAGATTGGACAATTTCTTCTGCCACCTCCCCCACAAAGGGTCAAAATTTCGAATAACCAAAAACGATCATAAAATCCGAAATAAGCATCCGCTTCTCTTCATTTTTCACACATCCCATTATTTCTACTAACACAATGTCTGCTGTGTATATGGAACGTATCGGTCTACTCCTTCTGGTACCTCCCCCACAAAGTGGTCAAAATTTTGAATAACCATGAAGCTCAATAAACCTCGAAATTAACATCCGATTCCATTCAATCTTGGTACATCTCAATATTTCTATCAACACCAGATCTCTTAAAAAGATGGTAGAGATTGGACAAGTTCTTCTGGTACCTCCCCCACAAAGGGGTCAAAATTTCGAATAACCAAAAACGATTGTAAAATCCGAAATAAGCATCCGCTTCTCTTCATTTTTCACACATCCTATTATTTCAACTAACACAAGATCTGCTGTGAATATGGAATGCATCGGCTCACTCCTTCTGGTACCTCCCCCACAAAGGGTCAAAATTTCGAATAACCAAAAACTATTGTAAAATCCAAAATAAGCATCAGATTCTCTTCATATTTCATACATCCCATTACTTCAACTAACACAAGATCTGCTGTGAATATGGAATGTATCGGTTCATTCCTTCTGGTACCTCCCCCACAAAAGGGTCAAAATTTCGAATATCCATCAAGCTCAATAAACCTCGAAATTAACATTCGATTCCATTCAGACTTGGTACATCTGAATATTTTCATCAACACAAGATGTGCTGTGAAGATGGAATGTATCGGTCCACTCCTTCTGGTACCTCCCCCACAAAGGGGTCAAAATTTTGAATATCCATGAAGCTCAATAAACCTCGAAATTAACATCAGCTTCCATTCAAACATGGTACATCTCAATATTTCCACTAAACCAAGATCTGTTATAAAGATGGTAGAGATCGGACCATTCGATCTTGTACCTCCCCCACAAAGGGTCAAAATTTCGAATAACCAAAAACGAATGTAAAATACGAAATAAGCATCCGGGTCTCTTCATTTTTCACACATCCCATTATTTCTACTAAGACAAGATCTGCTGTGAAGATGGAAAATATCGGTCCATTCCTTCTGGTACCTCCGCCACAAAGGGTCAAAATTTCGAATAACCGAAAACAATTGTAAAATCCGAAATAAGCATCCGATTCTCTTTACATTTCACACATCCCATTGTTTCTACTAACACAAGATCTGCTGTGAAGATGGAATGTATTGGTTCACTCCTTCCGGTACCTCCCACACAAAGTGTCAAAATTTCGAATATCCAAAAACGATTGTAAAATCCGTAATAAGCATCAGATTCTCTTTATATTTCACACATCTCATTATTTCTACTAACACAATATCTGCTGTGTATATGGAATGTATCGGTCTACTCCTTCTGGTACCTCCCCCACATAAGGGTCAAAATTTCGAATATCCATGAAGCTCATAAATCGCGAAATTGAAATTCGATTCCATTCAACCTTGGTATATCTCAATATTTCCACTAAACCAAGATCTGTTATAAAAATGGTGGAGATCGGACCATTCTATCTGGTACCTCCCCCACAAAGGGTCAACATTTTATTTATGTTTATTTATGTTCTCTTCATTTTTCACACATCCCATTATTTCTACTAAGACAAGATCTGCTGTGAATATGGAATGTATTGGTCCAGTTCTTCTGGTACCTCCCCCACAAAAGGGTCAAAATTTCGAATAACCAAAAAATTTTTTAAAATCCTAAATAAGCATCCGATTCTCTTCATATTTCACACATCCCATTATTTCTTCTGACACAAAATCGGCTGTGAAGATGGAATATATCGGTCCATTCCCTCTGTTGTGAAGATGTCCTCTCACAATTTTTCTGGTTTAACATTCAACTCCCAAGTTTGTTGCCTAGGTCTTTTGATAAATGGAAGTTCGTTTATTTGAAGGTTAAGAAGTATGAATTCAAATTATGGCTGCTCAAAACCGAAAAATTAATATTCTGTTTTATTTTTTCTTTTTTGTATTCTACAAATTATTTCCATTTTTTTTATTTTTTTAAATATGAAGTTGTCCCAAAATAATATTTTAACACTGATTTGTTGATGATTTCTAAAAGCAAAGAGCAATTGTTTGGTGAGAGCAGCTCTTGTACTTGAGCAGCACTAATTAAAATTTAAAATTAAACGCCTTATCCCAAATACAAGTCCTCTCTCACACTCAAATACACTCACTCGCTCTCCCATACACAATTCATATTTAAAGAGGATATATCAAAAGACTTAAGAAACAAACTTTGAACAAAATAAAAAAATAAAGAGAGTGCTGATGGAAGGAACTTGCATAATATCTCCCTCTCTCTTTCTCTCTCCCTCTCTTTTTCTGTGTACGGAACATAACAAAAGACTTAAGACACGAACTTGAAATTTTCTCTTTAACGGTGAAATACATAAAGACTTCAGCAAAAAATTTTATGGAGACTTTAACAAAAGACTTAAGCAACGAACTTTTGTATATTTTGAAATTAATTGGAAATGGAGGGGATTTTAATATATATATATCTTCATTTTGAGAGAGAGGGAGTGAGAGAGAGAATAAATTTTTCAAGACACTAATCAAATGCTTGAATTTAAACAACAAAAGACTTAAGACACGAACTTTTGAACTGAGTACAAAAAAAGGTTTATCACTCTTACTTTCGCTCTCCAACTTATTTCTCTTTCGTTCGGATATAAAATGACTTAAGCAACAAACACGGTAATACAAAAAATATTATGGACAGTAAATAAGGGAAATTTCGAACACTTCCTTGATGGATTTTTATATTTAAAATAATTTAATTACTAGGAAAAAATCTGAATTTTTCCCAACTAACCCATGGAAAGGTCAATGTCTGCTCTGTGAACTTCCTCATTTCTACACCCTCTTGTTTATGTTAAGTTTTTTTTTTTCAAAAAAACTTCTCAATAATTATTTTGGCACTGCCCACAAAATACCAAAAAAAAAACAAAAGGTTCTGACTTCATAATAGACATGTAAGGTAAGAGAGCCAAGGCAACAATCCCTGAAACTGACATTCATTACCAATGGCTGCAAGGGAATGCTATGGTCAAACGAAACATTCCAACAACAACAATACAGTTTTAGATTAAAAAAGCAACATTTTTATAGCTTAAGGTTAAATAGAAATTAAATGGTTTGGTTAAACTTAAACCACGCGGAAATCATGATTGCACAATAAAGCAACAAAAAAACTGAAAACAACGCATGTTGATGGCAGGAGAAGAAGAAGAAGAAGTAGAAGCTGAAAAAAAAACCTCCTCAATTTCAAAGTAAAAGCAGTCATTAAATGCTTTTACTTGATGTTGATGTTTTTTTTTCTCTCTCCAGTTTTCCATTATTATTTGAAAAAAAAAAAACACATGCCTTGTTCATATGGGGCAAAAGCAGAACTAGACCTCTGCCATCTTCCTAGGAAAAGAATTTTTTTTGCGCTGAGTTGTGATAGTTGTTTTGTGGCCAAACGTTTTCCATGTTGCATGTTTTCCAGCAATTATATTTAAAGCTTGTCCAATGCGGCAGACCAGCCGTTCTTGTTTTGCTGCTTCTCAAAAAAAAGCAAAAACATCGAAAAAAATATTCAAACCTACTCACCACCTTGGGCCCCGGGCAATTCATGTTGATATTTGCCTCCTGTGTTGTTAGGAGACTATGGCATCATCTAATGTTGCATCTAAGCCCGCCAATACTGTTGCATTGCATTGGCGATTTTTCAAAACTGCAAATATTCCACCTCCTTTGATCATTAGATTAATCAAGAAAATTGCCAATGGCTTGTGTGTGTGAGCACACACACGCACACATATGAGAGTTACAGGTTTCGAGGGAAGGCAACAAGGACGATGTATTTAGATGTTGGAAATCTCTAATCAGGGAATTTTTTTGCCAAGGAAAAAATTAAAAAAAATGATAAGAAAAAAGATATTCCGCAAAAAAATTCGATTTTCCTTGGAAAAACACAATTTGGCGAAGTTTTCGTTAAGAGAAGTAGTTTTTCGCCCTAAAAAAAAAATTAGAAAAAAATCTAAAAAAATTCGTTTAAATTTAAAAAAAATAAGTCTCTTTTTAATGTAAATTTTGCTCGGAAAAACAAAATCCAACTAAGTTTTCCTTGAGAAAAAATCAATTTAAAAATCATTATTTTTGTCAAGAAAAAATAATAATTCTTTAGAGTCGGCTAAGGGCCCTCGATAAAGGGGAACACTCAGCATTTTATTTATTTTATTTATTTATTTTTATTTATTTATTTATTTATTTATTTTTTTTTTTTTTTGCCTCAAAACTACCATTTCTAATAAACCCTGGTCTTGTCTTTGCCTTGGAACTCAATTAAAATATATATATATTTTTTTTTTTTTTCAAAAAAAAATAGCAATTCTTTTTTTAAGTCTACCATTTCCAAGAAGTCCTTGCCTCGTCTTTGTCTTGGAACTCCATTCAAAAATCTTTTTTTTTTTTGTCAAAAAATTAATTTCTTGGAGTTGGCAAAAGGCTCTGAATAAAGGGGAACCCTCAGTTTTTTTTTTTTTTTTTTTTCAAAAAACAAAAATCAATTCTTTAGAGTTGGCTAGAGGCCCTATATTAAGGGGAACCCTCAGATTTTTTATTTATTATTATTATTTTTTTTTTTTGCCTGAAATGAAGTCTAGCATTTCCAAAAAGTCCTTGCCTCGTCTTTGCCTTGGAACTCAATTCAATTCAATTCAATTTTTTTTTTTTTTTTTTTTGTCAAAAAAATTAATTTCTTGAAGTTGGCTACAGGGCCTGGATGAAAGGGAAACCTCAGTTTTTTTTTTTTTTTTTTTTTTTTTTTTTTTTTTTTTGAATGAAATCTGCCTTTTCCAATGTGACCTTGTCTTGTCTTTACCTTGGAACTTAATTCAAAAATTATTTATTTAATTTGTTTTTTTTTTGTCAAAAAAAAGCGATTCCTTGGATTTGGCTAGAGGCTCGGGATAAAGGAGAACCCTCATTTTTTTTTTTTTTTTAACAATAACAATATTTTTTTTCCAAAAAAATTGCAATTCTTTAGAGTGGGCTAAAGGCCCTGGATGAAAAAAACCTGTTTTTTTTTTTAATGAAATCTGCATTTTCCTGAGGTCCTGGTCTTGTGTTTGCCTTGGAACTCAATTCAAAAATATTTTATTTTTTTTATTTATTTATTTTTTTTTTTTTTTTGTCAAAAAAAAAATCAATTTCTTGGAGTTGGGTAAAGGCCCTGGATAAAAGGGAAACCTCCATATTTTTTTTCCTTGCCTCGTCTTTGCCTTGGAAATCAATTCACAATTTTTTTTTTCCAAAAAAAATCAATTCCTTTTTTTTTTGCCTTAAACTTAAGCTGCCATTTCCAAGAAGTCCTTGCCTCGTCTTTGCCTAAGAACTCAATTAAAAAATCATTTTTATTTTATTTTATTTATTTATTTATTTTTTTTTTTTTTTTTTGTCAAAAAAAATCAATTCCTTGGAGTTGGTTAAAGGCCCTGGATGAAAGGGAAACATCATTTTTTTTTTTTCGGAATGAAATCTGCCATTTCCAAGAAGTCCTTGCCTCGTCTTTGCCTTAGAACTCAATTCAAAAATATTTTTTTTTGTCAAAAAATCAATTCCTTGGAGTTTTTTTTTTTTTTTTTTTTTTTTTTTTTTTTTTTTTTTTTTGAATGAAATCTTGCATTTCCAAGAAGTCCTTGCTTCGTCTTTGCCTTAGAACTCAATTCAAAAATCACTTTTTTTCAAAAAAAAAAAAAAAAACAATCCTTTAGAGTTGGCTAGAGGCCCTGTCTTTGCCTTGGAACTCAATTCAAACATCACTTTTTTTCAAAAAAACAATCCTTTAGAGTTGGCTAAAGGCCCTTCCGTTTTTTTATTTGCCTCAAATGAAGTCTAACATTTCCAAGAAGTCCTTGCCTCGTCTTTGCCTTAGAACTCAATTAAAAATATTTAAAAAAAAATCAATTCCTTGAAGTTGGCCCTGAAATCCTTTTCATTATTTTTTTATTTATTTATTTATTTTTTTTTTTTTTTTTTTTTGAATGAGACCTGCCATTTCCATGATGCCCTTGTCTTGTCTTTGCCTTGGAAGAGGGAAACCCTTAGTGTTTTTATTTATTTATTATTATTTTTTTTTTTTGCCTTGAATAAAAACGGTCACTTCCCAGAAGCTCCGGTCTTGTCTTTGCCTTGGAACTCAATAAAAAAAATATTTTTTTTTTTTTTTTTCAAAAAAAAAAATCAATTCTTTGGAGTGGGCTAAAGACCCTGATACCCTGACTGAATCCTAATTTTTTGTTTTTTTTTTTTTTTGCCTTAAATGAAAACTGTTGCCCTTATCTTGTCTTTGCCTTGAAACTTAATTCAAAAATCGTTTTTTTTTTTTTGTAAAAAAAAAATGAATTCCTTGGAGTGGGCTAAAGGCCTTGGATGGAAGAAAAACCTCAGTTTTTCATGAAATCTGCCATTTTCAAGATGTCCTTGTCTTGTCCCTGCCTTGGAACTCAATTCAAAAATCATAAAAAAGCAATTCTTTAGAGTGGGCTGAAGGCCCTGGATTCAAAAATAATTTAATTTAAAAAAAATTCTTTAGAGTGGGCTAAAGGCCCTGGATAAAGGGGAACCTTAAGTTTTTTTTTTTTTTGCCTTAAATGAAAACTGCCACCTCCAAGAAGCCCTTGTCTTGTCTTTGCCTTGGAACTAAATTCAAAAACATTTTTTTTTGTCAAAACAAAGGCCCGGATAAAGGGGAACCGTCAGTTTTTGTTTTTTTTTTTTTGTGAATGAAAACTGTCACTTCCACGAAGCCCTTGTCCTGTCCTTACTTTAGAACTCAAAACTCCCTCCCTCCTTTTAAAATACCCATCCACATACCCATTTATGTGATTATACCTTAGATTTATTTATTTATTTATTTTAGATCAGAGGGATCTATCAATCTCCCAGTTGCAACATGACACGCAACGAACGGCCACGTTCCTTGGTGCCTGCTCCATTTCATATCAATTTTTAATGGCTGATATACCTACATTAAAGCCTTGCTTCCAGTTAGCCATAAACACACCTGTCACTCGTTGGCAACATTCGTAACACGTCAGCGTCAACATACTCACCTGATGCTGGCGAGGATTAGTTGTTTTTTTTTTTTTTTTTATTTCAGGAGTATCTCTCCGTCTGTCTGTCGTTTGCTCTGTCTTGCCAATCGAAAAAAAAACGAGAGCAGAGCAACACCTTTTGACAAGAGGTGTTGTGCCAACTCTTCAAGGAGATGCTGTTACTTGAGTTGAGTGTTGGCATAACTTGTTGGCATTTTAATTAAAAGAGAATTTTATACAACTGGAGCGATGGAGGGCGATGTAGGTAATAGGAGGGGATGTGGGGAGATGGGAGATAAAAACAAATAGGCCTCACATGATTATTATTTTTAATAATATACTTAAGTGCTGGGCAGATCAAAAGATATTGGCCCAATAAAATGGGGATTTATTAATGAAGCTATTGCAAGGAATTGGCCAGATCAAAGGCTATAAAGAAAAACAGCATAATATATTAATTATGGAGGAGAAAAATTCAATTGCGCGAGATTAAAAAATGGCAACTCAGCAAAGTTTTTCGAAGTAAAGAATTTTTTTTTTTTAAGAAAATCGGAATTAAGCTATATTTTCTTTAGGAAAATTCCAACTCAGCAAGATTTTTAAATAGAAAATGACAATCCCGAAAATTGTTGGTAAAGAAAATGGCAATGTAGCTAAGTTTTTGTAAAGAAAATGAGAATTCAGCAAACTTTTCCCCAAGAAAATCTCAATTCAGCAATATTTTTGTAGAGAAAATGTCTATTTAGCTAAGTTTTTGTAAAGAAAAACGCAGTTCAGCAATGTTTTCTTTAGGAAAACTTTAATTCAGCAAAGTTTTTCAGAGAAAATCCACAATTCAGCAACATTTTCCCTAAGAAACAGAAAATTCTGATGGGTTTTTTAAAGGAAAATTTAAAATTCAGCAAAGTTTTTTTCTGAAGAAAAACTGATGTTTAAAAATTAAAGGCAGAGTTCAGCAAATTTTTTCTAAAGAAAATGACCATTCAGCAAAGTTTTGGAAAGAAAATATTGGCTAAAGGCCCTGGATAAAAGGGAATCCTCATCATTTTTTTTTTTTTTGCCTCAAATGAAGTCTAACATTTCCAAGAAGTTCTTGCCTCGTCTTTGCCTTGGAACTCAATTCAAAAAAAAAATTTTTTGTCAAAAAAAAAGTTTTGGAAAGAAAATATTTAAAGAAAATCGTTTTTAGCCATTTTTTTTTTTTTTTTTTTTTTTTTTTGAAAAATTTCATTTCACAAAGTTTTGGTAAAGAAAATTGGTTATTTTTTTTTTTTTTGAAGAAAATTACATTTTACCAAAATTTTTGTAAAGATAATGTAAATGTAGATTCAGCGAAGTTTTTATACAGAAAAATGCAATTCAGCTAAGTTCTCAAACCGCAGAAACCAAATCAGCTAAGTTTTTATGCCGAAAAATTAATATCAGGGTTTTATATAGACATACTGAATTAATCTAAATTTTCGAAACGAAAAATTCAATTTCTAACGAAAAGTTCAGATTCAGCTTAGTTTTCGAAGCAAAAAAAACCAATTTAGCTAAGTTTTCAAACCAAAAAACTTAATTCAGCAAAATTTTCAGAGCCAAAAATTAATTTCAGCTAAGTTCTCAAGCCGAAAAATTCAAATTAACTCAATTTTTATTCCAACAAAATGCATTCACCTAAGTTTTCGAACCGAAAAATTCAAAAAAAAAAGAAAACTCGGTGAATAATGTCGCTAAAATCATCAAAAATAGATAGATACCCTTATATGGGGGCTATACGAAGACGTGGACCCACACAGACAATTTTCTGTCTTAGGCTGTAGTATTCATTGCGAACTTCAAATACTAAATTTGAAACAATTCTGGTAAATAATGTAGCTAAAATCACCAAAATACCGAAAATAGGGAGGTACGGTTAAATGGGGGCCATACGAAGACTTGGACCTACACAGACAATTTTCTGTCATAGGCTATAGTAACCATTACGAACTCCAAATACCAAATTTGAAACATTTCCGGTGAATAATGTCGCAAAAATCACCAAAATACCGAATATCGGGAGGTACCATTGTATGGGGGCTATACGAAGACGTGGGCTTACACAGACAATTTTCTGTCATAGGCTGTAGTATTCATTGTGAACTTCAAATACTAAATTTGAAACAATTCCGATACATAATGTCGCTAAAATCACCAAAATACCGAATATCGGGAGGTACCGTTATATGGGGGCTATACGAAGACGTGGACCTACACAGACAATTTTTTGTCATAGGCTGTAGTACCCATTACGAACTTCAAATACTGAATTTGAAACAATTCCGGTGACAAATGCCGCTTAAATCATCAAAATACCGAATATCGGGAGGTTCGGTTATATGGGGGCTATACGAAAACGTGGACCTGCACACACAATTTTCTGTCATAGGTTGTAATATCCATTACGAACTTCAAATACTAAATTTGAAACAATTCCGGTAAATAATGTAGCTAAAATCATCAAAATACCGAATATCGGGAGATACCCTTATATGGGGGCTATACGAAGACGTGGACCTACACAGACAATTTTCTGTCGTAGGCTGTAGTACCCATTAAGAACTCCAAATACTAAATTTGCAACAATTCCGGTGAATAGTGTCGCTTAAATCATCAAAATACCGAATATCGGGAGGTTCGGTTATATGGGGGCTATACCAAAACGTGGACCTACATGGCCGATTTTCAATACCAAAAGTCCTGCAGACATAATACACATTTGAGTAAATTTTTATCAACTTACTTCATTACGTTCGGAAGCTAGAGTGATTTCCACAAAAGGACGGACATCTTAAGTCCGTTTCTTAAGTCTTTCATTAAAAATCGTCATTAGTTTGAGAATTTATCTTTCCCCTCGTTCTCTCTCTCTCCATTACACCATTGATGTTTCTCTGGATAATGCAACTGTTATGTGGCAATTGCAATTATTCTGCTTGTTTCAGGTTCGTTGCTTAAGTCTTTTATATTCTTAACAGTAAATGTTTAGCTTTTTTTTCCTATAAAAATGCAAGAAAGTAAAAATTTTCCCAAGAAAAACAAATCTGGTCATTGTATTCTCGCTCTTTCTCTCCTTATATATCTCTCTCTCTCTCTCTCTTAGGTGGAATTACTTTCATGCAATTCCTGTTCGTTTCTTAAGTCTTTGATTTTTGATTAAAATCATTTCCAACTACTAAGCATTTATTCTCCCACTCTCTCTCTCTCTCCCTTACACCATTGATGTTTCTCTGAGTAATGCAGCGGTTATTATTTTGCTTGTTTCATGTTCGTTGCTTAAGTCTTTTGTATTCTTAACCAAAAATGTTTACATTTTTCCCAAAAAAATGAAATTTAGGGAGCCTTCTCCAATGAATTAAAAAATCTGCTAGTTCTATATTTGTTCTCTCTCTCTCTCCCTCTCAGGTGGAATTACTCTCATTACAATTCCTGTTCGTTTCTTAAGTCTTTGGTCTTTTGATTAACATTATTTCCAACTAATAAACATTTATTCTTACTCTCTCTCTCTCTTCCTCTCTCTGCAAAATTTTTCTTTCTCTGAGCAAAGTAACTGTTATATAGCAATTGCAATTATTTTGTTTGTTTCATGTTCGTTGCTTAAGTCTTTTATATTTTTAACAATAAATGTTTACCTTTTTTCCAAAAAAAATGAAATTTAGGGAGCCCTCTCCAATGAATTAAAAAATCTGTCAATTCTATTTTCGCTCTCTCTTTCTCCCTCTCAGGTGGAATTACACTCATTACAATTCCTGTTCGTTTCTTAAGTCTTTGGTTTTTGATAAACATTATTTCCAACCACTAAGCATTTATTGTTCCTCTCTCTCTCCCCCTTACTCCATTACAGTTTCTCTGAGTAATGCAGCGGTTATTATTTTGCTTGTTCCACGTTCGTTGCTTAAGTCTTTCATATTCTTAACAAAAAATGTTAACCTTCTTCCGGAAAAATTGAAAAAAAAAAATTGAAAATCCAATGAATTAAAAAATCTGTCAATTCTATGTTCGCTCTCTCTCTCTCCCTCTCAGTTGGAATTACTCTCATTACAATTCCTGTTCGTTTCTTAAGTCTTTGGTATTTTAGTTGACATTATTTCAAATTAATAAACTTTTATTCTTACTCTCTCTCTCTCCCCTACCTCTCCCTCCCCCTCTCTTTCTCTGTGAAATTGATATTTCTCTGAGCAAAGCAACAGTTTTATGGTAATTTCTTTACCATATGTACCGAAAAATTCAATTCTGCTTAAGTTTTCAAATTTTTAGCAATTTTTTTATTGAAAAAAATTAATAATAATAATAATAATAATAATAGTAATAATAATTCAAAAATATTTTTCTTTTTTTTCTTTCCAGGTAAATAAATTTCCCCAATATTTTTTAATCAAATAGCAAGTAAGTCTCCCCTTATATTTTTTTTTTTTTCAATTTTCCCCGTAATTTTTAAACCCCCCTCTCCGCTCCCACAAAATAGAACAAAAATTAAACAAGGCCCTTAAATTAATGACAAGCATAACTTTTAACGATGGACCTGGACCTGTTTTTTTTTACAAATATTATTAAAACCAATAACAGCTACCAACCAGTAGGAACTCCAAAATGCCAGTTTTTGTTGTTGTTGCAACAAAATACTGCCTTAATGTGTAGGGCAATAGGTTTTAAGGCAGGCAACGAGATTCCCTTGAGATGAAGCAGCCTGGAGCTTGGCATTCCTTGGAAGAGGGAGAAGCAAAAAAAATAAAATCAAATACAAATTATGGAAAACCAACATACACACACCCTCCGCACAGCATCACCCATATATACAGCTCCAATCCAATCTGCCAGGCAATGAAGTTAAAATGTAACAGCAGGTGGTCTGGCATAAATGACAGTCGATATACATGTCGATGTGTGTGTGAAGAAAAAGAAGAAGGAACTTTTTTCTCCTGATTCGACCCTCTGTGGTGTAAAAACATTATTCATTTCCCATCGATAGGTGTTGTCAACAATTTAGATTTTAATTGAAATTTGAGTTACGTTTTTCATACCTTCGTCTCCAACGGCAGCTAGTCGATGACAAGAGAACATAAATATGTTAATTATGGCAGGGTGGATGAGGAGGGGGAGATAGGGTAAAATTTAATTTGTTGTTATTGTATATGGGAAAATGGGGAAATTATTTTTAATGACATACGTTAATTGGATTTTTAGAAGAAAAAAAGAAAACTATTTTAGCTGAGATTTTCTAAAAAAAAACTATTCGACCAAGGGAAACAGAGCTCAATTAAGCTACATTTTTTTCTATAGGAAATTCAACAATGTTCTGCCATAAATAATTCTGAGTAGATTTTCCAAAAAAAAATAATTTTTTTTTTTCTAAAAAAATCGAGACTCAACATAGGGTCATCACAGCTCAGCAGCTAAGTTTCTTAATAGAAAATTATAATTATATACCCGCCAACGGGTATCTATGACACGGCCAAAACGTCCCTCATCAAAATAACGGTTTTAGATCATAAGTCTCTTTGGACAAAATCCGTTTCAGGACATTTAGAGGTGATCTAGCGATGTCTATCCATTCATATATCTGTTTGGCTGGCTGTTTCGCATTATATCTCTCGAAGGCAGTATAGGATTTGGTCCAAACTTGCTACATCGTAATATTATTGCCAAACTTAGATCGAGTTCAGAGATGGGCAATATTGGTCCACTCCTTCAGGTACCATCCCCACAAAATGTCGAACATTTCAAAGAAAATAATTTACTGAACAGAGAGAGAGAAAGGATAATCCAATTTTGCTCCAACTTTGCAAATAATAATATTTGCATCAGAGCTAGGTCAGGTGCGAAAATGGACAATATCGGTTCACTACATCTAGTACCTTCCCCATAAAGGGTCAAAATTTTGAATAATTATAACTCTTACAAAAATGTGAAGTAAGAGTCCGATTGTCTTCAAATTACACACATCCCAATATTTTTATTAGCTCGAGGTCTGGTATGAATATGGAAAATATCGGTCCACTGCTTCTGGTACCTCGCCCACAAAGTTCGAAATTTTGAATACCCATGAAGCTCATAAAACGCGAAATTAACATCCGATTGCTTTCAGATTTGGTACATCTCAATATTTCCATTAACACAGGATCTGTTATAAAAACGGTAGAGATCGGACATTTACTCCTGGCACCTCCCCCACGAAGGGTCAAAATTTGGAATATCCATGAAGCTCATAAAACGCGAAATTTACATTCGATTCCATTCAGATTTGGTACATCTCAATATTTCAATCAAAACAAGATTTCTTATAAAGGCAGTGGAGATCGGACCATTTTCTCGGGTACCTCCCCCACAAAGGGTGAACGATTTGAATAACCAAAACGAATATAAAATCCGAAATGAGCATCCGGTTCTTCTCATATTTCACACATATCATTATTTCTACTAACACAAGATCCGATGTGAAGATGGGATATATCGGTTCACCGCTTCTGGTACCTCATCCACAAAGGGTCAAAATTTGGAATATCCATGAAGCTCATAAAACGCAAAATTATCATCCGATTGCATTCAGACTTGGCACCTCTTAATATTTCTAACAACACAAAATCTTTTATAAAGATAGTAGAGATCGGACCATTTCTTCTGGTATCTGCCCCACAAAGGATCAACGTGGTGAATAACCAAAACGATTATAAAGTCCGAAATAAGCATATGTTTCTCCTCATATTTCAGACATCTCAATATTGCTACTAACACAAGATCTGCTCTGAAGATGGGATATATCGGTCCTCACCTTCTGGTACCTCCCCCACAAAGGGTCAAAATGTCCTTTCCCACATATCACATATGATCTCCCACTCTCTTGGATAAATAGGCAATTATCAGAAATTACATTCGTTTCTTAAGTCTTTCGTTAATTGTCCTTTCAAAAAAACCCCTACTTTTTTCTTTTATTTTTTGCTTTTTTCTCTTTTTATTTTTGCTATCCCTTCCTCTTTTGGCTGGATGTACAATTATCAAAAATTGTGTTTGTTTCCTAAGTCTTTTCTAAATTGTTCTCTCGAAATCCCCTACCAAATTTTTCTCTTTATTTGAGCTATCCCCCCTATTTTCCTGAACTGTCTCTTACTATAATTTGTGTTCATTTCGTAAGTCTTTCGTTAATATTGTTTATTATCTTCTCACAAGTCAAATTCAATTAACTTCTTAAAATCATTAACAAATCAGTGTTAAAATATAATTTATTTCATTAAAATAATATTATTTTCAAGTAATGGGTATTTCTTTATTGTCCTCTATTTTTTTCTCTTTCACATCTGGCCAGTGTATCTTTTATGTGGCAAAATCAATAATTTCAGGTTCGTTGCTTAAGTCTTTTGTTTTATTTTACCAAGGAAAATATATTTTCGTCTCCCCTTTTTTCGAGAAAAATTTAATTTTCTATTAAATAAACTCAAAATTCTGTTTAGTTTTTATTTAATTAATATTTTAAATTTTTTTCTCTTTATTGTTTGCTCTCCCTCTCTCTATATTATGAATGGAATTACTCTTATTACCATAACTGTTCGTTTTTTAAGTCTTTGGTTTTGGGTTAACATTATTTCCAACTAATAAAAATTTTTCCTTCCTCTTTCCCTCTCTCTCTCTCTCTCTCTCTCCCTAAGTAATGCATATTTCTCTGAGCAATGTAACTGTTATATGGCAATTTCAATTATTTCAGGTTCGTTGCTTAAGTCTTTTGTTTTATTTTACCAAGGAAAATATATTTTCGTGTTTTTTTTTTTTTTTTTTTTGAGAAAAATAGAATTGAGTGAATATTTTCTATGAAATCAACTCAAATTTCTGTTAGTTTTTTATTTAATTAATATTTTAAATTTTTTCTCTTTATTTTTTGCTCTCCCACTCTCTCTCTATTAGGTGAAATTACTCTTATTACAATTCCTGTTCGTTTCTTAAGTCTTTGGTTTTGGGTTAACATTATTTCCAACTAATAAAAATTTCTCCTTCCTCTTTCCCTCTCTCTCTCCCTCCATAATTGATGTTTCTCTGAGCAATGTAACTGTTATATGGCAATTTCAATTATTCTGTGTTCGTTGCCTAAGTCGTTTGTATTTTTTTGTTCTCTTATTATTGCCTTGAAAATAAATCTTGGCCTGTTATAATGGCTATTGGATTTCTTGTCGGTTTTCGACAATTTACAATGTGTTTTGTGTCAATTCTTTGGGCCTTTTTATTTTTTTCCTTCGATATCAGTTTATAGCGACTGGATGGCTGACTGCCTTCCACCTGCTTCCACCAATCGGCCAATAATATAAATTTCAAACATTTTATTGGTAATGTCTAAACAAAAATTAAGCTAACAATGGCCCATAACTCTGCAATTATCTGAGCTGGCTACATCTCTCGGCCGGTGATGGTTGAGGCACACCTTTGCTTTCTATTGGCTTTCAAAGAATCCTGGTATCGCTCTCTAAGACTTGGATGCTTGGTTCGCTTAGAAAATAATCGATTATTTTAGATTTATTTAACTTGGCCAGGCCAGGCCAGGCAGTTAAAGAAAATCTTGTTTTCGCAATCATTTGGCTTGGAAACCAGTAAACCACCAGCCATCTAGCCAGCCAACAACCACATGCTGTTTTAAATGTAAACGCTTGTAAAGCCAAGGAATTTCTTTTCTTCTTCTTCATCTTCATCTTCTTCTTCTTGTTCCTCATATCACATTGCAAATCAGCAGAAATGCTTTCAAATTTACGTTATGCCACTTTTTTCTAACTGGGATTCTAGTTTCCCCGAGTCCATGATGGTTGGCCCAGTTGCTAACATGCCTGTCTAACAGCCATGGCCAGCCATTCAGCCAGGAAGATAAATGAGCAAATTTCAACGCAGTTTAGTGTACATTTCACAAACATCATTTCAAGCTGTTTGGGTTGAGGAAAAAAATAAATCGTTTCATTCTTCAAACTGAAGAAGAAAAAAAGAGAAAGGGGAGAGGAGAGAAGAGAGGGGGAGTGAAAGAGTGCCTAGAATCCAAAGGTGAAAGCCTTTAACATTTTGCATTGCAGCAGCAAAAAAAAATTATGGTTATATTCTACACAACCTTGAGCTATGTCCATGGCCACCATCAAGATGCAGATGATGATCATCGTCAACATCAACGATAGCTTTGCCTTTGCATTCATTGTTTGATTATCCAAATCGTTGAATGGTATTTTTTTCCTGGAGGCTCCTTGGCCTGTTATGCAATCAATTTCCGGTTTCTATCACAACGATACAGTTGTTCTGGCTGGCTGGCCCGGCCTGGCCTTTGGACCAAGCCAAGGAGTGGGTGGCTGTTATTTTATGTTTCGGGAATTTTTTTTGCTGACCTCAAGTGCTCTCTCTCTCCCTCTTCCTATCATTGGAGTAGTTTAAGATGTGGAAAGCTGTTAACAAGTTTTGGGAAAATTTTTCTAATTTTGTAAGAAAATCGAGGGGAAATTAAGAAAATCGAGGTAATAAAAAATTTTGAAAAAATAATTCATAAAATTTTTTTCAAAAATTTTTTTTTATTAATTTTTTTTTAAGAGATTAAAAAAATACACAAGTTTAATTTCCTTTCGAAAAAAAATTATTTCTTAGGATTAAAATTGAAAAAAAATCATATTTTTTTTTTAAATTTTCTTAAGAGATTAAAATACACAAATTTAATTTCCTTTCGAAAAAAAAAATTATTTCTTAGCATTGAAATTGAAAAAAAAATCATAATTTTTTTTTTAAATTTTTTCGAAAAAAAAAATTTATGAATTTTTTTTTTAAATTTTTTTAAGATATTAAAAATACACAAATTTAATTTCCTTTCGAAAAAAAAATTATTTCTTAGGATTAAAATTAAAAAAAAAAATCATAAAATTTTTTTCAAAAAAAAAATTTATCATTTTTTTTAAATTTTTTTAAGAGATTAAAAATACACAAATTTAATTTTCTTTCGAAAAAAAATTATTTCTTAGGATTAAAATTAAAAAAAAAAATCATACATTTTTTTAAATTTTTTTTCAAAAAAATTTTTATCAATCCTTTTTTTTAATTTTTTTTGAGATTAAAAATACACAAATTTAATTTCCTTTCAAGAAAAATTATTTTTTAGCATTGAAATTGAAAAAAAAAATTCATATTTTTTTTTAATTTTTTTCCAAAAAAAATTTTATCAATTTTTTTTTTAAAGATTAAAAATACACAAATTTAATTTTCTTTCGAAAAAAAATATTTCTTAGCATTTCCTTACTTAATTCGCTTTAAATTGCCTCAAAAAATCAAAAGACTTAAGACACAAGCGTTATTAACAATCCATTGAACAACTCTCTGCCACTCCTTCTCTCTCTCTCTCTCACAATATCTCATTGTGTGTCGTGTTTCTCTTTGGAAATGTAAGTCATGACCAAAAGACTTAAGCAACGAACAGCGAAAGTATGTAGCATTGTTATGATATTAAGAGAGAGCTGGGAGTAGAGAGAGCGATGCACAATGGAATGAAATGAAAGACTTAAGACACATACACGAGTGTTATCATTATAATTCGCTTAAAGAGATCGCATTTTTATGATTTCAACGAAACAGAAGACTTAGGAAACAAACTTTTCTAGAGTTTTAAAATAGCCATTTTCTTTAAAGAAAAAATCCAGGTTTTCAAAATTAAATTCAGTAGAATTTTTGGAATATTTTCATTTTCAAAATCCAGCTTTAAGAGTGGACCTTTATATTTTTAATGGATTTACCAATTTTTTTAAGAGATTTTTTTGGTAAATATTTTAAATTGTTATCAAGAACATACGGCCGTTAAGGTATTAAAAATATTTTGTGTAGGCAAAACTGTGCATTTTTTAAAGATTTTCTTTTGGGAAACCTTAATTAAACAACCATTTTTTCAATAAAAATTTTCAATATCGGCTTTTTAATAACTTTATTTTGGCTTAAGGTCAATTGAAAAAATCTGTGTTTTATTTTTATAATTTTGGTTCTTATTTTTCGATTCCTTAATTAAACAACAGTCTTCGACAGTAATTTTCAGGATTTTTTTTTTGTGTTTTTTGAGAAAGGCAACAGTCTTGCTTCACTGTCTATGATTTTTTTAAAAAATTATTTTGAAATTATTTTCAGCTCTGTTTGTAATAACTGTAACAAATTTGTTAACAGCATTACCTGTGTTTCCTCATTTGTCTTCGACGTTTTCTGTTCGGCCCCTTTGAAATTAACACATCATCATCATCATTATACCCGCCGTCAACAATTTCAAAGACCGCTGTCGGTTTCTTTTTCAACAATTTTGAGTAGCATAAAAATGGCATGAAGAAGCTTTTGTTGATGATGATCATCAAAACGAAAGACAGACTTTGAGCTGCTTAGCTTTTTACTAATTCAATTAAATTTTTTTATTATGACGTTGGACGCAGGGGCTGGAAAGTGAAATTTGGTAGCAAAAATATGAAAAAAAATTGTTAGATAGGATTTTTTTTTTGTGTAAACAAATCTTTGTTGAATTAATTTTTTCTGAAGGAAAAATTTTGCTGAATAGAATTTTTCCATAAAAAGCTGTATTTTTTCTTGAGAAAAATTTAGATGATATTTTTGGTTCAAAAACTTTGCTAAATTTCGATTTTTTACCGAAAATCATTAAAAAACTCCCATTTCCTAAGGAAAACCTTAGTGAATAGAGATTTCCAAAAAAAATCTACTGCTAATATTTGGCATATTTTCGTTTCCGAATCTTCAATAATTTTCTCACTGCTGAATTTTCAAAACTAAAAAATTCTTCTCATTTTTGACCGATTTTCGTTTCCAAATCTTCAATAATTTTTCTCATATCATTTTGACCCTGGGGACGCCTATAGTCAGATTTTAAGTTTTATCCATTTTTTTCTTTTACTACTCCCCCGGAAACAAATCTCCAGCCCATTCAGATTTATTGTTATCCACTTAATCATGTCCGCACATGTAAGAAATCAATTGTGTCTACACCCATAGTTATTTTTTATTGATTTTATTTTTTTTATTTTTTTTTTTTTTTTGTTGTTCCTTCGTCGTCTTCTTCAAAAGCCAGCCCTAAATGTCTTTGTCTAAACGCTTGTCTTGTTATTTCGGTTCATGTTTAATTAAATCGAAAATATTGTTGTTACATGCAATTATTTGAAGGCATTGAAATCTCGATACGACAACGGCAAGTGTTCAATGATGGACCAACCCAAAAAATAAAATTCATGTTATTTCAAGAAATAGAGGAAGTAAGGAAAATGGTACAGGGCGTTGGTTTGGCATTTTTTAAATTTAAAAAAAAAAAAACTAAAAATAATCTCCTAAAACTGTTAAAAAAATATTTTTAATATTTTTTCAATAATTTTTTTAATATAAATATTTTTTTATATAAAAAATTAATACTGAAATGAAAATCCTTAAAATTAAAAAAAAAATTTGCAATAAGTTCGAAATATATACTACTTTCCAGAGAACGGCCCTTGTAAGCCATCATCCACACCAAATATGCCTGATGAGCCGCTTAACCAACGGCGAAACGCGTCGCATAGTGGTGAGTGTGTGATAGTGTCTATCTGGCTTTCCTTTTCACTGCAAATTTCAGATCATTAAGCTCGAAAGAGAAAACAAACACATAAATCATAAAAAAAAAATATTTTTAATAAAATATTTCAATTTTTAAAAATTATGGTTTCTTAAAAAAAAGTCATTAAACGATTTTTTTTAAATAAAAATAGAAATAATATTAAAAAAATATTTTTAATATTTTATTTAAATTTTTTAAAATTATGGCTACATTTAAAAAATAATTTCTCAATAAAAGTATTTTTTTAAATTAAAGAAAAGAGAAATGATATTCTAAAAATATTTAAAAAAATATATTTCTAATTTCTTTAAAAAAATATTTTTAATATTTTCTTCATTAATTTTTTTAATTACAAAAAAACTAAAACTGAAATTCAAATCCTTAAAATAAAAAAAAAATAGTTTTAATAATTTTAATTTCAATATTTAAAAATTGCGGTTTCTTAAAAAAATCTCATTAAACGATTTTTTTTAAATAAAAATAGAAATAATATTCTTAAAATATTTAAAAGAATATTTTTAATATTTTTTTTAATTTTTTTAAAATTATGGTTACATTTAAAAAAAAATTTCTCACTAAAAGTATTTTTTAAATTAAAAAATAGAAATGATATTCTAAAAATATTTAAAAAATATATATTTAATTATTTTTGTTTTGTCATTTTTTTAATTCATAAAAATAAAATCTAAAAAAATCTATTTTAAAAAAAAAATTAAAAGTTTAAAAATTAAGACTTCATTTAAAAAATAATTTCTCATTAAACAAATTTAAAAAAAAAGAATAGAAATTATTTTCTAAAAACATAAAAAAATATTATATATATAATTATTATTATATAATTATTGTTGCTTTTTCACTTTTTTTCATTTTAAAAAAATTTAACAAAAAATTATATCCCAATAATATCATTTCAAACAAAATTATTTATGATAATGTTTTTTTTTTTAAATTATATTATTTATAAAAAGGTTGTTTTTTTAATTTTCATAAATTGATATCTCTTCAAACAATTTTTTTGAATTAAAAAAAACTTGAAATTTTGTTCTAAAAACATTAAAAAAAATAATTTCGTTAATTATTTTTTTTTTTATAAATTATGAATTTATCAAAAAAAAAAAACTTATTAAATGAGTGTTTTAAATTAAAAAATAGAAATTATATTCCAAATATATAAAAAAAATATTTATAATAAATTTTTTTTTGTTTTGTCAATTTTTATATTAAAAAAATAGCAACTAAATATTTTATCCTAATAAAATTATTTAAAACAAAGTTATTTTTTATAATATTTTTTTAAACTATTTTTTTAAATTAAAGAAACTTCAAATTTTTTTCTAAAAATATTAAAAAAATATATATATTTTTAATTATTTTTTTAATTTTTATAAATTATGAATTTATTAAAAAGAAATTTCTTATTAAATGAGTGTTTTAAAAAAATAGAAATTTTATTCCAAATATATTAAAAAAATATTTATAATAACATATTTTTGTTTTGTCAATTTTTAAATTAAAAAAATAGCAACTAAATATTATATCCTAATAATATTATTTAAAACAAAATTATTTTTTATAATATTTTTTTAAATTTTTATAAATCATAGCTTCATTTAAAAAAATAATTTCTCATTTAAATTGCCTCAAAAAATCAAAAGACTTAAGACACAAGAGTTATTAACGAACCGTTGAACAACACTCTGCCACCCCTTCTCTCTCTCAATATTTCACAGTGTGTCGTGTTTCTCTTTGGTAATGTAATGCATGACCAAAAGACTTAAGAAACGAACAGCGACAGTAATTGGCATTGTTATGATCTTGAGATAGCCGAGAGATATGTACAATGCAATTAAATGAAAGACTTAAGAGACATACATGGCTGCTTTTATAATTGACCTAAAGAGAGAAAGTATTTCTGATGTCAACAAACAAAAGAGTTAGGAAACAAACTTTTCTTGCGTTTTAAGAGTCATTTTAATTTAAAATAGGCTTTAAATTAATTTTTTAAAGGGAATTTTGTTGAAAATCATTGCCTAAGAAGAGAATTATGACTTTTCAAAAAATAAAAAAATTCTGTGATGAAATATTATTTTTAGCCTAGTATTTTTTTATTATTGTTGGTTTATTTTGCATGATTGCTAGTGTTTCCAAAACCCAAATTAAATATTGTCTTGGGTGCTAATTTAAGGACTCTCAACCTATTTATCACTTCTTGCAATGCTAACATGTTATTTTAGCACTTCGATTTGTATCATTTCATCTTCGAATTGTAACTAAAAATAATTCTCGATTCTTCGTTCTTTCTTTTAACAATCCCCCTCAATTAAAATTTCAAACCAAGAACAATATTTTTTTGGTTTCTCTTTTTTTTTTGAGAATGAAATAAATTGCAAATAATCATAGATGGCTAACTGTTATTAGCATATATATATGTATGTGTATGTGAATGTTGTGCCATTCACTACCAAAGTCAGGCAATCATTTTTATTGATTATTGATTGCAAGCAATCAATTGTCGTGAATGAAAATGTAAGAGGCAAAGCAACAACGGCAGCAGCCATGTAGATAACCATTTATGGCCATCTAAGTAAGAGATACTTCTGGCACAGGCATTAAAATCATATTTATGTTACACATATGTTTGTATGATTGCACTGCGAGGCTATGGACAAAGGGGTAAAAGGAAGAAAAACAGGTTAAAATTGGATTTGTGGCTGCTCACTTTATAACAAAACAGCTAACAACAACTGAACATAGTTTACAGTTTTCATTGCAATGCAATGCAACTGGTGTCTTGGAACAATGTATCGTTTGTTATTGTGGCCAAAGGAGGTGATCCAGAAAAGCAAACGAGAGATGACCATTTGTCCATAGACTCTAGGCTCGAATGTGACCAGTTAGATTTCAAAGCTAAAACTGATGATTATTGTAACTCTATCTATCTGCGCTGTTTATCGGCTTGAAGATTTTTCGTAACACACCTGAGCTATGTTAATTGCTGAGCATTTCGAGTTAAGTGAATTTCCTTTGAATTATACTCCGGCAATTGCTGCAGAAATTTATGGGATTTTTTTTGGTTCGTATACAATTTCAAAGAGCTTCTATTTTTAAAAGATTTAAAAAAAGTGATAAATAAATGAAGTTTGTAACTTAAGTCTTATGATTTTCAATGGTCACGTTTTGCCCATAGAACTTTGTTTTAATTTCATATTTTTTGTTGTTATGTGAAAGTTTATTTTTTTATATTTATTATGATTCTTCATAAATTTTAGATTTCTAAAATGCTATACCATTCCATTTTTTATTTTTATTTATATTTTTTGCCCCCAACTCGCCGATCTGTCATTTAATAAATTCTCACAGGCCATTGCCTCATCATTTTCACATCTTGCTCTCTCTCTCGAGCTCTTGTTTGTAATGGTGTTGGCCGTGTTGTTTTCTTGTCGCCAGAATGATCTCACACCGGGTAACATCCTACAATTAATTTACTGCATGCTGCGTTTAATAGAAGCAGCGCGCAGCACTTGCCAAACGAATTGCATTGGCCACAGCTGTGCCACCAAAATTATGGTTACCATCCTTGTTGCATGGCATGTCGAATGTGCATGGCCAGCTCCCCACTTTGATGATGGGGGGGAATCGAAACGAAAACCTATTTTGATCTGTGATGCCACTGTGTGGGCAATTAATGTAATTCTGTTGTGAACTGGTGTACAGTGTTATAATTAATGGTCCAGATGGTCCAGGAGCGGGAAGCAATAATAATCAAAGAACAAAAACAAGTAGGAAACATGCAATCGTGATGATAGGACAATATTTAATTTAGAAAAAAATATAAAGAAATAAATTAAAATTGTTTACATTTTTAAAATGATTTTCAGGCAATGCAATAAAAAAATTAAAAAAATCTTAAAAAAATATTTAAAGGGAGAAAAAGAAAATTTTAAAATTTCAAACTCTTCCATATTTTGAAATATAAAAAATTTAAAAAAAAATCCAAAATAAATATTTAGAAGTAGAAAGAGAAAATTTGAAAATTTCAAATTCTTGCATATTTTGAAATATTTTTTAAATATTTACTTTGAAAAATATTTTCAAAATCCACAATTCAGTCTACAAAAATATATTTATTATACATTAAGGGTTGTATGTCACATCTACCATAAAAAAAACTGTTAAAAAAATTCACGGTTGTATGTCCATTAAAAAATATATATTTTTAAAAAGTCCAGGTTTAAAGCTGACTTTAAAAATGGGAAGCTTATAACTTATCTTGAAAAACTTATGAAAAATTCCACTTAATTTAATGTTTACAAATACAATTTTTTCTCCTACAGAAATTGGCTTATTTAAACTCCATAAAAGTTTGTTTCCTAAGTCTTTTGTTTGCGAAAATCATAAATACTTTCTCTTCTTCTCAATTATAATAACAGCCCTGTATGTTTCTTGTGTCTTTTGTTTAATTTGATTGCAAATCTCTCCCATCTCTCACCTCTCTCAATATAATACTCTCATGATAATTGAAAATACTTATTACACGATGTTCGTTTCTTAAGTCTTTTGAACATGAGTTACAATTTCAAAGAGAAAAATGGCACACTGAGAGATATTGAGAGAGAAGGAGTGGCAAAGTGTTTTTCAAAGGTTTGTGTCTTAAGTCTTTTGATTAATTGTGGCAATTTGAAGGAACGTTAAATAAAAAAGGCAAAAAATATTTTTTTTTTAATTTCTGAAGAAAATCACTGAATTGGAATTATTAAAAAATATTATTCAAAGAAATTCTCTTATGAAGGTTTTTAAAAAATATTTTTTTTTTAATAAAATCAATGATTGAACTTTTTAAAAAATATTTTTTCAAACAAATCAACGACGTGTATTTTTTAAAAATTATTTTTTTGAAGAAATTCAATGACATGGATTTAAAAAAAAATATATTTTTCAAAGAAATTCAATAACGTGGATTTTTAAAAGAATATTTTTTCAAAAAAATCTGTAGTTGGTTTTTTTAAAAAAATACTTTTTCAAAAAAATCATAAAATTTTAAAAAAAAAATTTTTCAAGAAAATCATGAACGGTTTTTTTGAAATATTTTTTTTTTTAAAAATTCTATGACGTGGATTTTTTAAAAAATATTTTTTCAAGAAAATCAGTATCGTGGATTTTTTAAAAAATATTTCTTGAAGAAATTCAATGACGTGGATTTTTTAAAAAATATTTCTTGAAGAAATTCAATGACGTGGATTTTTTAAAAAATATTTTTTCAAGAAAATCAGTATCGTGGATTTTTTAAAAAAATATTTCTTGAAGAAATTCAATGACGTGGATTTTTTAAAAAATATTTCTTGAAGAAATTCAATGACGTAGATTTTTTAAAAAATATTTTTCAAAAAAATGTAAGACGTGGATTTTTTAAAAAATATTTTTCAAAGAAAATTAAAAACTGGGATTTTTTAAAAATATTTTAAAAGTTTTTAAAAAATATTTTCAAAGAAAATTAAATATTTTTTCAAGAAAATTTTCAAGAAAATTAGTGATGTGGATTTTTTTAAAAAAAATATTTTTTCAAAAATATCAGTGACGTGGATTTTTTAAAAAAATATTTTTCAAGAAAATCTATGACGTGGATTTTTTAAAAAAATATTTTTTAAAAAAATTCAATGACGTGGATTTTTTTAAAAAATATTTTTCAAAGAAAAAAAGAGGCTTGAATTTTTAAAAAAATATTTTTTTCAAGAAAATCAGTGACGTGGATTTTTTAAAAAAATATTTCTTGAAGAAATTCAATGACGTGGATATTTAAAAAAATATTTCTTGAAGAAAGTCAATGACGTGAATATTTAAAAAAATATTTCTTGAAGAAATTCAATGACGTGGATATTTAAAAAAATATTTCTTGAAGAAATTCAATGACGTGGATATTTAAAAAAATATTTTTCTAAGAAATTCAAAGATGTGAATTTTTTAAATAATATTTTGTTGAAGAAATTCAAAGACGTGGATTTAAAAAGAATATTTTTCAAAGAAAATGAAATAATAATATTTTTAAAAAAAATATTTTTCAAAAAAATTAAAGACTTGAATTTTTTAAAAAATATGTTTTAAAGAAAATTAAAGAAGTGGATTTTTACAAAAATATTTTTTCAAGAAAATAAGTGACGTGGATTTAAAAAAAAAAATATTTTTCAAAGAAAATTAAATATTAATATTTTTTAAAAAAATATTTTTCAAAAAAAATTAAATATTTGAATTTTTTAAAAAATAATTTTTAAAGAAAATTAAAGACGTGGATTTCTACAAAAATGTTTTTTTAATAAATTCAATGACGTAGATTTAAAAAAAAATGTTTACGTAATAAACTCGTGACGCGGTTTTTTTAATAAATAATTTTAAATAAAATCAGTTAAGTGGATTTGTTAAAAAATATTTTTTTCAAAGATGACGTGGATTTTCTTTTAAATATTTTTTGTCAAAGATGACTTGGATTTTTTTTAAAATATTTTTGAATAAAATCAATGTCATGGCCTTGAAAAATATATTTTAAAAAATATTAAACCTTGGATATCTCTTTAAAAAAAAAAAAACAGGAAAATACTTTTTGAAAAGAACTAAACCCTGGATATTTCTTTTAATTTTTTTTGTTTTGTTTTTGTTTTTTTTTTTTTAATCGAAAGAAATATTTTTAATATATTATTAATATTATATTGTTATTATTATTAATAATATTTTTTAATTTTTCCCAAATAATTAATAGACAATAAAAATTCTTCTTATGCCATTTCCTTCTGCCTTTCGCCACCTCAGATCTGTTTTTCCCGATAAAAAATCCAAAGACATTATTCATTTCTAATACTAATTATGTGTTGCAATCAAGTCATTTAACACCTGTTGTTTTGTAACCAAGAATCTGGAAACCTGACAACTACTTAAAACTATAAATACAATAAATTATATATAAAGACTACAAGACAGCAAAAAAAAAACGAACCAACGGCATTGGCCAAAAGAATTTTTTCCTCTTCGTCTTCGCAGACATCGTTGCCTTTTATCACAACCACCAGTTTTGTTTAACATCTTTAAAACCAAACTGACATCTGAATGCATGTTGCATTTGAGTTGTGTAAGGGGGGTTGGGGAAGAGCAAACCTACGACCACCACAGATAGGTGATGATGACAGCTAGAAATGGTCTTAGGCGGCCAGGAAAAGGTCCAACGAACCTATGCAGGAATCATGGCAGCAGCACCAACAACGAACTACACTTTATAAATAGATGCAGAAATCTGAAAATAATGAAGCTAGACACAGCAAGCGGCATTTAACAAATGTCTGCTGACATCAAAAGCATACCAATTAATAAGAAGCTGGGAGATAACAAGGCGAAATATGTATTTATGGTAATAGAATTGGATCTTTTTTCTTCTTCTAAAAATAAATCCAATTAGAAATTGGATTTGTGAGGGATTTAAGAAAGAAAAGGAAAATATTTTAAAGAAGTTTTTATTTTTCAAAAATTAAAAATTATTTTCAAAAAAAAGATACCGAAAAAATCAGACGCTTTCAATTTGTCCTCTTGAAATATTTTTTTTTTATTTTAAAAGACCTTCCACTGTTCGGAAATATTTCCGCAATGTAAGCCAACTGCCAGAATTTAATTAATGTATTAAGGTATTTCTTCACTCGCTCGCTCTCTCTATTTATATAAAGTTTACAACCCAGCAGAAAAATAAAATTGCCCTTAGGGTTTGACAAACAGGAATTCCTCCAGCCTCCTCAAGCAACACAAGGCCATGAAAAATGTTGAACTAAAACTTAACAATACCATAATAGGCTGTAAATATCTAAAGTCATAACATTAAAACAAATTATCCTTAATATATATTATTGAGAGGAGCTGTAATGCTTGGCAAATAAAACATTGAAGCATTTGCAATTGTATTGGTTAAATGGTTAGCAGGAAAAAATTTAAGTCATAGTTAAGGAAACAAAGGAAAGAGGATGTGAGTTTTAAAAATAGTTGGATTTCTTTGAAAAACATTCAATTGCCATTTAAAATTTATTGCAAGTTTGTTGCTTAAGTCTTTTGTTATTGGAAATGCAATGCTAAGAAAGGAAGAGAAATATTTTCCCTTTCATTTCGTGGAGAAATAGTATCAAACAACTGTAATTGAGAGCAAAGAGAATAAGGGAATTTTTACAGCTATCATTTGATGAGAAGTAATGCTAAGAGAGGAAGAGCAATATTTCTCTTTCATTTGGTTGAGAAACAGTATCAAACAACTGTAATTGAGAGCAAAGAGAACAAAAGAATTATTACAGCTATCATTTGATGAGAAGTAATCAAAAGACTTAGGAAACAAACTTTTTTTCTTCTGAAGCATTTGATAAAGAGAAACTCCATGGCTCTCTCATTTAGTTTGATGTGAGAAAAGGGCATACAAATACTAAAAAACCAATTTTTATTAAAAAAATAATATTTTAAAAAAATATATCTCTAAAAAAATTAGTATTTTTTTTAAATTCATTTATTTTTTAAAAATGATCAGAAAATATTTTTATTAAAAACAAATTTATAAAACCATTTAGGCTTTGTTTTTTGTGCATAAAAATCAGAAAAAATTATTTTTTGAAGAAAATCAATGACATGGAAATTTAAAAAAATATTTCTTGAAAGAAATTCAATGACATGGATTTTTTAAAAACATTTTTTTTAAATATATTAGAGACGTGGATTCTTTAAAAAATATTTTTCAAAGAAAATTAAAGACGTGGATTTTTTAAAAAATATTTTTCAAAGAAAATTAAAGACGTGGATTTTTTAAAAAATATTTTTCAAAGAAAATTAAAGACGTGGATTTTTTAAAAAATATTTTTCAAAGAAAATTAAAGACGTGGATTTTTTAAAAAATATTTTTCAAAGAAAATTAAAGACGTGGATTTTTAAAAAAATATTTTTCAAAGAAAATTAAAGACGTGGATTTTTTTAAAAATTTTTTTCAAAGAAAATTAAAGACGTGGATTTTTTAAAAAATATTTTTCAAAGAAAATTAAAGACGTGAGTTTTTTAAAAAATATTTTTCAAAGAAAATTAAAGACGTGGATTTTTTAAAAAATATTTTTCAAAGAAAATTAAAGACGTGGATTTTTTAAAAAATATTTTTCAAAGAAAATTAAAGACGTGGATTTTTTAAAAAATATTTTTCAAAGAAAATTAAAGACGTGGATTTTTTAAAAAATATTTTTCAAAGAAAATTAAAGACGTGGATTTTTTAAAAAAATATTTTTCAAAGAAAATTAAAGACGTGGATTTTTTAAAAAATATTTTTCAAAGAAAATTAAAGACGTGGATTTTTAAAAAAATATTTTTCAAAGAAAATTAAAGACGTGGATTTTTTAAAAAATATTTTTCAAAGAAAATTAAAGACTTGGATTTTTTAAAAAAATATTTTTCAAAGAAAATTAAAGACGTGGATTTTTTAAAAAATATTTTTCAAAGAAAATTAAAGACGTGGATTTTTAAAAAAATATTTTTCAAAGAAAATTAAAGACGTGGATTTTTTAAAAAAATATTTTTCAAAGAAAATTAAAGACGTGGATTTTTTAAAAAATATTTTTCAAAGAAAATTAAAGACGTGGATTTTTAAAAAAATATTTTTCAAAGAAAATTAAAGACGTGGATTTTTTAAAAAAATATTTTTCAAAGAAAATTAAAGACGTGGATTTTTAAAAAATATTTTTCAAAGAAAATTAAAGACGTGGATTTTTAAAAAAATATTTTTCAAAGAAAATTAAAGACGTGGATTTTTTAAAAAATATTTTTCAAAGAAAATTAAAGACGTGGATTTTTAAAAAAATATTTTTCAAAGAAAATTAAAGACGTGGATTTTTAAAAAAATATTTTTCAAAGAAAATTAAAGACGTGGATTTTTTAAAAAATATTTTTTTAAGGAAAGCAACTCATTCTCATTTAGTTTGATGTGAGAAAAGGCATACAAATACTAAAAAACAATTTTTATTAAAAAAAATATATTTTAAAATAAATATTTCCATTTATTTTTTAAAAAATTATTGAAAAATATTTTTTTCTAGAAAAAATGTATTTTAATTTTTTTTAATAAAAAAAAATATAAAATCATAAAACCATTGTTTTTGGGGCATAAAAAATCAGTTTTTGTTCCGTTACAAAAAGAAAACTGTTTAAACCGCAACATTGTCTATTATTATTTTTTTTCTTTGCCAACAACAATGACAACAAACAATAGCATACAATGCCATTGTAACTTTGTTTCCCTCCATGTATGTCTGTGTTTGTGTTTCTGCATCCCTATCTCACTTGGCAAATTGCAGCCAAGTAAAAGTCTTGCGGAACCATCAGATGGTCAAACGAAGAAAATGTAAAAAAAACAAATGTCCAGCATTTTTTCCTACTTCATCATCATAGCATTGCTTTGCTTGCTGTTCATATCACTGTCATTTTGCTAGCCTTCCGGCAATATTTTCTTTTTGAACTTTTGCTAGATTTTTTGCCCTCTTGCGAGCTGCTCACAATTGTGGTCAGTAGTTGTTGCAACAAGAACATGAGGAAGAGAACAACTTCAGTATCCGTGGCCTTTGGAGCAGAACAATGGAATATCTTGACACTTGAGAGTTCAGACAAAGGGGTCAATTGCAAATAACAAGGAAAATATTTGAAGTAGAGGTTATAAATTTTGCAAATATTCAAAGGAAAATATAGGAGGCAACAAAAACTTAAATTTAAGAGTGTATAAAATTGTTTTAATATTTAAAAAATTGTCAAGATATATCCACGAATATATATATATATATATATATATATATATATATATATATATATATATATATATTGATTTAAATATATACTTTTATTTTTTTTATTAATTATTATTATTATTATATTATTATTATTATTATTATTATTATTATTATTATTATTATTATTATTATTATTATTATTATTATTATTATTATTATTATTATTATTATTATTAATTTTATTAATATTATTATTATTTTATTATTATTATTATTATTATTATTATTATTATTATTATTATTATTATTATTATTATTATTATTATTATTATTATTATTATTATTATTATTACTATTATTATTATTATTATTATTATTATTATTATTATTATTATTATTATTATTATTATTATTATTATTATTATTATTATTATTATTATTATTATTATTATTTTTTTTTTTTTTTTTTGAAAATCAATTTCCACACTTTTGAAAATTTTCGGATTAACATTTAAGCGGACTTTTAAAACATTGAATGAAAAACATGGCAAAAACGAAAATAAATCTTGATTTTGCAGTTATCCTTCCATGGGGAGCTATTACAAAAAGTGGATCGATATGATCCATTTTCTACACCAATGATTCTGGATGGAATCCAAAGATCTCTAATAAATTTCAAATAAATTAAAATAATTATAGAGACATTTCAAGAAAATTTGCTTCAGCTTCTTCGAAAAAATTTGCCGATGTATTACTCAATTAATTATTTAATAAATTTTGCTTTTAAAAACATTTTTAGACAGCATTCATCTTTAAAAATGTTGAAATAAATTTTAAATATCATTAAAATATTACATTTTAATTTTCTCTTTAACAATATCTTCATACGATTTCGCATAGCTCTGTTTTAAACTAATATTTGTAAATTCTCTTAATTCTTCCTCTCCTTCCTCTCTGTCTCTGAGAGATATATTTTATTTGAACTCCCTCTTTAATGGTGAGATGAGAACACACATAAATAACAAATGAAAACAAATGGACTATCATCAAGTTTGTTACTTAAGTCTAATTGAGAGTAAAACTCATATTGCCCTTGCCGTTACTGTGAGATGAGAATAACCGTTCTAATGAGCAGCTCGACTCATTTCAATGAGAAATCTCTTCTAAAATCACAGTTTCTCTTTAGAACTCGGCATTTAACAAAATCGAGTATGTTTCTTAAGTCTTTTGTATTTTTAGAGGGTTAATTCCTTATTTCTCACAATTTCAAGGGAAAATAGAGTTTTTGTCGGAATTAAAATATTTTTAGATTAAGAACGAAAACAAATTATTGAAAATATTGAAAAAAATAAAAATAAAAAATATTCTATAGACCAGTCTTTCTTTTGAGACATGATTTTTCAGACCTATTTTTACAATTTAGAGGTAAATTACAATAGTTTTTGTCAGAATTATTAGAATAATATTTTCTTTTCGGACACATTTTTTCAGATTTTTTTTATTTTCTTCAGTTTGCAATGGGATTTATTTCTTACATTTGAATATGTAGCCGATCATTTTCATAAGATATTATTATAATGTTATTTTCTTCATATATGTATACATATATCATTCCTCCTCCTATATCATTGCCCTTATTATGTTCAACAAAATGCCGGCAATTATACGCAAGAATAGCGTAACAAAATTGTAACCCGTTCCCATCTAAAGCTTATCAAATTACAAGCTCTACATAAATGTAAAACAATCAGCCGCGGATAGCTTATAACAGACATAGATACACAGATTTTTGTGAGTTTGTGTGTATTTTCATATAATGATTATGATGATGACTTTTTCCTAGAATTGTTTTAAAAAAAAAAATTAGACACTTAGGCGTACATTTATTGCCTCTCGCCCGTTTTGCCATATTGAAATGAGCTCTGGTTATCTGTAAAAATTACTGTAGCATAAAATAGTTTATGCTTGAGTTCGAAAGCTAATTTTTTTTTTCAATTTTCTTGTGATTGAAATGCGATTTTTTTCCTATTGTATTTAAATAGAATTTTGTTAAATGTAATGGGAGTAAAGATCAAAGAAAAATGTAGGCGAAAAACGGTTAAGGGGTGAAGAGAAAAATATTAGACTTGGAGTAAATAATTAATAGAAATTGAAAAAAGTAGGAAAATATCAAATCAAAAAAAAATAAAAAATAAATCCAAAAAAAAACTTCAAAAAATAAAAAAAAATAAAGATCTAAAATGTATGTTTCTCTTAGAAAAGAGGAAATTATCCCATACTCTCTCTTTATGTAATTCCTATATTATTATTCTCTTCTGTTCAACTTCCATCTCTGTCTGTCTATCATTTGAGAGAGAGAGAGTAAAAAAATTGGAATTCGAATGAAAAATAAATTGAATTTAAAAAATAAAATAAAAAACAAATAGGAAATAAAATATTCACAAAAATTGTCCAAAAAATCGACAAAAAATGTTTAAAAATCCTAAAATGTATATCTCTCTTAGAAAAGAGAAAATTATCTCATATTCTCTCTTTATGTAATTCCCATATTATTATTCTCTTCTGTTAAACTTCCATCTCTCTCTCTATTACATTTGAGAAACGGTTAAAGTGTAACAAAATTAGACTTCGAATGAAAAAAAAGAATTAAAAAATTACAAAAATAAAAATCAAAAACAAATCAAAAAAATCAAAAATAAATAAAAAAAAGGATTAAAATATGTGTTTCTCTTATAAAAGAGAAAACTATCTCATAAAATGTCAAAAAAAAAAATCTTAAAATATGTGTTTCTCTTAGAAAAGAGAAAATTATCTCATTAAATGTCAAAAAAATCTTAAAATATGTGTCTCTCTTAGAAAAGAGAAAATTATCTCATATTCTCTCTTTTTGTAATTCCCATATTTTTATTCTCTTCTGTTAAACTTCCATCTCTCTCTATTTCATTTGAGAAACGGTTAAAGTGTAAAAAATTAGACTTCGAATGAAAAAGGAAAAAAAATTAAAAAAAATAAAATGTTAAAAAAAAATCAAAAAAATTAAAAAAATATTAAAATATGTGTTTCTCTTAGAAAAGAGAAAATTATCTCATAGAGAGAGAGCTCTTTATTTAATTTGTTATTTTATTATTATTCTCTTCTATTAAACTCCCATCTCTCTCTTGTCTCTCTCTGTATCTCATTTGAATTTCTATATCATTATTATTCTCTCAAAATAAAAACTCTCTTCTAATCACAATTCCCTCTTCTCTCCCTCTCTCACTTTTAGATGCGACTGAATTCTTCCAAACATCATAATCACCAACAAAAGAAAGATCACCGCCACAGAATCACCAGCAACATCATGAGTCTCAGCACCAGTACCACTACCAGTATTGTCATAGCCACATGCCTCCTGCTCGTAGCCCTACCCTCACCTGCCGCTGGCCGCATGGCTTTTGAAAAGCTCACAGATTATGATTTTGCCGGCACCACCTACTACAGCGTTAAGAACCTCTCACTCTACGAATGTCAGGGATGGTGTCGCGAAGAGGCCGACTGTCAAGCTGCTGCCTTTAGTTTTGTCGTCAATCCCCTGTCTCCGTCGCAGGAGACTCACTGCCAACTGCAAAATGATTCCTCGGCCCACAATCCCTCGGCTGCTCCTCAGCGTTCGGCCAACATGTACTACATGGTCAAACTGCAACTGCGCAGTGAAAATGTCTGCCATCGGCCATGGTCCTTCGAGCGTGTACCCAACAAGGTCATTCGTGGCAATGACAATGCCCTCATCTATACCAGCACCAAGGAAGCTTGTCTCTCGGCCTGTTTGAATGAGAAACGTTTTGTGTGCCGCTCTGTGGAATACGATTACAACAGCATGAAATGTGTTCTCTCCGATGCGGACAGACGTAGTGGTGGACAATTTGTACAATTGGCCGATGCCCAGGGCACGGATTATTTTGAGAATTTATGTTTGAAACCCCAACAGGCCTGTAAATCCACCCGATCCTTTGCCAATGCCCGTGTGGGTGTTTCGGAAGAAAAGGTGGCCCAATATGTTGGCCTCCACTACTACACCGACAAGGAATTGCAAGTCACCTCGGAATCAGCCTGTCGCCTGGCCTGTGAAATTGAATCGGAATTTTTGTGCCGTTCCTTTTTGTATCTCGGTCAGCCCCAGGGAGCCCAATACAACTGCCGCCTATACCACTTGGATCACAAGACTCTGCCCGACGGACCCTCAACCTATTTGAATCATGAACGTCCCTTGATCGATCATGGCGAACCAATTGGTCAATATTTTGAAAATATTTGCGATAAATCGGCTGCTTCGTCTATTTCCACAAGTCCCGGACCCTTGGATCAATTGGATCAACAGGCACCTTTGTTGGGAGTTGAGGAAGATCCTACCTTGAATATTACCAGGAATGATGTGAACTGCGATAAGACCGGTACCTGTTATGATGGTGAGTAGAAGGGGGAAGAGGGGCCCAGAAACTCAAATTTTTAAACAAAAATAAACACCATGAGGTCCATGACTTTTTTTCTACAGAATTGTGGTGGACCTTAAAAAATCGGAGAATTTTTTTCTATCGAAAAAAAACTTGGAGCCTGAGTTCTGAAACTTTTTTCTATCGAAAAAACTTACGACCCTGAAGTCGGCGATTTTTTTCTAATGAAAAAATTTAAAACCTAGGTTCGGCGAAATTTTTTCTATCGGAAAAACTTGCAACCCTGAGTTCAGCGATTTTTTTTATTGAAAAAACTTACGACCCTAAGGGCGGTGAATTTTTTTCTATCGAAAAAACTTACGACCCTGTGGTCGGCGAATTTCTTTCTATCGAAAAAACTTGCGACCCTGTGGTCGGCGAATTTCTTTCTATCGAAAAAAATTGCGACCCTGTGGTCGGCGAATTTTTTTCTATCGAAAAAACTTGCGACCCTGTGGTCGGCGAATTTTTTTCTATCGAAAAAACTTGCGACCCTGTGGTCGGCGAATTTTTTTCTATCGAAAAAACTTGCGACCCTGTGGTCGGCGAATTTTTTTCTATCGAAAAAACTTGCGACCCTGTGGTCGGCGAATTTTTTTCTATCGAAAAAACTTGCGACCCTGTGGTCGGCGAATTTTTTTCTATCGAAAAAACTTGCGACCCTGTGGTCGGCGAATTTTTTTCTATCGAAAAAACTTGCGACCCTGTGGTCGGCGAATTTTTTTCTATCGAAAAAACTTGCGACCCTGTGGTCGCTGAATTTTTTTCTATAGAAAAAACTTGCGCCCTGTGGTCGGTGAATTTTTTTCTATAGAAAAAACTTGCGCCCTGTGGTCGGTGAATTTTTTTCTATAGAAAAAACTTGCGACCCTGTGGTCGGTGAATTTTTTTCTATCGAAAAAACTTGCGACCCTAGGGTCGGTGAATTTTTTCATATAGGAAAAATCTTGCGAACATGTGGTCGGCGAATTTTTTTTCTATAGAAAAAACTTGCGACCCTGAGGACGGCGAATTTTTTTCTATAGAAAAAACTGGCGACCCCAGGGTCGGCGATTTTCTTTTTCTATCGAAAAAACCTTGCGAACCTGAAGTCGCCGAAAAATTTTGCCCCGAGATCGGCGATTTTTTATTTTTTTTTACAATTTTTTAATTTGATTTTTTTTGCTCCTCTTTAGTCTCCGTCCACTGCAAGGATACCCGCATTGCTGTCCAGGTCCGCACCAACAAACCCTTCAATGGCCGTATCTATGCTTTGGGCCGTTCCGAGACCTGTAACATTGATGTCATCAATTCGGATTCCTTCCGCTTGGATTTGACCATGGCTGGCCAGGATTGTAATACACAGAGTGTGGTAAGTTCGGAATTCAAAATTAAGAAAAGGGAACCCTTTCAAATAATTTTTGAAAATTTTAGACCGGTGTCTACTCCAATACCGTGGTCCTGCAACACCACAGCGTGGTCATGACCAAGGCCGATAAAATCTACAAAGTCAAGTGTACGTATGACATGAGCTCCAAGAACATTACCTTCGGTATGATGCCCATCCGTGATCCGGAAATGATCCATATCAATTCCTCGCCTGAGGCTCCACCACCAAGAATTCGTATTTTGGATACCCGTCAACGTGAGGTGGAGACAGTGCGCATTGGTGATCGTTTGAACTTCCGTATTGAGATTCCAGAAGACAGTAAGTGAAGGGGGAGGGGGGATGGGTTTTATTTAAAGGGGAGGATATTAATTTTTTTTCGAATTTTTTTGTCGTTAAAGCTCCCTATGGCATTTTTGCCCGTTCCTGTGTGGCCATGGCCAAGGATGCCCGCACCAGCTTTAAAATCATTGATGATGATGGCTGTCCCACCGATCCCACAATCTTCCCCGGCTTCACGGCCGATGGCAATGCCCTGCAGTCCACCTATGAGGCCTTTAGATTTACCGAAAGCTATGGTGTCATCTTCCAGTGTAATGTGAAATACTGCCTGGGTCCCTGTGAGCCGGCCGTGTGCGAATGGAACATGGAATCGTTTGAGAGCTTGGGCAGAAGACGTCGTCGTTCCGTGGAGAGGTGAGGAGGATTTGTAGATGGTTTTTAGAATTTTTTATAATTTTTTTTCGATTTTCTTTGCCCCACCAGCAATGAAACCAAGGAAGCCGATGAGGACATGAACATTTCCCAGGAGATTTTGGTCTTGGACTTTGGTGATGAGAAACGTGAATTCTTCAAATCCGATCCCAGCACAGACTTTGCTAAAGGTATGAATTGAGAGCCACCCGGGGTAACCCTCTCAAAGGACCCTATGCTAATAACCAAAAAAAAAAAAAAAAAAACATTTTCTATTCCTTTTTTCCATTTTTTTTTTATTTATTTATAGATAAGACTGTCACTATCATTGAACCCTGCCCCACTAAAACTTCCGTCTTGGCCTTGGCCGTAACCTGTGCTCTCATGATCTTATTGTATATTTCCACCTTGTTTGTGTACTATATGAAAAAATGGATGCAACCCCATAAAATTGTAGCATAAGACCAACAACAACAACAATTACAACAACACCAATCAACCAACCACCACCTAGTGAAAGTAAAACTAATGACAACAACACAGCAATAATCAATCACCCATACAGACACACACACACACGCATAACCAAGCAATCACACAGACACAAACAAACACACATGCAAACGTGAAAAATGCAAAAATACGAAAAATCCTAAATATTACGGTAATTAGTGTTTAAAGAACAAAAAATAACAACAACAACAACAAAAAACTGAGTAAAAAAATTAGAAAAAAATACTTGGTTTTTTGGAAAACAAAAAAATTATGTCTAGTTAAGTAAGCTTTTTTATAAATTTTATTATAAAACCAGCAAAAGGTTTGGAAAAAAAAAACCGAAACCTAAAACTTAAGCCTATGCGATGCAAGAAAAAAACAAATTATTTTATAAAACTAAAAAATCCTAGTTAGAAAGCTTTGTTGGCTGCAGCATGAAAAAAAGCTCAAAAGCTTTCGGCTATCTATTTATTATCTATTAAAAAAAAATACTTTCTATTTTACTATTTCTTTTGGAAAATAAGCTATAAAATAAGATTTTAAAACCGATTTTCAAAAAGCTTTTAGGAAAGCTTGGAAGTCTTTGACATACAAATGAAAAGCTTTGGAGGTATTAAAAAAACAAATATTTAAAAAAAAAATTCAAAATTAGTTTATAATACAAAAATTTGTCATAAATCATGGGGAAATTAAGCAAATTTTACCAAAAAAGCTTAAAGCTCTAGAGGCAGATTTTTATGTTAATAGCTTCAAGTATTAGAGAAATTTTAAAAAAGTGGAAATTAGTTTCATAATACAATTTTAAACATATAATTTTGCAAAGGGATTAAAATATTTAAAAAAAGCTCAAAAAATAGTGATTTCCTCAAAAGCTTTGGAAACTTTAAAATCGACTTTAAAACAGTTAGACAACCATTTTGGAATGAGTTGTTAATTAAATAAAAAAAACGTAAATTAGATCCATAAAACAATTTTAAACAATTAATTTTGAAAAGGGATTAAAATACCAAAAAAAGCTCAAAAAATAGTGTTTTCCTCAAAAGCTTTGAAAACTTTAAAATCGACTAAAAAACAGTTAAACAACCATTTTGAAATAAGTTTTTAATTAAATTATTTTGGAACTTTAAAACTGTTAGACAACCATTTTGAAATGAGTTTTCAATAAAATTACTTCAAAATTAACTTTAGAAGGATTATAAGATTAAAAAGCTTTATTTCCTTCAAAAGCTCCGTAGTGTGGAAACTACAAAAGTAGATCAAATATTATAGAAATTAAAAAAAAAAAAACTGCAAATTAGTTTCATAAAACAATTTTAAACAATTAACTTTGCAAAGGGATTAAATACTTAAAAAATTCAAAATAGCTTTATTTTCCCTAAAAGCTTTGGAAACTTTAAAATCGACTTTAAAACAGTTAAACAACCATTTTGAAATGAGTTTTTAATGAAATTACTTCAAAATTCACTTTAGAGGGGCTATGAGATTAAAAAGCTTTATTTTCTACAAAAGCTCCGTAGTGGGGAAAACACAAAATAAAGATATTGCGATTTAATTTTTTAATTGATTTTGTAAGGTATTTTGAATTTTTTACTGATTTTTTTAAAATGCAAAAAAGCTTTCCAAAAGCTCTTTAGGAAAACATTCAAATAATAACGTTGATTTGACGCAGCTAATTTGATTTGTAAGTCATTTTTAATTTTTTGTAGAGTATTCGGAATTTTTACTGATTTTTTTTTAATTTAAAAAAGCTTTCAAAAAGCTCTCCAGAAAAACATTCAAATAAAAATGTTGATTTGACACAGATAGTTCGTTTTGTAAGTCATTTTTTAATTTTTTCCTAATTTTTTTTCAAAAAGTCAAAAAAGCTTTGCAAAAGCTCTACAGGAAAACCTTCAAAAATGACGATGACATGAGAAAACATTCAAATAATAACGTTGATTTGATACAGATAATTCGTTTAGTAAATCATTTTTAATTTTTTGCTGAATTTGTCCTAAAAGTTCAAAAAGCTTTTGCAAAAGCTCTACAAGAAAACATTCAACATTCGCGATTATACGAGGCAAATTAGGGGTCTTGGTCGGCAATTTTTTACTGATTTTATTTTACTGAACAAAAGTTTGAAAAAAGCTTTACAAAAGCTCTATAAGAAAAAAATTAATTAGTCACGATAATATGATTCAAATAATTTAGAGCAGATTTTCTCTTAAAATGTAAAATTGGCATTTTCGATTTTTTAGGATTTTTTACAGAAATTCAAAAAAGCTTTGCAAAAGCTCTCTCAATAATTATTTCAAAAATTAAAAATTTCAATTACAAAATTCTAATACTTCCAACGCGAATTTTGTTTGAAAACTAAATTTAAAATAAAGTTTTGTCATAAAAATTTCATCATAAAAATTATAACTTTTCAATGCAATTCTATACTTTGAAATAATTTGCACAACTTCCGGAAAGCTTTTTGAAAGCTCATGGGCAATTTCTTTTAAAAACTTCAGACATATAGACATTTTTTAATTAAATTCTTATGTTTGAATATTTTTGAGAATGTTTTGATTTAAAAAAAAATCGCAAAAGCTTTGCTGATAAAAGCTTTTCAAAATTCGTGATTGCAAAAAATCGCGATAATTATTTCTTTAAAATACTTGATAATTTTAGTTTTTGTAATGATTTTTCCCCCAAAATTAAAAAAAAAAAACTAAAAAATCCTCAAAAGCTTTGCTGATAAAAGCTTTTTAAAATTCGTGGTTGCAAAAAATAAACACTTCTAAAGATTTTTCTTTCAGAAAAAATGCAAAATTGTATAGTTTTCCAATTTTTGTAAAAGCTTTAGGTTCTCTTCAAAGCTTTTCATCAAGATTTTAAAGCTTTTCTTATTGTTTAAATACTTCCAAAAAATACCGATATTATTAAATAACTCGACAATTTTAGTAGGTGTAGTTATATATTTCTTTTTAAATTTTCCAAAAAAAAACTTTGTAAAAGTTTCATGGATAAAAGCTTTCCAATGTTCGTGATTTCAAAAAATAATCATTTCTTAAGAGTTTTTTTTCAGAAAAAAATGAAATAATGTATTTATTTCATTTTGAAAGCTTTTATTTTTCTACAAAGTTTTTTTTTGGGTCATCAAAGCTTTTTTTGAGGTTTTAAAGCTTTTTTGAGATTTTAAAGCTTTTTTGAGGTTTCAATGCTTTTTTCTTGTTAAAATACTTCCAAGCCCTCCTGGCTTTTTTGAAAATTATCTAAAATCTTGTTTTATTTCACAAACAAAAACTCAAAACTTTATCTAGCTTTTTGTCCACAAAAAGCTGGCTAAAGTTTCCTCTCAAAACAGGCCTTTAAAAATTTAACTTTAAAAACGAAACTTACTGCCTATTTAAATAATCACTTTCTATGAAGTTTTAAAATTCAAAATCAAGTTTTTTCATAATCATTTAAGAAAATAAATAAAACAAATAAAAATTCTAAAACTTCCATAGAGACTGGTTAAAATTTTCATATTTTCCTATGACAACAAACACAACACAAACTATTTATTTTACGACTATTTATTTAATGACTTTTAAGACTCCTAATTTATAAAAAAAACACACTCACTCAAAGACATAAAACTATAAAATTTATATGGTATTTATTATTAATTTTTTTATGATAATTAATTTATGTTTGTCAAGAATAAAAAAATGTTTAATGAACGAAAAAAAATTGTGCTTAATTTTTATTGCATTTAAAAATAAAATGAAAAGAAATAAAATTATCAAATTTTTAGAATTAAGTAACAAATTAAATTAACACAAAATTAATAATAAAAAACACTAAAATTTGCAGCATTTATATAGCAGAAATTTCCAATTTAAGTTAAAAAAAAATATTTTATTTTTTTCTATTTAAATAAATTTAATTTTTAGTTATTGTAAATAAGAAGAAGAATTTTGTGCAAATAAAACAAAAAAAAATATTAATAATAATAACAATGATTCTAAAACAAAAACAAAATATTTGTATTTGTTTTTCAATAAATTAAAATAAAAAATATATATTTTGTAATAATTATAATTAAAAAATGCATTTAAAAATCTTTTCTAAATAAAAATTACATAAAAATCCAAAAAAAAAGAATATTGAGTTTTATTTAAATTAAAAAATATTCTAGTTTCTGCATGCAAAAAATAATAGAATTCTTTTTTTAATTTTTATAGGAGGATTTTTTTCTATAAAAAAAATTTTATGAGAATATTTTTCTATAAAATATATTTTTTGAAAAAAAAAAGTTTTTAAATATTTTTTACGATTTTTATATACAAAATTCTTTTCTGAGGATTTTTTTTATAAAAAATATCTTTTAACTATATTTTTCTACAAAAAATATTTAAGAATTTTTTTTTATAAATTATTTTGAACGATTTTTATATAGAAAATACTTATCTGTTTTTTTTTTTCTTTAAAAAATATTTTTGAGATTTTTTTTTATAAAAAATATTTTCTGAAAAAAATTATAAAATATTTTTTTAAGGAAATTCTTGTCTGAGATTTTTTTCTACAAAAAATATTTAAGGAATTTTTTTTTATAAAATATTTTGCACGATTTTTATATAGGAAATTCTTATCTGAGGATTTTTCTTCCTTAAAAAATATTTTTGAGGATATTTTTTTTTAAAAAATATTTTATGAAAAAAAATTTTTAATAAAATATTTTTTTTTTAATTTTTAATTTTTTAAGGAAATTCTTGTCTGAGATTTTTTTTCTACAAAAAATATTTAAGGAAATTTTTTTAATAAAATATTTTGCACGATTTTTATATAAAAAATTCTTATCTGAGGATTTTTTTCTTTAAAAAATATTTTTGAGGATATTTTTTTATAAAAAATTTTTCTGAAAAAAAAATTTATAAAATATGTTTTATTTTTAATTTTTTTAAGAAAATTCTTGTCTGAGATTTTTTTTCTACAAAAAATATTTAAGTAAATTTTTTAAAAAAAAATTTGCACGATTTTTATATAGAAAATTTATATCTGAGGATTTTTTTCTTTAAAAAATATTTTTGAGGATATTTTTTTATAAAAAAAACATTTTCTGAAAAAAATAAATTTTATTAAATATTTTTTTTTTTTAATTTATAATTTTTTTTAAGGAAATTCTTGTCTGAGATTTTTTTTCTAAAAAAAAAATATTTAAGGAATTTTTTTTTATAAAATATTTTGCGCGATTTTTATATAGGAAATTCTTATCTGAGGTTTTTTTTCTTTAAAAAACATTTTTGAGGATATTTTTTTATAAAAAATATTTTCTGAAAAAACAATTTTTATAAAATATTAAGCACAATTTTCATTTTTATATAGAAATTCTCATCAGAGAATTTTTTCCTTTTGAGGATATTTTTCTATAAAAAATAAAATAAATAATACAAATAAAATAATACAAGAGAAATCTTGTGTCGGCGTTTTGAAAGTTTACATTGCCTCCTCCCTCTCTCCCAGACATTTGAACATTTTCGGATTAAGATTCATTCCTTGGAATCCATGCATTTCAGGTATATAGTGTCTTTGGCAATATTACACATAAATATACGAGGAATATTATGATCGGAAATTTTAACCCTCAAGTCAGACAACAAATGGGTCTTTTTGGTCCTTTTTTGAAAATATAGTTAAAAACTCCCTTTAAACCGAATCGTAGCAAGTCAAAATATTCTACAAAATTATTTGTCATAAAATTCTACTAAAGATCCCAGAAGATGTCAAGAGTCTAAATCTTAGCAAAAACCCAGAAATTCATATATATTAAAGCGACATTTTGAGGTTAAGGCCGTATTTTGTGTGAATTTGTGCAAAAATCTCACACAAAGCATCATTTTAGAAGGATAACATCAGAGACAAAAATATTCTTCAGCAAATTTCAGTATAGATCACCAAGGAAAAGAAATCTCCATTTTCATTTTAATCAAAAAATTTTGGGTTTTAAAAATGACAAAATATTTTCCCATTTTTTTAGGGTTAAAACTCTACATCACGTGAGTTTATGCCAAAACTTCCAACAAAGCATCATTTTAGAAGGATGACGTCAGAGACAAAAATATTCTTCATCAAATTTCAGTATAGGTCAACAAATAAAAGAAATGTCTTTGTCCATTATATATCCAGAAAAAAATTTATCAATGTTGACAAAAAAGCAAAAATATTTTTTAGGTCAAAACCGTACTCCATGTGAATTTACGTTAAATCCTCCTATAAGGCCTCATTTTAGAATGATGACGTCAGAGACAAAAATATTCTTCATCAAATTTCACTATAAGTCACCAACGACAAGAAGTCTCTATTCCCATTATATATCAAGAAAATGTTTGTATCAAAGTTTGCAAAAAAAAGGGAAAATTGTCTCTTTTTTTAAGTTAAAACCGTACTTCACATGAATTTATGCTAAATTCTCCAACAAAGCATCATTTTAGGAGGATGGTGTCAGAGGCAAAAATATTCCTCATCAAATTTCACTATAAGTTACCAACGAAAAGAAATGTCTATTTCCATTATATATCAAGAAAATATTGATATCAATGTTGGCAAAAAAAACCAAAAAATTTTTTTAGGTTAAAACCATACTTCATGTGAAATTATGCTAAATTCTCCAACAAAACATCATTTTAGAACGATGACGTCAGAGACAAAAATATTCTTCATCAAATTTCGGTATAGGTCACCAAAGAAAAGAAATGTCTATGTCCATTATATATCAAGAAAATATATATATAAATGTTGGCAAAAAACACCAAAAATATTTCCTAGTTTTTTTTTTTTTTTTTGGGTTGTAACCACACTTCATATGAGGTTATGCCAAATTCCCCAACAAAACATCAATATAGAAGGATGACGTCAATGGCAAAAATAATCTTCATCAAATTTCATTATAAGTCACCAACGACCAGAAATTTCTATTTCCAATATATATCAAGAAAAAATTTGTGTCAATGTTGCAAAAAAAAGCAAAAATATTTCCTGACTTTTTTGAGGTTACAACCGTACTTCATATGAGTTTACACCAAATCCTCCCGCAAAGCATCATTCTAGAAGAAAGGTGTCAAAGGTGAAAATATTCTTCATCAAATTTCACTATAGAAAAGAAATGTCTATGTCCAATATATATCAAGAAAAAATTTGTATCAATGTTGACAAAAAAAGCAAAAATATTTCGTGTTTTTAGGTTAAAACCATACTTTATGTGAAATTATGCTAAATTCTCCAACAAAGCATAATTTTAGAAGGATGACGCCAAAGACAAAAATATTCTTCATCAAATTTCAGTATAAGTCACCAACGAAAATAAATCTCTATATCCATTATATATCAAGAAGATGTGTTGATCAATGTTGGCAAAAAAACCGAAAATATTGGCTAATTTTTTTATCAATTTTTTCTCGGACTTTTTTCAAGTTGAGGCTTGAAAGTGACATAAAATTTCGTTTTATCCCAAAGTTGTGAAGAGAAAAAATATTCTACACAAAATTTCACTAGAAATCTCAGAATTAACTATATATCTAGGTACAATAGTTTTTATGAAAATTACGATCGAAATTTATGTAACAAAAGTGAAAATGATGTCTTTGCTTTTTTCCCTGTTAATTTAACTCGTATCCAATCCGAGTCAAAATCTCCCTTTAAACTTAATTTTTTGCGGAAAGTGTTAAAGTAAGAATTGTTCAAGATCAAATTTCATTGTGAGTCTCAGAATAAACCATGCGACTAGGTATAATAGTTTTTATGAAAATTACATTCGAAATTTATGTACTAAAAGTGAAAATAATGTCTGAGTTTTTTACTTTTCATTTAACACATATCCAATCCGAGTCAAAATCTCCCTTTAAACTTATTTTTTTGCGGAAAGTGTCAAAGTAAGAATTGTTCCAGATCAAATTTCATTATGAGTCTCTGAACAAAAGAAATTTGTATACTTAATATATACCATAAAAAATGGCATATATTTCTGAAAAATCTAGCACTTCTTCCAACATCAAAAAAATTCTTCTCTGGTTTCTTGAAATTAATTTGTATTTATTTTATTTTTTTATTTTTTTAATATATTTTTGTAATATGTGTTGCTTAGTATGTGACTAATAAAAACATTTAAAATAGTGTATATGTATATGTTATGTTGTTATGTTTTTCTCGTTTTTATTTTATATGTCTAGAAAACATTTATATGTATGGGGGGTATGTATTTATTTGTTTCAATCAAGTGTGTGATGAAGATCACTTCACATTTGTAATATTTTTCAAACTAATTCGAAAATGTAATACTTATAAATAAAAAAAAAATGATTTATTCATTATGTAGATATATATATATGTATAGTATAATAAAGACAATAATAAACATTATATGATAATATTTGAATTTAGGGTTTTTTCTTTGTTTGTTTGTGATGATATTGCTAAATTGTTGTAGTTTCATTAGTTTTACAATAATAATAATAGTATTATATAGTTTATAATCATAATATTCAGAGTAAATAGTTAGTTTTTATATATTTATATGTACTTTCAAAATTTCCTTTAAAATATTAAGAATTTGTGATATATCAGTGTATGAAGAGATATTTTAACTCCAGAGACAATTCTCTAGACTTAGAAAATCTTACAAAGTATCTTTCTCAAATACGAAATTATTCTCTTAAAACATAATTCCTTTTAACGGGTATTATAAAAAAACTCCCCTCAAAACCTCATTTTTTAACATCATGTATTCATAATCAATATATATTTTGGGAGTTACAATTTTTTTTATATATATGTATATTTATTCCTATAAAAAAATATAAATTGGCAAACTCAATGCAATTGCAATAATTAACAACAAAAAATAAAATTAAAAAAAAAACATAATAAACTATATAACATGTCGTTAAATTAAAAACAAATTTAAAATAATATGATAATTATTTTATTAAGAAAAAAAATCTTGCAGTCTCTTTGGAAATTAAAAAAAAACATTACTCTCTCGATTTTTATTTTACAATTGCTCATAATTTCATTTAAGCAATAATTGACTATTTTTTATATTTTTGTTATTGTTATACACTAGAATGTATTTTTAATGAAAACCTATTTTATGGTTACTTTTAATGCAACAAAAAATATTTTAAAAAAATTAAAAGAATAAATGATTTCCATAATTAAAATATTAAAAAACCAGTAAAGAAAGTCTTAAAGTCGGTCGGGGCCGACTTTATGATACCCTACACCACTTTGCTAATTTAGTAGAGCTACACATAACAATTAAAAGTTTTTATGGGAGAATTCAATCATACACGCTATGATTATAATTATAACTTAAAGTTCAAAGGACTAAATATGCCGAAGCATTTGTATCTTTAAAATTCGGAATTCGGAAGATATATATGGGAGCTATATCCAAATCTGAACCGATCTCGATAAAATTTGGCAAAGATATTTCCGAGCTGTATTTGATATATTTCCCTGAATATCGTTGTTACGGAGTGCATATTACGGCGGCGGTGGACAAAAATAACAAATCGGATGAACAATATATATGGGAGCTATAGCTATATCTGAACCGATTTCCATCAAATTTGGCATACTAGCTTCTAGACTCAATAGACTCGTAAGTGCCAAATTTCATCCCATTTGGACAAATATTAGACGTTTGGTGCACAATAAAAAGTAAATCGGACGAAGTTATATATGGGAGCTATATCCAAATCTGAACGAATCTCGATAAAATTTAGCAAAGATATTTCTGAGCTGTATTTGATATATTTCCCCAAATATTGTTGTTGCAGAGTGCATATTACGGCGGCGGTAGACAAAAATAACAAATCGGATGAACAATATATATGGGAGCTATAGCTATATCTGAACCGATTTCGATCAAATTTGGCATACATATTTTTAGGCCTAATTTGGGTGTATATGCAAAATTCCATACAATTCGGGTTGATATTACACGTTTGGTGCGCAATAAAAGGCAAATCGGACGACGATATATATGGGAGCTATATCTAAATTTTGACCGATTATTTCCAATTTCAATAGGGTTCGTCCTTGGGCCAAACAAATGATCTGTGCAAAATTTCATCTGGATCGGGCAATAAATGCGACCTGTACTTTGTTTACAAAAATACATGGACAGACGGACAGACGGACGGACGGACGGACAGACGGACGGACGGACAGACGGACGGACGGACAGACGGACGGACGGACATGCATAAATCGACTCAGAATGTGATTCTATGCAGATCATCAAAAGGAACTATGGGTCTATCTCGTTTCCTTCTGCCTGTTACAAACAAATGCACAAAGACATAATACCCTGACCACCTTGTGGTGTAGGGTATAAAAATAAAAATCAAACAAAAAATAAATCAAATAAAAAATAAATCAAATAAAAAATAAATCAAATAAAAAATAAATCAAATAAAAAATAAATCAAATAAAATATAAATCGAACAAAAATTAAATTTTTTAATTAAAAAAAAATAAAAATTTAATTTTTACTTCAAACAAAAAAAATAAAATAAAGAAAATGCTTTTTGTTTTAATTTTCTATAAAGAAAACAAAATAAAAATCAAAATTACTAATTAATAAATAATATTAGAAAAATAAATTAATTAAAAAAAATAAATAAATAAATTAGTTTTTACTTCAAATATTAAAAAAGGAAAACAAAATAAAAATCAATATTATTTATTAATTAATAATACCATAAAAATAAAATCATTTAAAAAAAATTGTTTTAATTTTTATAAAGAAAACGAAATAAAAATTATTAATTAATAAATAATATCAAAAAAAAACAAATTCATTAAAAAATGTAAATAAAAAAAAATTACTTCAAAAATGATTAAGAAAACAAAAAAATTAATAATATTAAAAAAATAAAATCATTTTAAAAAATATTTTTTATAAAGAAAACAAAATAAAAATTATTAATTAATAAATAATATTAAAAAATATTAAATAAAAAAAAAATAATTTTTACTTCCAATTTAAAAAAAAAAAACAAAATAAAAATCAATATTATTTATTAATTAATAATATTGAAAAAAATAAAATCATGTAAAAAAAATATTTTTTTTTTAAATTTGTTTTAATTTTTTGTAAAAAATAAACAAAATAAAAATCAAAATTATTAATTAATAAATAATATTAGGAATAATAAAATAATTAAAAAAATAATAAATAAAAAAAAATAATTTTTACTTCAAATATTATAAAGAAAACAAAATAAAAATTTATATTATTTATTAATTAATAATATTGGAAAAATAAAGCCATTTAAAAAAATTAATTTTTAAATAAAAAAATTTAATTTTTAATTCAAAATAAAGAGTAATTTTTAAAGTAAAAAATATTATATATACTTTTTTATATTATAAAGAAATCAAAACTATTAATTATATTAAAAAAATAAAATTATTAAAAAATTAAAAAAATATATTTTTTAAAGGAAAAATAGTCCAAAATATTCAATATTTAAGTTATAACCATTCACTACATTAAAAAAATAATAAACTTTTTTAATTAAAAAAAAAAAAAAATTTTTAAACAAAATTATAACCATTATTTATATATTTAGGCACTTATGGCATATTCTATTTTTTTTTATAAATATTCTCTAGTTTTCTGTTGTATATTTGTATATATTTTATATGTATATGTTTTTTTGTATAATTCTGTTAGAAACAACACTAAAATAATAACAAAGTTATTAAAAAAAATTTGATAAAATTAAAAAAAATGAAATAAAAATAAATCAAAATAAAAAAATTTATAAAAAAATTTAAAAATTTTAAATAGCCAACGTTAAAAAAACTGGAAAAATTAAAAAAAAAAAATTAATATAAAAATTTTTAAAATTTAATAGAAAAAGAATTTATGAATTTAATTAAAAAATCTTTGGAGAGCCACAAAAATTAAAAAAAAAACTTTGGAAATAATTTATGATATAAATTAAAAAATCTGTGGAAAGCCTAAACAATGAAAGAAAATATTTAAAAAATTAAAAAAAAATATTTAAAAAAAACTATAACAAAAAAATAAATGACATTTCTTTATGTTTAAGAAAATAATAGAAATGTTAATAAAAAATTAAAAATTTTCAAAAAGTAAAAAATGAAAAAAAAATATTTAAAAAAACCAAAAATACAAACAAGAAAAAAGAAAAAAATCTTGGCAGGTTAATGACAATTACAAAAAAAAGGCAAAAAATTGAAAAAAAAAAATATTTAAAAAAAAACCAAAAACCCAAACAAATAAAAATTAACAAAAAAAAATAATTGTTGGCAGTTCTGTAAAAATAATACAAATATGGAAAAAACTCAACAAAAGTACTTAAGAAAGTTTGAAAAAAGTTAAAAAATATCTTCAAATAATAATAAAATTAAAAAACTATGGCAGTTTGTTATGTTAAACGAAATAAAACAAAATGTGGATACCATCCACATAAAAAGGACCCTCATTTGTCGTAAGAGCTTCTCTAGACGGAGTATAATTTAAATGGATTTAAAATCTCGGCTCCCCGAAGAAACAAGGGTTTTAATTATTTTTCAGACGACTATCCTCGTGTTTTTTTTTTCCTAAAATTCGTTTAATAACATTTTTATAAAAACTCTTGAGGACGAAGAAAAATGTCTTGAGATGGTCTCTTCAACTTCATAACCTAACTTAAAAAAAAAAAAACAAGTAATTACTTTCCACCATTTGAAAGGAAAAAGCCACTTAAATTTTAAAAATTCCGAATATCACGTATTAGTGTTATATGGGACAGGACGGTGCCTATTACGACCTCCAAATACCCAAGTTTAAAATAATTCTGTTGAAAAATTTATCTAAAATCCCTAAAACACCGAATAATGAGAGGTACCATTTAAATGAGTTTATGCGAAGACATGACAACTTCCTGCCATGGGAAGTAGTATCCAATGCGAGCTCAAAATTCCAAATTTGAAAAAAAATTCTTAAAATGTATTTCAACAAAAGACTCTTGAGGATGAGACTCACAAGGATTTCTCTTCCCACTACATTGGGTCTACAATCTGGAACGACTTTAGTTTTTCCTACAAAAATAACAGTCTTCTATTATATCTTTCTTAAGGTCTTCAATTTTTTTCAGCTGAATAACCTTTAAAAAGAATCTTAGGAGGTTCCAAAAGTCTTACGGCGAACAGAATACGTTTAAACATATGGGAGAGATTGAAAAAACTTTAATGAAAAGGAGACTTTTCAAATTCTATTTTTCATAGGCCTTCGTAGAAGTCTTCTTTCCAACAAAATATGTAGGGATTTCTACTGTTCTGAGAAAATATATTCGCTTCATTGAAAACATGTAAGAGGGTCTTCTGTCTATTGTGTGTTTGCATCTGAATCAAAGGCAAAAAATGTCATTCGAATGAAGACCATGTGTCATGGAGACGCTGAAAAATCCATCAAAAAACAACCTTTGATAAAACATGTGACGTATTGGAAATACTGCAAACAGGTAGCTATAGTTCTTAAAATTTTCTCCAAACAAGTGCTGTCCGATTTGTGATCCTTTTTATTTGAATGTACAGTCCTTATCTAACAAATCTGAAATTATATTACGATTGGCTATTTTAAATTAATATTTTTGAAAATAAAAAATTAATAAAAAAATAAATAATAATAAACTAAAAAGGGCACACCAAAAAGGATAACTTAACTTAAAAACTAAGAAAAAAGAAATAACTTCATTACAATGACTTAAAAGCTATATTCCTTAAATGTTAATTTAGAGACGACATATGTATTATAAATAGGATATTTGTTTTGTTTAAAGTTAACTTTAAGCCTTACATTCTGTTCTGCAAGAAGACAAAAGTAAACGAATTGCTTTGAAAGTTGTGTGTGTGTTTTTGTTATAGATCTAAATATGACCAGGAACCACAAAATATTTGTAAATTTTAATTTTCAATTTTGTTTTCTATTTTTGTAAGGAATAGCTTTTTTTTTGTTTAATTTGAACATTCAAAGCAATCATTCATTCATTGTATACAAATGCTTATTGAAATTACAAAAAAGAGGAAAAATAATAGAATTAACATAATTTCTTGTTAAGTGTCATAGTGATTGTGTCCTATGTCTATGGTTGTGTGTGTGTGTGTGTGTGGTAGTTATTAACAATATGTATAAGTAGTTGTAAAGGAAACCCCTTGTAACTTAAGTGTCATATAAAATAATAATTGAATAATTGGTTAAATCCCCAAGCTAGGGATGATGTCCAACTGAGACTCCTCCTCCTGCTGCTGCTCCAGCACTGCCATGTTGATTAACACTCAAAGAATTACTGGTTGTAATTGTTGTGGCGTTATTGTTGTTGTTATGGTGATTTATGGGAGTTAAGGTAACCTGAGGACTTACACTAATTATGGAAACATCTTCCAAATTTTGTACAAGCTGGGCAGCCGCGGCTGGTATAAGATTTGTTGCTGTCACACTGCTGTGGCCTGCTGCACTTGTGGTAGTGGCAACCATATTTTGTGTTTGATTTAAGGTTGAGGTCGTTGCTGAGGTCGTATCGGTTATATCATCCTCCTCATCGTCGTCATCATCTACCTCAATGACTGCTGTTGCTGCCCCATTTACCAGTTGTGGCAGATTGGCATAACGACAATTCGAACTTTTACATTTGCAGGAGAAATAACGATTTTTCACCAACCAAAATTTATCGCCATAATCAAAACTGAAAACAAAACAAACCTGGTTAAAAGGAATTAAAAAAAATAAATGTTCCCACTTACCACAACTCCTCTCCGGCCTCCACTTCCCGACATGTGAAAAAGGCAATCTTTGGAAAACGATAATCCTGGTGTTCATAGAAAACCCTCACCGGTATAATATTTGCCTCACACGAATGATTAAAGAAACGACTGACATTGCCATAATAATTGGCATCAATGCAATGATTATTGCCCAAATCGAAAAAGTAACTATCATCCATGCGACGATCGGCCTCATGATCGCTTAGAATTTCTCCACTGTAGGTGGCCACAAATGTACCCTTAGGTATGTGTACCATACTGCGCACACCCCAACCTTTGAAGGTCTCTTCACACTCCATAACTTGCAGGGGTATGGTAATGCCATTTTGTACAACACGGTTCTTGCAGAAACGCTGGAAAGTGAGAATGACAAAATAAATATTAGAAGGGGAATTTTAAAAAGATTTTCTATGATTTCTAAAAAAAAAAAAAAAAGGAATTTAGGCAAAACTCCTTTTTCGATTTAAAAGGCCATAAAATCACTCCTAGTTCTTCTATAGAAAATAGAAGACCTGTAGGTCTTATACAGACTACAAAAGAGCACCAGGTGTTCCTCAGACAATATGTGACCTCTAGGAATTTTACGAGCTATGGACAATAGATAGACTCTTGGTCTTCTGAAGAGGACATAGAAGATATCTGGGTTTACTAAAACCCAAAAAAAAAAAAATAATCTTTTAAGAATTCTAAAGCCATAAAATCACTTCTATGGAATATAGAAGACTTGTAGGTCTCATACAGACTATAGAAGACCACTAGGTATTCTTCAGACAATATGTCTTCTAAAAACAATAGAGCACCTCTAGATTTTCTATGGACAATAGAAGATATCTTGGTTTTCTGAAGGCAATACTAGACCTGTAGGTTTTCAATAGCCAACAGAAGATCCTCTTGCCTTTTAAACATTAAGACATCTGGGTTTTACATAGATAACTGACAATCTCTTGGCCTGCTATATAAATTTTAAAGTCTCTAGATGTTCAATTAACAACAGAATATCTATGGGTCTTTTATACACAATATAAGGCTTAGAGATCTTCTATAGACGATAATCTATGGGATATATCCATTCTTTTATTCTACCTTATTGCAGCCACAGACATCATTGCACTCAAATATTATTGCTGGATCTTCGAAGTTGAAATCCACACTTAAACGACCCTCAGCGGTATACCAACTTTGGCCAGAAGCACCAGTACACTGGCAGCCATCCGTAATGCAACTAAAATGAAAACAATAAAATATATATTTATTTTTAAATCGATTACAAAAATTCTCACTTACCCATCCAAACATGTACATATGCGCATTTGCGAAACTCTACGATCGATTTGTATTGAATTTTGTAAAATTATTGTATCGGTGATGTAGCGAAAATCTGGTAACATTATTTGATCAGATTCATCGACTGGCATTACATTATTTTCATTACGCAGCGCCTGTATGGGACACAGCTCACGACCATTCGATATATCACCACAAACAATGTGGGAACGGCGGCGATGTAAGGCATGCATACGCATTTGAAAGCCCACATGGCGGGCACAATCGGAATTTTCATTTGGTATACAATTATAGGGTAGCTCATCGGCACGATTCTTTAACATTAGATCGGCACCATTGAAAATTAAAAGTAAACTTAGATTTTTACTAGAATGACGGCAAGCAATGTGGCTAAGATAGGGAAAATTTTGAATAATTAATAATTAGAAATAACCATTAACGAAAGTAGAACTTACAGCGGCGTTTCACCTTCAACATTTTGTATATTACAATTGATACCAGTTTGCAATAATACTGATATGGTATCCAAATCGTTATTGTGTAGGGCAGCCCAATGTAAAACCGTATTATTGTCATTATCACAGATATTGGGATCAGCACCTTGTTGCAAAAGTAGGCTGCAAGTTATGAAACAAAATTATTATATTTTTTCATATTTAATAGAATATTTTTCAATAAAATTTACTCACCTCACAATATCCGTATGACCCAATTCAGCAGCCCACACCATGGCAGTCCAGCCGCCATCATCCTGGGCATTAATAAAACTTAAAAATTGTGATATATTCTTACTGGCCTTATAGCTATAGACGATTAATTGTACTATCTCCAAATTTCCTGTACGGGCAGCAATGTGCAGGACTGTATGGCCATCAGGACCCTAAAAAATTTAAATAAAATATGTAATGAAAAATCATTTCAAAAGCAAAATGTCTTACCCTTATGGCCAAATCGGCACGATGTTGTATAAACAAATTGACAATATCATATTTGCCTTCATTGACGGCACACATAACAGCTGTGCGCATTTCTTGATCCATTTTATTGATAAAATCGCTGCCAATGCCTTTGCAGAGCAGCAGATAGGCCATTTGAAGGGTGCCAAAGGTGGCAACTAAATGCAAACAGGTGCCCATGCAACATTCACGCATACAGCTGCTGATATCATATTTGGAAACTGCAAGAAAAAAAACCGATATTAATATAAGAACCCCAAATTATCAGAATTTCTATATATAGAAATCATGTAAATCTTCTATAGCCAAGAGATACCCATCCAAGAGTATGTATCACTATCCAAACTGTATCCTACCACTCACCCAAAATTTCCGCCACCCTTTCTAGATCATCATTTTTGACTGCATAATACATATCTTTGGTTGTAAACTCATTTACAGTGGTACTTCGATCTCGACCCCGGGCAGCAACAACATTCATAACCGATTCCGGTATAAGTTGTTCATAGTTAATTTTGGTATTGGGTTTGAAGCCAGGCGCCTCCGTAAAACATTTTGTGGGATTTTTGTTTTTATTATTGCCTTTACCACCACCAGTGTTATTGGTATTGCTTGCTACCGGTGCCACCAAGGGTCTCTGTGAAGATGAAAATATTGGCACTGTATGACTTTTCATGGTTATGGTTGTGGTCTTTTCGGCTGTGTCCAGACCACAGTGGGGACATTTTAAGACCAATGTACGACTAGCATTTCGCGAGGCAGGTTGTTGAGGATCGTATTTTGAACTGAGTACAATGCGCTGGGCACAGGAGGCATGGAAAAAGTGATGATTTTTACACAAGACAAATTCACCCTGAAAATGAAAATAGTTCCTTAAATTAGATAAGAAAAAATTAAAGAAACTCACTACCACTTACCTGAGTACAAAAGATACCACATTCTGCACATGAATTGTGCGTCTGCAAGCGTCTCTTGTGATCATCACACAATACCAAATAGCCCACCCTCTGACTGGGACGAAACAGATTGAGTATTTCTCCAGTGAGTTGATTGGAACAACCCACTTTCAAGTCATCAATATTATCAATGGCACAGCAATATTGAGTCTCAGGAGTTTTGGGTGTATAGTATTTGGAAGTAGCCTGGCAGAGACAAATCAAATTACTGTTCTTGGCATTGGAACTGGTGGCCTGACTTGTCACTGTGGCATTCAAATTCCTCAGCTGTTTTGCATCCAATTCCAACGACTTTTCACTCGAAGTTTGTTTTGGTTTTGTCGCTTGATTTCGCCGTGTATTGGATGTTGTCGAGGAAGAGGATGTATTTACCGGTTTTGTGGTTGGCTGTGTACCGACATGCGGCTGTGGTGGTGTAGATTCTTTGCGCACCCTCAATGTAACACTGGGCTTTCCCACCTGCACTCGTTTGGTGGGAACAAATTCCTCATTATCACTTAGACTATCATTGTCACTAATCTCATCGCTGCCATTACGTCGTAGTCCCAATTTTTCAAAATGTTTCTCCTTTTGTTTGGCCAGTTTCCGTTGCTGTTTCTTGCTTAGCTTTTTATCTTCCGGAGAACGATTGACATTCCATTTGGATGTTTTTATTTCATGCAAGAATTTATCTATGTCCGGGCAGGGTTTTCGCAATTGTTCCATTTCTTTGCGTGACTTGGGGAAAAGTTTCTTCTTTATGGCACTTGAACCACTGGGATGCTGTTGAGAACTACTATCTTCGGATTTTTCACTTTTCATTTTTGAACCAGTTGTGGAATTTTGTACAATTTGATGGGTGGGTGTGGTATCTGTTTGTTCCAAGCTTTCCCAATTTTGGGCTGTCATGCGAACAATATTCTTGGTTTCGAATTCATAGCGTAGCTCATCATTTTCGAGTATTTTTGTTGTGGGCTTTATGCGCCGCTGTGAACGTTTTGGTAGCACAACTGAAGCATCATTGGCTGAGTTGCCGTGGCGCCTACTGCTACCGCCAGCCCCAGTGGGGGATATTTGTTCCTCGGAATGCTTTTCAGCCTCAAGTTGTATTTTTGCTTTGCGTCCACGTTTTTTGGGTGGTGTTTTTTCATCAATTTGTATGCGTAGAGCCTTGCGGGTTGGCGAATCATCCGCATGATGTCCGCCGCCATGGCCATGGGAGACTTCTTCATCCTTAAAAAAAAAACAATTTAAATTAGTTTTTTTTATTAAAAAAATAAAACCAGCTCCAACTTACCAAAATCTTAAAACCATCCAAACGATTACACAATCTCTCACTACGTCTCATACGTTTACCCTCATCATCATCATGTTTATTGGTATTTCCTTCCGTGACCTCTTCATCTAATTGTTTACGTTTTCGTCCTGGCGCCTTGCGTTCATTTGAATTTGGTGAATTGTGTTGTTCACTACTCGCCGCAGTGTTAGTTTCTCCTGCTGGTGTGTTTGTTGCTGTTGTTGCTGTTAGTCCTTCATTCTCTGTGTTCAATGATTTCTTACTACGACCACGTCCACGTTTGTTTTGCGTTTGATTTGCATTGGGTTTTTCGGTTTGTTCTTTCTCTGCTTGCCCAGGATTTGGACTAGCTTGGGAAATGCTGGCATCATTGATATTGGTTGGAATTTCCAAATTGATCATTGTGACATCTGTTTCAATGGCAGGCTCCTGAAATGAAAAGGAAAATAAAAAAAAAAACATTTTAGTGAAATTGATTTTTTGGGATATGATTAAGTAAATCTGTACCAATTCAAGCGAGTTTTTTTTTTGGGACTGTACTATTGATACCCACTAACGGAACTTTTAAGGTTCAAAACTCGGGAAGTATGGACTTCCCCTAAGACCGCAATGCTTAATTATATAACTCTCCCTAAATAAAACTGACTACTTAAAAGCTTTTCTCTATTCTTTTATTCATAATGGAAAAATGTAGCCATCCCTGTCATCCCATCATCTACATCTACCATTTATTTGTAGATCTATAGAAGCTCAAGTCTATGGCATGATGGGACGACAGGGATGGCTTCTATAGATCTATCATTTATTTGTAGATCTATAGAAGCTCAAGTATATGGACAGGGATGGCTACATTTTTCCATTATGAATATGAAGAAAAGAATAGAGAAAAACTTTAATTAGTCAGCTTTATTAAGGGAGAAAAAACTATGAAAACTTTTCAAAATACCAAAAAGCTATTTTCCTTTACCTCAGACCAAATAGCCCTCTATGATACCTCTGTATATATCGGTTCTAAGCTCTACATCATCAATTATTCAATAATTGTTTTATTGGCATTATAAATATGGGTTTCTAAAAAATAACACCTTTCCCTATTGCATTTTCCCAAAAATCGACTTCAAATCTCCATTGGCAAATTATTTTCCACCTCTTCTGTCATCTCGTTCCCCCCCACTTTTACAAAAGTCAAAAGTCATTTTAAGAAAAAAAAAATTATCATAAAAACGGCTACTCATACACTTTGGCAGCTAAGAGCCTGTTCCCCTACAACACAACAACAGCAAAAACACTACACATTCACAAATACTTGTTATACTTACAGTTTTTGCACCTTTAACATCCCCCGTGCTGTCAACGCTGTCATTAGCCGCTGTCGCAGCAGCACCAGCAGCTGTGCAGTTGACTTTTGCCGCTGTAGCAACGCCACCGGCCGCCGTTTCTGGTTCACTTTTACTATTAGCCTCACCTCCATGACCACCACCAGTACCACCGCCACCCCCATTTGAACTTTCATTTGCCAAAGAACACCCTTCTTTTTCTGCTTCTGACTGGTTGGGGGTGTTAATTTTATCATCATTATTTATATCTGACACCTCTGCCGCCACTCTCTTTTTGCTGTCCTCCATCTCCGACACTTCTTTTTCAATGGGTTTTAATTTGTTTTTATTACAATTTACGGAAGAAGAAGAAATTGCAGCATTTTGATTTTTCATTTCTGATTGATTTTGATTTGCTTTTGCATTGTTGTTGTTGTTGTTTTTGGTTTTATTCTTATTATTATCATTAACATCAACGGCGTTGTTGTTGTTATTGTTGCCCACAGTATGTGTTGTTTCTTTCTCTGAGATTGGCGCGGCAGAGCTGTCACCATCATGTGTTTTGGTGCTCTCTTGTTGTGGTGGAGCTGGTGTTACTCTCTGCTCTCTATTATCAGCCACAAATAACGGCGTCGACGACACTGCCGCTGTTGTTGTTGGTGTTTTGGTGCTCACCTCAACATCTTTGTTTTGATTGAGCAAAAGAAGATTTCCACTATCATGATTATCTTTGCCTTCCGTTTTGTTTGTAAGATGTTGATGTTGGCGATGGCCCGATGAATTGCCATTAGATTTTATTGTAACTGCAACAACTTGTTGTCGATCTGAATTGGCAGCAGCCACCACAGTTAATGGAGATGAGGACGTTGGCGTCTCTGGTTTCGATGCTGTTGTGGGTGTTTCACCATTTATGTTGCCGTTATTATTTGACTGATTATTTTCTTCTTCCGCTTTTATGCTGCTTACATTCGAACCATTATCTTTGGCCAATTCTCGGTTCACTGTCTCCGCCGTCTGTGTGTTGGTGTTAGCAACAGTAGAGCTGCTGCAGCTGCTTGCTAACAAAACTGGCTGACCTTGATGATTTTCGCCGCTAGTGCTTTTTTTCTGGACTTTCTTATTGGTCATATTAACGTTGTTAATATCCAATAATTGTTGTTCGGACTTTGCTGTTGCTGTTTCGTTAACTGGAACATTACAATTTCCTGTTTGATTTTGTCTATTATTATTTTCTAAATTTGTCGCAATTTCTTTTTTCTTATCGACGATAACATGTTGTTCTGCATGTGACGTGCTGCTGGGGCTCTGGCTGGGTTTTACCTCCTGCACTTCCTCCTCTTGTTCGGTTTTTACCTCTTCTTTTTTGGGACTAAGTGTTACTGAGCTGCTGTTGTTGCCATTGGCGCTTTGACTATCCGTCTCTGTCGTTATCGCCACCGTAGCCCCAGCGGCTACTGTTGGCGTTGTTTTTCCCCCAATGCTTTTCTTATCTTTATCTTTTGAGGCAAATTGATTTTTGGACAAATTACGCCACTTTAATGTTTTATCTTCCGTTAAATTTACTTCGGCATTATCCAGATCCACTTCACTATTGAAAGTATTGGCCATACTGCTGAATAAGCTATCTAAACAGTCCGTCATTTTGGGGCAGTTTTCTTGATTTTTTCAAGCAAAATTTTTTTTTTCAATTATTAAGAGTCGCTGCTCTAGCTGGCTGGCTAATGGTTTTTGATGAAAGAAAAAATCTGTTTTGACGTCACTTCTTTACCGTTTGGTCTTGTCCAGCTTTTTTCTTTTTATAATTTTCTTTATTATTTATTTTTAATAGTACATTTAATTACTTCATAATTTTTCACATTGTTTTGTGTTTTCTCATTATTTTAATTTCATCAATTAATTATTTGCATTTTTATTCCTTAATGTTATTGCTTCTTTTTTTAACACATAAAAATCACAAAACACAACACAAAAAATCTTTTTATATCTCTATGTAGTTGCTCTGCTGCTGCTGCTGCTGCTGTCTTTGTGTTGTTGTTGGTTTTGTTTTTGTTCTCATTAAGATTTGGTTTTTTGGAGGAGCACCACGATTTGAGAGTTTGTAACAACAAATAAACTCCCAAAAACCACTGGCATCGACATTATAATGTATTTATTTTATAAAATATCCATTACACATTTGATTTAGAGTAAATTTTGTTATTTTCAAGCATTGTTTTTGTGTTTAAATTGAAATTTTCACGTTCCCCTTTTACTGTGTGCTACAAATTGCTGCTCTCACTCACTAAACTAAACAGAAAACATAGTTCTATGTAGCTCATTCTCTGTTTTTCGCCGAACTTATTTAAAGGCGTTCCAAACAACAGCAAATGGTCAATAAAAATAAGTCTGGACAGACATCAAAGTCAAATGGTATGTTTGACGGCGGTTTGATTACCGAGCACTGAGATATGATAGCAGCTTGTTTGCAAATCACAGGAAAGTGATAACCTTTCCTCGTTATTTAAGCACGGGAAATGGTAATCAAATCACTGACAAATGATAGCTGTTCCTCACAAAAAAAAATTAATTTAAATTTAAAAAAAAATATTAATTTAAACTTTAAATAAAAATTCGTTGCACAATTAGTTAAATATATTATATCAAATTCACAATTAATAATTCTTGATTTCGGCAACAGCAACCATCAAAGGTTTAAAATTTAATTTTAATTACAAAAATTGCAAAATTATATGATGGAAGATTCCCTTCATAATTCTACTATGAGTAGATATTTGGTATCAAATAAAAAAAACTTGTGTAAAATTTTAATCATTTATTACCAAGATGGAGTTTTTATTTTTGCGTTTATACATATCTAATTTTAGAGAAGTTAGTAAACCCAATGTGAATAATATTATTTATATTTTTTTCTAAAAAAAATAAAATAATAGTTAAAGAAAGTTAAAGTTCTCTATTATTATTTTGGCAATTTATGGTGTAAACAGAGCCTTATTTCCATAGGACTAAACTGAACTAAAGCTGTATGGCCACACATCAAATTATGTAAACAAATGTCATTGATTTATTATTTCTATAGCCTTATTTTCATACGACTAGACTAAAGTTAAGCTGTATGGCCACACATCAACTTATGTAAACATATGTTGTTGAGTTATTAATTTCTTTAGAGATGCTATGTCCATGGAAAATGAATTCATAAATAAAAAGGCGCTTTATATATTCCCACCCTTACAGCTTTTTTACTTGTTTTGTAAAATTTGAAGTTTGTCTCTTGTAAGTGTTGCAGATCCAATGTGAGAAATTTCAGTAAGTTTTAAGAATATTTTTCGAACACAAGTTTATATTTTTTAAATATTTTAATTTTTAATTTCACCATATTTTTCTCATTTTGGCTTTTATTTTTTGTTCTCTTCACAAATGTAACCAAAACGCATCGAGCAATCCACATCATTCCAGGTGTCATCATCATAGAGGCCAATATGGACACAATGTTCGTTGCCACCATAGTTATTCGGTTCCCCCTCACTCCAGTTGGTATAGTCAAATTCCAGACCTGTTTTTGTCCAACAAAAATGTTTCAAATTTGCCAAATCATTGGCGCCAATATAGAGCAAAGGTTTCTCCTTATCTGGCGAAAGAGAGAGAGAGAGAGGAATTTAATATTTGATATGCAATGTCAAGAAAAAGATAAATTTTGCAAACCTTTAAAGTTTTCATTAATTAAATCGTGTATCTCCCGATTTTTATCGGCATTTTCAATGCTCAGCAGGGTCATGTTTTGTAAAGTGCATTGGTTTTGCGATTGAAACCAATTGTACTGTGAAAAAAGAGGAGAAAAAACATTATTTTAAGGTTATATTGAAAATATTGAAATCGAGAAATAATGGTGTGAGTACATAAAAATCTTGGCATCGTGGCTACAAATATTAATGTAAAAAAAATTTAAGGAAAACCCACGGCAGGATTTGAGTGCGGCTCTGGTTTTCCTTTATATGATGTGTCACCATGGAAAACCTGGGAACATTGATATGTCAAAAAATTTAATTTTTTTTTAAATTTATTTATTTATTATTTTATTTATTTATTTTTCATCTATCAAAACGATTTTTAACAATTTTTCATTCAATATTTCCAATTTCAATAATTGATTTGACAGTTCATTGTCCCAGCAGCTGTGTCGATGCGACTACCTGTATTACTCTACCATAGAACCAATTTTCAATGGAGTAAAATTTGACAAGATAGGTTACAGAAAATGCAGAGATGTATATTCTTATTTGAAATAATGATTTTATGGTAATATTGAAATGTTTGAAATCGAGAATTAAAGGTGTGAGTACATAAAAAGCTTGACATCATGACTACGCATATTAATGTTAAATTATAAGGGGAAACGACGGCAGAATTCGAGTGCGGCTCTGACATCCACATGTCACAAAATATGTCATGCCAAGATTTCAAGCTGTTTATGTAATCTCACCTTAAAAGTTCTGAAAGAATCTATTAGTTTTATTTATTTTATTTTTTTGATATCATTAATTGAAAATCCATGGTAAAATTAAAAAGGTAAAGTCATTTCAAATAAGCATTCCCATCTCTGTATTTTTGGTAACTTACCTTGTCAAACTTAAATGTATAGAAAATAGGTTCCCATCTCTGATTTGTGTGTATGCAATGGATTTGTAAACATAAATAAATAAATTTTGAATTAGGACCCAAATCGAACTAAGTCAACCTAAAACTCCCTTGTTTCTCTACAAAGTGCTCAGCTGATGACTTAAGCCAGCCAAAAAAAGCGTTCATTGTATTATCACCTTAAGAAGCGTATATAAATCTTGCTCAGTTCCAGAACCGGCAAGTATCTACAAGTTTTGCAATTTTTTTTCGATATCATAAAGGAAAAATCTGTTATTGTAGTACAAGGCTTTTATATTCTTGCAGTTCTGGAGCAGAGCACAAATGCAAAAATATCTAGTATCTACAAATACCGATTCACCTTTAGTCAGTATTCTTCATTTGATTGGAGAATTTCACAGTCCACAAATTCATAATTTCAATCCTTTACAAGGACACCTTAGGGTGAGAATACATAAAAGGCTTTTTTGTCTGACTTAAGTCATCGGCTGGCTTCTTTGGAAAATAACAAAGGAGCGTATGACCAAAATCGAACTAAATCAACCTGTGGCCATAATCGAACTAAGTCAACCTAAAACTCCTTTGTTTCTCTACGAAGAAGCCAACCGATGACTTAAGCCAGCCAAAAAAAAAAACGTTCTATGTATTCTCACCTTAAGAAGCGTATATAAGTCTTCTCTGTTCCAGAACCTGCAAGTATCTACAAGTTTTGCAATTTTTTTCGATATCATAAAAGGAAACCGGTTATCGTAGTACAAAGCTTTTATATTCTTTCAGTTCTGCAGCAGCGCAGAAATGCTAAAATGTCTAATATCTACAAATACTGATCCACTTTCAGTCGTATTTGTCATTTGATTGGAGAATTTCATCGACCACAAATTCATAATTTCAATCGTTTATAAGGGCATCTTAAAGGTAAGAATACGTTGAACGCTTTCTTGTCTGACTTAAGTCATCGGCTGGGTTCTTTGAAAAAAAAAAAAAACAAAGGAGCGTATGACCAAAACCGAACTAAGCCAACCTAGGGCCAAAATCGAACTAAGTCAACCTAAAACTCCTTTGCTTCTCTATGAATAAGCCAGCCGATGACTTAAGCCAGCCAAAAAAAGCGCTCTATGTATTCTCACCTTAAGAAGCGTAGATAAGTCTTGTTCTGTTCCAAAACCTGCAAGTATATACAAGTTTTACATTTTTTTCGATATCATAGAGTGACAAATCGGTTATCGTAGTAAAAAAAAAACCTTTACATGCTTGCAGTTCTGGAACAGACCATATATTTTTCAGTACTCCTTATCAATAAGGATTACAACTTCTATAAACTTCACTTTTTAGTCTTCAAAGAAAAACCTAATTTTTTATCGCCAACAACTCCTGCTTCCAAGTCCCATTAAATCCTCCATTAATCTTTCCATAAAACCTCCTCCTCCTCTTTATCGAAAATTTCTCCATACCTTATGACGCGCTTCAATAAAATATGTATTATTTTGTGTTGAGGTATACAGCTTGGCCCGTACAATGCCGATGGCAATGCAACAAATGCACGCGGCAACTAACAACGATCTACGCGCCATAACGCCACGCAAATAACTAAAACACGATATATATTTACATAGCGGGACCGGGCAATTGTTCTTGCCGTCTGTTTGTGGTTGTGTGTTTTTTTTTTTTGGTTTTCTTATCGCAATTGAGACTTGGCTTTTTTAATCGCAACCAGAGAAATTGCATAAAAAATACTTAAATATTGAAAGCAAAAAAAAAAAATACATAAAAGATTTGAAAATAATATTTTTTACTTAATCACAGAGATTTAAAAATTACAACTGAATCACTGTTGATGGATTATTTTTAATAAAGGATTGAGGTTTTAATTAAATGATGCTAAAAATATATCAAAAATTTTCAGGACAAATATATTCCATGGTAGAATTAAGAAAGTAAAGTCGCGCAATTATATATTTACATTTTTTTTCAAAATTATTCATTTGAAAACATCTCATTGTCAAAATGCTTATTTATAAATCAATTGTAGATACACAAATCAGAGATGGGAACGTGCTTTCTATGCAGTGAAATTTGACACAAGGTAAATTTTAAAAAATGCAAAGATGGAAAACCTTATTTGAATTTACTTTAACTCATTAATTTTGTCATGATATATTCCAAGGAAAGAGGGAATTAAGTACTTTTTCTGGTTTAAGTTGTTCCCATCATCAGCAGAGTATGCTATCCGAAGTATGACTTTATTAACCATATACACAGTCCCACAAAATCGTATAAACTATGAACGGGTTTGGAGAATATTTTTGTAAAATGATGGCAATAAATTTTCTCTCCATTCTCCCTTAGAGTACGGTTACATATAAAGGGATTAACACAATCGATTTGGATTAAAATTGTCATTTCCATTACTAAAACTGCTATCCGAATATAAGGGTTTTACATATGTGCTCTCACTTTTATTATCCTTATGTATTTCCGCGTATATGTTAAAATTGCAATTTTACATATGACTCATAATATTTGCTATTACACACCGGCATATGCTTTCTTATTTTGACATATCAATGTTCCCAAGCGTTGATGCATCTACCTGTATTCATCAACCAGGCATCCAACTCAGCATTTTCTGCAATTTACCTTGTCAAATGTAACTTCATTTCACTTCATCAACAAAAATGAAAAAATATGATTTTCTTTCTCAATTCTACCATGTAAATATCATTAATTTTAAGGAAAATTCGAGTTTAATGACATTTTGTTTTACTAATTCGATATGTGGCCATACAGCTTTATTTAACTGAAGATGATAACTGTCTGACTGGCAAGAAACACACAGACAATGTTTATAAGAAATTGATGAGTACATAGGAGAGAGAGCGAAAGCAAATGAGCTTTTTTCTCCCTCTCTCTTCCTTCTTTTCCATAAATAAAACCATGGATGGGCCAGATAATGATAGATATAATCTTAAGAGAATTTTTAAATAACTTTCCTGTGTTGAATTATAACTCTTTTAATATTTTTTAAGCAAAAAATAGAATTCGATATGTGACCATACAGTTTTATTTAACTGAAGATGATAACTGTCTGACTGGCAAGGCACACACAAACAATGTTTATGAGAAATTGATGAGTACATAGGAGAGAGAGCGAAAACGAATCAGCTCTTTTCTCCCTCTCTCTCCCTTCTTTTGCATAAATAAAACCATAGATGGCAAAATAATGAAAATGATATTCTTAAGAGAATTTTTAAATAACTTTCCTGTGTTGAAATCAAACGCATTTAATAATTTTTAAGCAAAAATAGAATCAAAATAAGTTCAAGAATTATTTTATTAAAACAATTGAACACATATGTACAATCCATGGTAGAACTAAGACGGTAAAATCACGTAATCATATGTTAACAATTTTTTTTTAAATTTATACATACATACCATGGTAAAATGAAAAGGTAAGGCAGAGCTACCAGCTGATTACAATTTTTTTTTCTAAGTGTGTGCGACTTCTGTCAATTTTGTGTATGTATTTGTTGTTTTGAAAAATACAAACAAAAATTTTTCAAAATCAATGATTGGAAGAAACTCAAATTGCGGGGCGCGCATTAATGATATTAACCAGATTTACCACGGAATTGAAGATTAAGCACTTAGGATCATATTTATAAGAGAACATCCAGGCATTTCATTCATCTTTCGCGCTGTTTGACCCATTTTAAAAATAAGCAAATAATTTCGAATAAATGAAAACAACTTGTTGCAAATAATATTGAGTAATTCTGGCAGGAAGCGGGCCTCAGTGCTGCATTTCTTTAGTTTTAAGAAGCTGTTCTACCTCCTTATTGTACCATGATACATACAACATCTCATCGTCAAAATCTATTTTCATAAATCCATTGTATTCACACAAAATCAGAGATGGGAACTCTTTTTTTATCCATTAAAATTTTGACAAGGTAAATAACAGAAAATGAAGAGCTGAGAATGCTAATTTAAAATGAGGTTACCTTTATTTCATTGTACCATGTGTACAACCCTTATCATCTGATAACAGCTTTAAAGGACAAACGTTGCCTATAAAGCTGAACTTGGGCGACAGAGTTGACTTTTCAGCCTTAATATTAGACATGGCGTTGTTTATCAAAAAAATGAAGCTCATTGCCTTCTACAGTTGTACAATTGTAGTTCCTTTGTATACACACAAAATCAGAGATGGGAACTGTTTATTAAGCATTAAAATTTTGACAATGTAAATTACAGAAAATGCAGAGCTGGGAATGCTAACTTGAAATGAGGTTACCTTTATTTCATTGTACCATGTGTACAACCCTTATCGTCTGATAGCAGCTTTAAAGGACAAACGTTGTCTATAAATCTGAACTTGGGCGCCAAAGTTGATTTTCCAGCCTTAAGGTATAGACATGGCTTTGTTTATCAAAAAAACTGAAGCTCTTTGCATACTAGAGTTGGAAAATATAGTTCACAAAGCAAATCGAACTCCATCGATCCTTTTCTCAAAAGGAACTAGTTCCTAAATACAAGGAACTGTTTCAAATAGTTCCGTTTAAATATTGTTCATTGGAATCTTTCTCTTTCACCGTTCTTTTTCTCTTCACTGTGCTTTTGTATTGTGTTGTTACATACAAGCAAGCTGAAAGCACATTGTGTTTAGTTTTCGTCGTGGTAAAAGGATACCGGGCCTTAATTCTTGTTCTTTTATAAAGGAAAGAAATATCAAATGAACAATTTTATAAAATAAATATTTTTCATTTCATATTTTCATAGAACAAGAATCCAGTCCCAGGTAGTCACATCGTAGAATTAAGAAGGTAAAGTCCTGCAATCATATGTTTACAATTTTTTTTTTTCAAAAATTTTCATTTGACAACATTTCATTGTCAAAATGTGTATTTATGAATTCCTGTTTTCTACGAAGTAAAATTTGACAAGTCAAATTACAGAAAATGCAGAGATGGGTACACTTATTTGAAATAACATTACCTTCTTCATTTTACCATGGGTTGTTGTATCGCCACAGCTGTTTGGACAATACACTGTCAAATTAATTTTGAAATTGAAAATTTTGATTGGAAAAATATTAAAATTTTTTGAATATTTCTATCACAACAACCTCCGAATGCCAACCTATAAGAAAACTTATAAAAATCAATTAATTTTTTAACAAAAAATTTCTGACACACATTTTTGACATATCAATGTTCCCGAGAGTTTTCGCATCTACCCGTATTTTTCTACCATGTTTTTTTTTTCTTAGAGACAGTTTACCATCCAGGGAAACCCTTAAAAAGTTCACATTTTATTTTTTTTTTTTTGAGTTTGAATTTTTATCATTCCCCTTTTATTGCCTTAATTTTACACTTTTGTTCCACAATAACCTTAGATATTAAGAATTAAGCCTTCACCACCAATTCGGACAGCTCTTCGACGCCCAGCACTTGTTCACAAATGAAGCCATATTTTCGACTACAGTTAATGTCATTCCATTTCTCATCGCCATGGAAACCGATATGGACACAGCGTTCATTTAATTTCTTATAATTATTCGGTTCTCCTTTTTCCCAATTGGTATATCTGAAGACATCACCCTTGGAGATCCATATAAATTCACGGAACTCATCCAGATCATTGGCACCGATATACAGACGGGGTATGGGTTTCTTGAGGACTGCAGGGAAGAGAGAGAGAGAGAGGAAGAAGACATTTTTATACGTTTTTTTTTTTACATTTGTAGTGTCAAAATTTTCCATATGTACAAGTTATACATATCGTGTGATACATAGATGACATTTTTGTTGTGAAATACATGAGTAAAATTTATATGTAATTTTTCGATCATAGCGAGCCCTATTTTCATTGGAAAAATTTAATTTAAGCCAAAGTGTTATTTGTTTGTTGTGTGAAAATATATAAAATTTAATTTTATGGGCCAAATTCGAACTAAGTCAACCTAAAACTCCTTTGTTCATTTTCGATAAAGTCAGCCCATGGTAAAATTAAGAAGGTAAAGTAATTTCAAACACCCATCTCTACATTTTCTGTAATTTATCTGAACAAATTTCGCTGCATAGAAAACTAGTTCCCATCTCTGATTCATGTGTGTATAATGGATTTATAAATAAACATTTTGACAAAGAGATGTTGTCAAATAAATAATTTTGAAAAAAAAAATTAAACATATGATTGCCTGACATTCTCTCTTAATTCTACCATGGGTTTCGAAAAAGTACATGTGTACCATGGTAGAAGAATATAGGTAGACGCATCGACACAGCTGCTGGGACAATGAACTGCAAAACCAATTTTGGAATTGAAAATGTTGAATGAAAAGTTATTAAAATTTTTAAAAATTTCTGAAAAACGCGAATTATAATAGCCTCCGAATGACGTAGTATAAGAAAACATATAAAATTCTACTTATATTTGAAAAAAACATTTAAATTTTTTTGACATATCAATGCTCCCAAGCGTTGTTGCATCTACCTGTATTCTTCTGCCATGTATGTGCTGTCACTTTTATTGTCCATGTGTATTTGCGTGTGTATGTCAAAATTGTCATTTTACATATGACTCATAATTCATGCTATCACACATTTGCATATGCTTTTTTATTTCTTTTTATTTTTTCCAAAAAATATAACATTTTATGGAAGACTTTTTTTCGGAAATGTACTTTCTGTTCCAGAATTACAAGAAACTAAAACTTTTTACTTCGATAACTGATTTTCCCTCTTTGATATCGAAAAGAATTCTAAAATTTATAGATTCTTGCCGGTTGTGGAACAGAGCATATATTTTCCCCACCAAAATAGGGATCGCTGTGATCGAAAAAGTTCATCCGTGCAATGGTAGTAGAATACGCTTGGAAACATTGATATGCCAACATTTTTAAAATGTTTTGTCAAAAATAAGTAGATTTTTATACGTTTTCTTATACGACGCAAATCGGATTTTGCATTTTTCATCGGATTTTGTTCCAGAACTGCAAGAATCTAAACTTTTTACTTCGATAACTGATTTTCCCTTTATGATATCGAAAAGAGTTCTAAAATTAATAGATTCTTGCCAGTTGTGGAACAGAGCATATATTTTCCTACGAAAAATAGGGATCGCTGTGATCGAAAAATAACATAGGTACCATAGTAGAAGAATACGCTTGGAAACATTGATATGTCAAACATTTTTAAAATGTTTTATCAAAAATAAGTAGAAATTTGCATTTTTCAACAATTTTTAACAAATTTCAATAATTTTTCATTCAACATTTTTAATTATAAAATCTGTTTGACAGTTAATTGCACCAGCAACTGTGTCGATGCAACTACCTGTATTCTTCTGCCATGATGCGTACTTTACTCATGCATTTCACAACTGAAATCTCGTCTATGTATCACACGATATGTGCAACTTCTACATATGGAAATTTTTGGCACTACATATGTAAAACCCTTAACGTCTGATAGCACCTTTAACACTTACACAGAAAAGCTTCATTCAAAACAGTTTTCACATCATTGGCCTTTTCTTCGCTATCAATGGTCACCAGGCTCATTTTCTTCTTCTTACACTCGTCCAAGGCTTGCTGCCAGGTATACTGGAAAGAAAATCCAAAAAAATATATATAATTACTTGGAAACCTCATTTTCCCCCACCACATCCCTTACTTGATTCTTGGGTTCTATGAAATATTTATAAGTTCCGGTTTTGTAAACATTCGTTTCCGAATCTTCTTCCTCCGCCACGGCTCCATGCCACAGTAAAGCGTTAAGGATAAGGTAGGCCAGACAAGAGCTTGCTTTCATTGTGCTGTTCGAATAGTAACTGAACGATCGCTTAGAATACCCAGAATCGCCAACATCCGCAGCAGTGTTTGCGGTTTGTTATATTTTTAAATATCACAATCTCTTCTTTTTCTTATTTCTTTGCCGTTGAAAGGCAAACAAATACAGTGACAATAGTTTGCGAAATATCGTCACTTATGCTTCAACCATTCGGAATAGTAATATTGAGTTGTGAATGAAACTGATAAGGTGTAAACTAGAAACTAGCCGTTTTATACGAAGTGAAATAAACCGAATATGAAGGCACGGTACATGAAAATTTGAGGTATGGAAGTGTTCAGACACAGCTGGCAGATCAAGTCTGAATTGTCATTGAAAATTTCTTAAACGAGCTAAAGAATCAGCGTTGTCTCTTTAGGCGGGATAAAAGGTCTGTGTGATTTGTATAATCCACAATCACGAAGGTAAAGTCATGAAATCATAGGTTCACAATTTTTCCAAAATTATTCATTTGACAACATTTCACTTGTAAAATATTTATTTATAAATCCATTGTATTTATAGAAATCAGAGATGGGAACCTATTTTTTTGTGCAGTGAAATTTGACAAGATAAATTACAGAAAATACAGAGATGGGTATGCTGACTTTAACTTCTTAATTTTATCATCAATTTACCATCGTATAATAATTTTAGAGGGTCAGCGTGGACTCATTGGATGAGTTAAAACATCTGCGTTGTCTCTATTGATAAGATAAGGCATCAATAGGTGTCTATAGATCGAATAATGATATGCGTTTGTTTATAGGCGAAGTAGAAGAATACAGGTAACCGCATCGACACAGTTGAAGTCGTCGGCTGACTTCTTTGAAAAAAAGAGTTTTAGGGTGTCTCAGTTCGATTTTGGCCTTAGGCCTATGCATGGTAGAAGAATATAGGTAGACGCGTCGAAACAGCTACTGGGAAATGAACTGCCAAACCAATTTCGGAATTTAAAATGTTGAATGAAAAATTATTTAAATTTGTAAAAATTGTTGAAAAACGCGAATTATAATAGCCCCCGAATGACGCATTATAAGAAAACATATAAAAATCTAGTTATATTTGAAAAACACATTTACAATTTTTTGACATATCAATGCACCCAAGCGTTGATGCATCTACCTGTATTCTTCTGCCATGGGCCTATGTTCTTTTCGGAAGAAACCAACCGCTGACTTAAGATGAGAGTACATAAAAGGCTTCTCTGACTGGCTTAAGTCATTGGATGGCTTCTTCGTAGAGGAGGAATGCAAAGACATAGAAGTATAAAGATGGGACAAAACAGAGTCAAAATATGGCAACCCTGTGAAAATTCCTCTGTTGTTACGATATTGTAACAACATAGCTACCGATGTTAAGTTATTTATTTAATTTTGGATTTTTCAAATTTGTTATGTGTGCATTTGCTCGGCATACGATTAGGCCATCCGACTGTCACAGAGACTCCCAGGGCTAGGGATCTCAACCCGCCAATCGAATCCAACACACTAACATTGAAAGGGGACTTTACTACAATTGCTCTACTCTACGATATACAAAATAGGAGTCATCATACAGGGATCTCGGTGGATCGATCCCACACTCGCCCACCCTACCTGGATCCAGTATTTCCATTTCTTGCGTTTCTCTGAATCCCCTTGAACCACACGCTTTGAATCACACACTTACTTCATACCACCTTCCCCCCTCAAGTTATACAAATTTAGCAACACATATTAGTATCTACTGTTTACAAAAGAATCATTTTTAATTTTATTAAAAAAAAATAAGTTAGCTTTAAATATTTTCTTAATTTTTTTCTCTACTATTTTTTTTCTTACACTAAAATTGACAAACTGTATGGTATAAAAAAAAAACAAATTAAGAATAATACCGGGCTTTCTTAAATCTATGGCTTTAATTACTCGGTAGAAACCAATATATTATCCTTTGCCTTGCTTTTCCCGCGCAATATTCACGCGTCTATACGAAATTACTAGCCACCTAAAAGAGCTCTCTTAACCGGCCTAATTGCCGCTAAAATTCCACGGCCTAAACTATCAGATCGAATCACAAGGACTCAAGATAATTTTACTGTAACACCTCCTAGCCTTTGAAAATAAACGCGGTATTTTTCCCTTACAAACTGATTATTACTTAAATCCTAAGAACTATAACCTATCTTATTACTAAATCTTTATACTGAATATTATATTTTTTTTCTCGAAATTTATGATTATTAACTCTTTTTTTCTTTTCTTTTAGTTCCAAAAAAGGAGACAGCAAATTTTATGGACGTCACATATATATATAAATATATCTATCAAGGACAACACAACGGTAAGACACCTTTTACCTGAGCAGTGATTTATAACGTTATTGATTAATTCTTCTTATCTCTTCTTCCAGTTTACGCTTCTTTCCGGAGGAAACAGATTTTGAACGCCAGGCAAACCCTGAAATGAAGCTGGACTTGTTGACTGGTCCTTTTACAATGCCGGCGTTCTGGGCGGGATCAATAACAGGCACAGCAAAAAGCTCAAAGTTGCAGCTGGCCAGTTTACAATTCAAATCTCCACACCCTCAATGTAACTTTTTTTGGCTTTTTTCTCCTGTGGACAACTTGCCACTACCTTGCGTTACCAAAAAGAAAAGGCAATTTCCCGCCGTTGTGCTGACCAAAACCGGACAATTTTCGGTGCTTCCAAAAAAGCTTGATACACCACCGGAATATTCCTGTTGGAGCAACACACATCACATATAACAACACATTACTCAACAAACCACTGTTACAAACTACTTACACAATAAAAAAAACGCAACACACAAATTAAATTTTTCCACTTCTTCACTGCTCTCTAGCTAAGTTTCACCGGTAACGTCTTATTCTTAACTTTGGCTTTTCTTATGCTCGCAGCCTTTTATACCCCTCTTCTCAGTGAATCCCGCCAGACGCTCATTTTCCACGAAACACCATTTTCCTGAGCCATTTTCAATTTTCATTCCTTTTTCTTTTCAACTGTCAATAGCCATTTTTTATTCTATTGTGAATTCTCATTTCAGCTCACCCCGGAGTAGTAGTAGGTTCCCACCTACTCAGCAATCATAGGGCTGCCTAGTCACTTCTTAGCCTGAGTCACCCTGTCATTCACTACCTTTATAATACTCTTTAACTCAACCCTGTTCGAGCCTAATTTCGTACGTAGCGAACCCTATCAAACCATTTCCGGCATTTTGATCCCATCGCCACCCAGACTACACACCCCGCAGAAATTACAAGCAAATTGAAATCTCGAAGCATCCTCACCATCCTCACTAAAAACCCAAGAAAACTGAGCAAATCCATTTGAGGACCAATTATGGGATGCACTACCAACAGAATTGGGATAATTTCTGCGGTGGTTGTGGACAGGTTTTGCCAAAAAACCCGGCCCCATATATTTGTTGCCTTTTTGCGCCGAATGTGAACGGCCTGCAACAAAACTTCAACTTCGGCCACAAAATCGAGGACGGAGGTGATGTGCACGGCCGCATTACTCATTTACGTGGGGACATCCCACTCCCTGAAGGTCTCATGCCGGGCATAAGCTCCGAACAGCAGGCTGGTCAAAGCCCTCCCCCTCATGCTGGTAAATATCCCCCATCGAAATAGAACCACATAAATTAATTTATTTTTCTAATCTGTCCATCAGATCTGTGAAACATGTCTTGCTAGTTCGCCTGATAATTCTCGATCCGACACCCTGAAAATATCGTGTCACTACCAAACATCGATCGAGTTCCGAGTCCGGGAAACTCGCTGGTAATTCCCCTATAGCAGGTCAACATTTGGGAAGATCAAAAACGCTCATAAATTTTACAATACGCATTCGGTTATTTATAAAATCCCGCATTCAGTATTTCTACTAAGACAAGTTCAGAGGAACGGATGGGATTTATCGGCCCACTCCTTTGGGACCTTCACTACAAAAAGGTAAACATCCGGAACAACCCAATAATTCTACCAACCCAAGACCTTGTGTGGAGTTGGAATATATTTGTCCTCTCTGGCGGATCCACACTGGTAACACCCAACAGCTCTAAATGAAAAATTCTCCGATTTCATCAAAATTTCACACATTCTTCTTGGTTATGGATATAATCTTCAAAGTTGGAATCTATACGTACTTTGATACACAAATAATTTGATCAAATTATTGAAATCATGGTACAATAAAAAAGTAAGGTAGATCTGAAAGCTGATTACAATTTTTTTCCCAAGTGTGCCCGACTTCTGTCATTATTGTGTATTATTTGTTTTGAAAATAAAAAAAAATATTTTCAAGGTCAATGTTTGGAAAAACGAACACTGCGTGGCCGGCGTTCAAAATATTACCCTGTTTTGTCCTGGAATTGAAGGAATAAACAGTTTGGATCACATTTTTGAAAAAAAATCCGTGCGTTCAATAACGCATTCAAAAAATAACAACAATTATCAAAACATTTTGTCGCATACAATTTTGAAGTATTTTGACAGAAAGCGGGCATAGCCCTAGGAATGTATTTCGGTACTTTTTTGTTTGTTTTGAACATTTAATAACTTTCATTCCTTAATAGGTGGTGAAACATTTTGCATGCGGAAATATTTGTGCCTATGCCTGTCTTGTCGTCGTGGTTGCCGAAGAACGGATTTTGTATGCGGTATTTGCTGATGTGATTGATAGGTAAACAAATACCATAATCGTGGTGTCTACGTGATTGTCTGGTAGAATGTAGTTTTATGTATGTTCGCTTTTTATGTATGGGAATCTTTCATTAATTTATGCCGGAATAAACCAGATTGTGCTATTTTTATCGCCACCGGGTGTGTTTGAGTAAAATTTTTTTTTTTTTTTTTCAAATTTGTATGTCGCGTAGAATATTTTGTAAAAGAAATTAGACAGCTGTGATAAACGTGAAACTAGAGTCTGATTACTTTGAATTACCCAATTAGGGGAACAGATCAGCTGATATTTTTGAACCTTAATACGAATGAATTCAGTACGAAGGTGATTTTACTATCGTATTTAGTTTCATCAGACACATTTTCTATGTTTTGTTTTGATTCATTCGATTTTGAATTAAACAATTGCTGATAAATGTGATATAGAATTGGTACCAAATGTGAAATAGTTTTTGAAAGTTATTTTAGAATTCTTTTTATAAAAATTGAATTGGGAAAGGGGATTGAACAGACTTTCTTTTCCACTTATCTTTTAAGATCTTTTGCATGACAGATTCCAATCGCCTTTCCATTTAGATCTTCGAGAGAATACATATTATTTCCTATGGGCTTTACTATACGACACTTCGTAAATTTCCGGGCAAACTTAGCATTAAAATTTTTCCCAAAATCGCTAAGAACATAGTTTCTTTTATATACCTCTTGCCCCGGAGAGAAAATAATCGTACGAGCCCTTGCGTTATACCTTTTTGCGCTTTGTTGATAAGCCTGATGCATATTCTGTCTAATTTTATTTCGGATTAGTTCCATCTTGTCGTTACGATCTAAATGTATAATTTCATGGTCCGCCAATGAGTGGAGCTTCCGAGCTAATTTATAATCTGAACCATGGGTATACATACTATGACCAAACAGCGCGAAAAATGGCGTTACACCAGTTGCAGTATGAATCGATGTTCTTAAGGCGCACTCTATGTCTGTTAGATACAGGTCCCAATCTCTGTGGTCATTTTCTAGATATGCCCTAATCGCCGCCAATACTGATTGATTGACTCTCTCAGATGCATTAGACTGCGGAGCATATGGAGCTGTTTGGATATGATTGATTCCATATGTTTCAATCATGTCTTTGAAAGTTTTAGATACGAACTGTGCCCCATTGTCGGAATGTATCGTCTCGGGTACGCCAAACTTACGAAATATATCCTCAACCATAAATTTTACCACATTGGAAGCTGTTGCCTCTTTCATTGCCTTAAGAAATGTAAATTTGCTAAAGTGGTCCACCACTATAAATATAAAGGCGTTGCCACTTTTAGACCGGGGGTATTTCCCGAGGAAGTCAACGTAGAGTTTCTGGAAGGGAAGATTTGTCACGACTTCATTTCCGATCTGAGGCTGAGTATTTTCATTGGTAGGCTTTGTCTCTTTGCAAACAGTACATTTAGACACATATTGCCTAACCTGGGATACCATTAGAGGCCAGTAATATTTTTCTCTTAAACGAAAAATGGTTTTTGATATGCCTCCGTGAGCTGACGTCGTTCTATCATGGGCTTGCTCTATTAAAGAATGGGTCAAAGACTCTGGGACCCACAATTTCCACTGAAACTCTTGTGTTTCTGGGTTATAGGACTTGTGATCTCTTTTAAATACCATATTGTCGACAATCTTTAGATCGGGGAGATTCTCCTTTTTATTTGCAATAATTTCTCTAAGCTGTTTGTACGAATCACTTTCAAACTCGGTGGTCTCGAATTCAAAAACCCGATTCATGTCTATTTCGTCGGCATTGGGTAGGCGGGATAGCATATCGGCGACAACATTTTCCTTTCCTTTTCGGTGCTCGATTTTGAAGTTAAATCCCTGAAGTTGCAATGACCAGCGAGCTAAACGACCACTGAGGTCCTTTAGACTCATCAGCCATTGTAAACTAGCGTGATCTGTTATCACGGTGAATTCCATTAGCTCCACGTAAGGACGGAAAGTTTTGATAGCCATCACCGCCGCCAAGCATTCCTTCTCTGTCACGCTATAATTTCTCTGACACTTATTGAGCTTTTTCGAATAGAAAGCGATCGGATGCTCATGTCCTTCGGCATTCAGCTGAAATAGAACAGCGCCGATGCCATATTCCGAAGCATCACATTGAATAAAAAAGGGTTTGGAAAAATCTGCGTGGCGTAACACCGGTGCGGAAGTTAAGGCCCTCTTTAAGTTTTCAAATGCCTCCTTTGCCTTGTCCGTAATTACGAATTTGGGCGATTTCTTCAGGGTATCAGTAAGGGGAGCTGAAAGTGACGCGAAGTCTTTAATAAATCTTCGGTACCATCCTGCTGTACCCAGAAAACTTCTCACTTCCCTAGCACTTTTGGGAATTCTAATTTTTCGAATTGCTTCTACTTTTTCGGGGTCAGTACGCAACATGCCTTCTCCAATAATAAATCCCAAATATCTCAACTGACGAAAACAAAATTTTGACTTGGTTAACCCGATTGTTAAATTCGCTCGGTCAAGGCAATCGGCTACTTCATTCAATAGACGAAGATGCTCGTCGAAATCACTTGAAATAATCAACAGGTCGTCCAGGTACACAAAGACATTCTCCTTGAGTCGTTGGGGAATGACTTTGTCCATCAGTCGACATAACCTTTGTGCAGCATTACACAATCCAAACGGCATCACACGGAATTGATACAATGGACGGCCTGGGACCGTAAAAGCGGTGTACGGCTTGCTTTCTTCGTCTAATTCGATTTGCCAGAACGCATATTTAAGATCCACGCTGCTAATGTAATGAGTTTCATCAATGCGACTTAGTATTCCTTCAATGTTTTGCAGGGGATATGCGTCCTTGACCGTGAGCTTATTTAACTTTCGAGCATCCAGACAGAAACGATTTTTTCCGGGCTTTCGTACGATAGTTGTACGATTGCTCCAAGGGCTTTCACTTTCCTCAATAACATTAAGTGCTAACATATTATCGACTTCTTGGTACGTGATAGCTTGAACCGCTGGAGACATTGGATAGTGGCGGTCTTTAACCGGTTCCGCACCTTCCACGAGCTTAATCGAATGCTTTTCTAAACTAGTACAACCTATCCCATTTTCTTCAAAGGTCTTGAATTTTTTTACTATGCATTTTAATCGATTCTCTTGATCATTTGTTAACTCGTGAGGGTTGAGTTTGTAGTCGGGACCCGTAGCAGTCATATCCCTGAAAACTTTTTCTATATTAATTTCAGCAGCTCCTATCACATCAGGGGCTAATTCGAATGTTCGCCAGAAGTCTATTCCAAGATATAGTTCTTGTTCCAATTGAGGACATAGATACAGTGTCATAAATTTTTCCTGCTCTTGGTATTTTATGATGGCTTTAATTTTCCCTAAAACATTATACTGTGTACCTCCGGCGGTGGTTACCCTGCTGGACATTGGTATAATTGGAATGCCAAGTTCTTCTATTATCTCTCGGCAATTTTTCCCTAACATAGTAACCGAAGCGCCGGTGTCTAGGAGCCCATTCATGATTTTTCCTTGCATACTGATTTCCGAGAAAACTCTGGGATCTGAGGCAATACCAGTCACTCTCGAAATAGTTTCTATCAAATATCTTCGCTGCTCACGCCACTTCTTGGATTTTTGTCTCAATTCAATAATTTTTTTCGGGATTACAGTAAACTCTGAGTTAAAAATTCTCTCCTTGACCTTAGCATAATTTCTTTGGCGATCTTCTAATGGAATGTAATGCCTCTGACCTGCAGAAAAATTTTTCGATTCTACACTACTCTTATCTCTAAATATATTATCGTTGTTTTTTATTAAAATTCGGACGTTTTTGGGTGCTAATTCTTCCGATTCACAGGGTTCTCTGACGGGTGTGTTTCCCCTGTTACTTCCACACCCCTTCGGGAGTTTCCCTGTTGACAGACAGGACACTTTGGGGTTACTGTGTCCGGCTTCCCACACCTATAGCAGAACAATTTCCGGACTTCTACTGGACAGTCCATAAAAACATGCCCCTTTTCTCGACAGTTCCAGCAGATAATTGGAACTCTAATGTGGCTTTGTATCCGGATAGCTGACAGCTCTTCACCAATATTCTCCTCCGGTACTTCTACATGCTTTTCATAAATTTCATCATATATTTCATTTACTTGGCGGATAGGTCGCTGGGGGAACGTTACAGCTCTATTTTCGCGCCTAGGGAAATTTCTCTCAGCTTCAATACATTCTATTCGTAGCTGTTCAACCGACGAAATGGTCATCTGATATACATGTCGTTTTATATCTTCACGTATATTTCCCCTTAGGATCTTAATCATTTCGTACTCGTAAATAGGTTGAAGTAATCTAGATCGCAAAATTCCCATCTCGTGAAAATAACTATTGATGCTTTCATTTGGCCTTTGTTTCCTTTCTAACAAATCCCTGAGTATGTCGAATTTGGATTGTGGGGTTTGATACTGGCTTATCAGCGCTTCTTTAAGACCCACCCAATCGGTGTAAACATTACTTTGTCTATGCAGCCAATACCATTCTCTGGCTTGACCAGAAACCAGAAAGGCGAAATCCCTCAACACTTCAGACCATGGAATATTATATTGAGCCTGCATGATCTCTAACCGCTTAATAAAATCCATAACTCTTAAGCCTTTCGGGTCACCACTGAAATTTAAACCAAGTTTATCAACTCGTATTCCTAGTGGTTCCACTCTAAACGTATTCGTTATCGGGCCAGTAAATTGATCTGATAATGGAGTTTGACTAGCACTCGGAAATTGGATAATTGGTGGCATATTCCTATTTACTGCGTCATTATTATTGTTTGACGTCGGATTAGCATTACTATTTGTAATAGAATTAGAGGCTACCGTAGCCGTTGGGGGTACAATTAATTGTTTACGCACAGTGTCGGATAGTTCTCTCATGCCTTTTGATAAAGAATCTATCATTTTCTTCACATCAGATATTTCTGTTTCGACCATTTTTTTAACTTTATCTTCCAATGACTTCTGGACAGACGCTGCTTCATCTTGTACTAGTCCATGTAAGTCGGAAGTAGTTGGACCATTATTATTCAAATTATCACTCACTGTTGGCACATGATTGGTGTTCTGATCTCTTCGCATTATCGTGTCTGCTAGATCGATAAATTGCAAAGCACTCATATTCCTATCCTCATTCGCCATTTCGTCCGACCCTATTCGTCTTTGCTTGCTCTGCTCTGGAAAATAAGTCGATCGGTTTAGGTCAAAATTTTCGGGTCTGCCTCTCTTATTTCTTTTACTATTGCGGGTATTGTAGATCATGACCTATACCCAAAATTTATCTTCTCATTTGTTATCAATTGAATCTCGGAAGAAACCTTTTCTTGTAAGTAAGTTTTAAATTCAGTTAACCTTTTTTTCAAATATGAAACATCGGCAAAACAAATACTTTTTATAAATACATTCGATTACAATTACACATACAAATTTTCAAATTTGACAATTACAACATAGATCTACGGGGGAAGTGTAATTTTCAGAAGCAGTGTGTGTGTGGTTTTTTTTTATTTATTTATTTTTTTATTATTATTATTATTTTTTTTTAATAATTTTAGTGCCCTTTATGAGGTGTATGACTCTTCCCTTAGACATTCTTATTCTTCTAATAAATTATAGTGCTTTGTTAACTTCGGACCCCTGACATATCTATTACATTTCATAAATGAAAGCTCAGGGTTTTTATATGCAATACTAAGATTTTTGCATCTCTCAGATCAAAATCGCTATTGCTGCTACTCGATGTACTTATTCCTGTCTATAATTTATTTGGGTTATTTCACAAAAACAAATTTTAACAGTAGGATTCTCAATACAAATTGTTTTATTCCAGCTCGGAATTACAAGCTATTGATTACACCCTACTTAGAACAGTGGAGAAAACGTTCCCATAATATATTTGATATAGTAATATCGCACTTCGTAACCCATCTCTCTAAAGTTCGGATGCATACTAATATCACAGAATATTATTTGTCAAAAACATTTTCTTTTGTCTATTTAAAATCTACTAGCATTCTATGGCTGTGTGCGTCGATGTTACTGCACAGAGTTACTAACCTAATATCACAGTTTAACACGGCCATGTTTGAGTCGCCATTTTTTTACAGTGGTATCAGGTACAATAAAGCTTTTTTTAGAATATTGGGCGCCATCTCTGTTATGTGTGCATTTGCTCGGCATACGATTAGGCCATCCGACTGTCACAGAGACTCCCAGGGCTAGGGATCTCAACCCGCCAATCGAATCCAACACACTAACATTGAAAGGGGACTTTACTACAATTGCTCTACTCTACGATATACAAAATAGGAGTCATCATACAGGGATCTCGGTGGATCGATCCCACACTCGCCCACCCTACCTGGATCCAGTATTTCCATTTCTTGCGTTTCTCTGAATCCCCTTGAACCACACGCTTTGAATCACACACTTACTTCATACCACCTTCCCCCCTCAAGTTATACAAATTTAGCAACACATATTAGTATCTACTGTTTACAAAAGAATCATTTTTAATTTTATTAAAAAAAAATAAGTTAGCTTTAAATATTTTCTTAATTTTTTTCTCTACTATTTTTTTTCTTACACTAAAATTGACAAACTGTATGGTATAAAAAAAAAACAAATTAAGAATAATACCGGGCTTTCTTAAATCTATGGCTTTAATTACTCGGTAGAAACCAATATATTATCCTTTGCCTTGCTTTTCCCGCGCAATATTCACGCGTCTATACGAAATTACTAGCCACCTAAAAGAGCTCTCTTAACCGGCCTAATTGCCGCTAAAATTCCACGGCCTAAACTATCAGATCGAATCACAAGGACTCAAGATAATTTTACTGTAACACCTCCTAGCCTTTGAAAATAAACGCGGTATTTTTCCCTTACAAACTGATTATTACTTAAATCCTAAGAACTATAACCTATCTTATTACTAAATCTTTATACTGAATATTATATTTTTTTTCTCGAAATTTATGATTATTAACTCTTTTTTTCTTTTCTTTTAGTTCCAAAAAAGGAGACAGCAAATTTTATGGACGTCACATATATATATAAATATATCTATCAAGGACAACACAACGGTAAGACACCTTTTACCTGAGCAGTGATTTATAACGTTATTGATTAATTCTTCTTATCTCTTCTTCCAGTTTACGCTTCTTTCCGGAGGAAACAGATTTTGAACGCCAGGCAAACCCTGAAATGAAGCTGGACTTGTTGACTGGTCCTTTTACAATGCCGGCGTTCTGGGCGGGATCAATAACAGGCACAGCAAAAAGCTCAAAGTTGCAGCTGGCCAGTTTACAATTCAAATCTCCACACCCTCAATGTAACTTTTTTTGGCTTTTTTCTCCTGTGGACAACTTGCCACTACCTTGCGTTACCAAAAAGAAAAGGCAATTTCCCGCCGTTGTGCTGACCAAAACCGGACAATTTTCGGTGCTTCCAAAAAAGCTTGATACACCACCGGAATATTCCTGTTGGAGCAACACACATCACATATAACAACACATTACTCAACAAACCACTGTTACAAACTACTTACACAATAAAAAAAACGCAACACACAAATTAAATTTTTCCACTTCTTCACTGCTCTCTAGCTAAGTTTCACCGGTAACGTCTTATTCTTAACTTTGGCTTTTCTTATGCTCGCAGCCTTTTATACCCCTCTTCTCAGTGAATCCCGCCAGACGCTCATTTTCCACGAAACACCATTTTCCTGAGCCATTTTCAATTTTCATTCCTTTTTCTTTTCAACTGTCAATAGCCATTTTTTATTCTATTGTGAATTCTCATTTCAGCTCACCCCGGAGTAGTAGTAGGTTCCCACCTACTCAGCAATCATAGGGCTGCCTAGTCACTTCTTAGCCTGAGTCACCCTGTCATTCACTACCTTTATAATACTCTTTAACTCAACCCTGTTCGAGCCTAATTTCGTACGTAGCGAACCCTATCAAACCATTTCCGGCATTTTGATCCCATCGCCACCCAGACTACACACCCCGCAGAAATTACAAGCAAATTGAAATCTCGAAGCATCCTCACCATCCTCACTAAAAACCCAAGAAAACTGAGCAAATCCATTTGAGGACCAATTATGGGATGCACTACCAACAGAATTGGGATAATTTCTGCGGTGGTTGTGGACAGGTTTTGCCAAAAAACCCGGCCCCATATATTTGTTGCCTTTTTGCGCCGAATGTGAACGGCCTGCAACAAATTTTTATTTGTTATTCGTTTCTGTAATTGTGGTTTTTATATTAACATGTCACTGCCATGAGCTGTTACCCTATATATTGTAGACACAAACCATATGCTCAAAATGCATTTTGTCTAGTCTTTACCATTTTAGGTCTTTGAGGAATGGTGCTTTAGGTTGACTTAGTTCGATTTTGGCCTTCGCTCATTTGTTCTTTTCTGAAAAAGCCAGCCGATGACTTAAGCCAAAGGGTGAGATAAGAAACTGCAAACGCCATAATTTTTACATTTTTTTTTAAAAAATTTCATTGAATGAAAGCAAAAACTGTCGGAAATAGCATCAAATTTTACAATAAGTTAAGATTTGTTCGAATTGGTCACCTTTGGCACGAATTATGACCTTCAAACGGCCAATGAAACCGTCACACTTAGCCCGAATGTTGTTCTGCGGTATTTTGGCCCCTTCCCGGCGAAGCGCTTGCTTGAGGTGATCGACATTTTGGTATTTTTTTGTGCCAACCTTGCTTTCCAAAAAAATACTCCAGACACAATAGTCCAGCGGATTGGTATCCTGAGATTTTGGTGGCCATTGTGCGCTGGAAATGAAGCGAGAAAAATCATTTTGTAACCATTCTTGGGTGGCGCGTAGATGAGTCCTGTTGGAATGTCTAAGGTCTGCCGCCAAAATGTTTACGTGCCCAAGGCTTAAATACGCCCTCCAGAATATTTTCGCGGTAATATTCGGCATTAATTCTGATGCCACGGTCGATAAAAACAAGCGAAGAGCTACCATCGGCTGTTATGGCGGCATCATGGCCGGCGCTTTAGTTCTGGTGGGCAACCGAAGGTGCACATTTTCAGCTGACCTCTTTGGCAAGTAAACACGATCATTTTTGCTGGACAACGAATGTTTTCTCATCGGAGAAAAGCAAATTCGGCAGTTCACGACTTTCGACCAAGCGAAGCAATTCTTTAGCTCTTTTGAGTCTATTTTCTTTCTGTTTCGGTGTAAGTTCTTGAACTTTTTGGAATTTCGATGACTTTACCCCGAGCTGATTTTTCAATATTTGCCGAATGGAATATTGCGATATCTTCAGCTTTCGAGCCATTTTTCGGCCACTGCGACACGGGTTTGGAACAAGTCGCTTCTTTACTTTTCGAACCATTTCTGCTGATGTTGCTGTTTTGCTTCCGTCCACTTCCTTGACGTCAGGCTACGCTACCAGTATCACCTTCACGTAACGAGTGATGGTTCGAGACACAAAATATTTTTTCACGTTTAAATGCTGGAGTCCTCTAACGATAGCCACTTGTGGTTTTCTAGCCAAATTTAAAGAAATCACACTATCGCGCTTGAATTCCATCGCGGATAAAATAAATTCTCACCAAAATGCTTTTGTTCGCTTGTAAACAATATAGTGAGCTGTCACTGGAATAATTTTAACAGCTGTCATCCGAGTGGCTTAGAAATGACAGCACTCTGAAGTTGGTTGCAGTTGTTTCATCTCACCCGGTATATATTTTGGCAATATGTTCGCATGACTTTACCATCTTGATTCCGCAATGGATTATCAAAGAATTCTAAAAAAAATTAGGGATTTTCAAGAAAATGATAACATAGGGTGTTTAACACTTCGTTGTCTACAACTTTCACTTTCACTGTTTCCCTTGTGGGCGCACAAATGTCTAATGTTGAAACTGGCATAAACGTTACGATAAATCCAAGAACTTCTGTATGTGTGTGTATATTATTTATTATGAAATGGTTGATATGAATTAAGACTAAAGTACGTATTTAGTTTGTGAAATTTGTAGATAAGACTCCAAGAAATTCCAACTCGAAAGAGACCAGCTTATTGAATGAATGCAAAACCACGAAATATGTAGTTGGGTTTGTACGGAAATGAGAGTGTGTTTTTTTTATTTTTCAAAAGATGAATGAATTAAAGAAGTGTTAAAACTAAAACAAATAAAGAAATAACAAAACACTTTATTTGGATATGAATGGAGGAAGACTTTTGTTATTACAGCAGGTCGCTGATTTTGGCACAGAAAGCAAATCTTCAAATTATTTATTATTTTATTATTTTTTTTATTTCATATATTTTTTAAATTTTATTTGTTATAATAATTATATGTTTTTTTTATTAATTTTTTTTGTTAAATGTTATAATGTTTTATTTTATTTTTGTGAAAATGCTTCAATTAATAATTTAATAATTTAAGTTTTTATTTTTTTTATTCTTTTTTTAATTTAGTTTTTTATTAAAAAATATTTTTTATTTGATTTTTTATTAATTTATTGAATTTTTGTTCAATGTTATAATACCTTATTAATATTATTATTATTATTATTATTATTATTGTTATTATTATATTATTATTATTATTATTATTATTATTATTATTATTATTATTATTATTATTATTATTATTATTATTATTATTATTATTATTATTATTATTATTATTATTATTATTATTTCTATTATTATTATTTTTTATTATATTTATTTTTATTATTATTGTTATTATTATTTTTATTATTATTATAATTATTATTTTTATTATTATTATTATTATTATTATTATTATTATCATTACTATTATCATTATTATTCATGATTATTTTCCTCGAAAACGTGTTCTGATACCAATGAAATCGGTTTGCATATGTTTTCCATATTTATTTCCATAATTTAATCAATTTTTTGTCTACCTTTGCGAATGCGGCTTGACCAACATCATCCGTAAGTTTACGTTACGTAGGCTACGTCGTCCAGTGTTTACATGTGTCTTTCAAACACAGTTGACCGTTATAAATGACAGAGAGCAACGAAAGAGAATGGAATTTAGGTCATCCTTAAAATACAACGTATGGCAAATGGCAGAAATTTACCACTCAATAGATTTTCATGCCTTTTAAAGAAAAAAGTGTGGGAAATTTAAAAAATATGTATGGAAGAAAATAATATTGGCATCTATGAATTAATTACAAAAAAATAGATTTTTTAGAATATTTTTAAAGAAAGAAAAAAAACGGTTAAAAAATTGTTGAATTCATGGTAAAATTAAAAAGGTAAAGTCATTTCAAATAAGACTATCAATCTCGGCATTTTCTGTAAATTACCTTGTAAAATTTCACTGAATAAAAAATAGGTTCCCATCTCTGATTTCTGTGTATAAAATGGATTTATAAATATAAATGTTGGCAATGAAACGTTGTCAAATAAATAATTTTGAAGACTTTACAATGCATCCATGCAAACATGGATGGATTTTTACAGGATTTTTTATTTAAAAAAAAAATTATTACATTTACAATTCTGCATGAAAATAAAACACAGTTACCAATTTTTGCTGAACAAGACGTGTTGTATTTCAATGTTTCAAATAACTGAAAAGCCAGAAAGTGTTTTTCTTTATTTTTTATTTTTTAGGAGCAGGATGCTTGAGAATTTTTGTGAAATATATTACACCTAGGAAGAATGTGGCAATTCTCTCCTCTCAGACACTTTTGGGACAGTTGTAATAAAAAAGTTTAGAAGAAATTTAGATATCCTCGTCCTTCGGTTATCAAATTTTCTTTTTTTTTAATTTGTATATATAAATTGAACTATCGGTTCAAATCGTAGAAAAAAAATTCAACATTCTTGCAATTCTGGAACAGAGAAAAAAGGTAAAATAAATTGACAACTTCTCATTAGTTTTGCCCTGATTGCATTGTGATTCCGTCCTTATGCCACTTTCGACCTTGAATTTCACGTTCCATCTATATTTGCTGCTGAATTTCCTTGATTCAACCTTACCCGTACATTAGCACCTATGCCCAAACAATAACGGTACCTCTTACAAGAATGCGTGCGTGAGTGAGTGAGAGAGAATGAGAATGCTTCGTTCAACATCTCTGTAATATAGAGTAATATTAATAAAAGCCAATGTGAGAATATACCACACGTAAGAAATCAACTGATTGAATCTTCAACAGTAATAAAAAACGGTCGAAGCAGTATAATATGAAATATCAGAAAAAATAATTGTAAACTATATAAGTACAATTTATTGTACGTTGTCCATTGTCAAAGACATTTTCGTAAATGTTTACTTTTCTCCTCTATTGTTTCTCCTTTTAAATGAACACCAAAGACACAAGAGAACCCTTGAAATAATCCACTTAATGTAAAGCAACGCAATGACCACAAAATCGATAACAAATAATCGACTTTTCGATTTTCACCATAGGCGCAAGTCGATTTACATATCCCTCATTCGCCAATTCTCTCTTTCTCTTTCAATCTCCAAAAAAAAGATATTCAAAAATTCTCACGAAGACAAAATGCTCATTCTCAAATTTCTCATGGTGGAAGAAACAACGGTTAGCGCGTGTGAAAAGCAAAACAAAAAAATATAAATAATTTAAAATATATGTAAAAACCAATAAATATATACACAAATAAAAACCATTTCGTACGATTTAATATTAACAAACAAACGAAGTGTGTGCGTGCGTGTTTGCTTAATGTAAAAATTGCTGTTGCAAAGTTTGATTTGTTTGTTTTTGTTCAAAAAGGCCAAAGAGAAGAACCACCTCTCTTACTCCCCCACACAAAATAATTGAAAAAATTCGATGAAATAACAACAAATGAAGCAAAATCATAGAGGAAAAAAACAAAAATAAACAAATTCAAATGAATTATCAGTGGAATTCAAGTGTATGGAAATCAGTTTAAAGGTGTTGTTATCAAATTGAAAAAAGCAACAACAACAACAGCAATAATAAAACAAGTGCAAAAATTCAAACAAAATATACACAAAACGAAAAACACCCTCTAAATTTGAAAAGAAAAAAAAAATAAAATCAAAAAGAAGAAGCAGCATTGGCAGTGGTAAATTCAAGCAAAAGGGGGTTGTTTTTGTGAAAACAAAAAAATTGTGTGGTGTTGTTTTTTTTTTTGTGTCAGTCTCAAACTAGCCTGCCTGCCTGCCTGTCTGTCAGTCCATAACGTAAAGTGGAATAATTGAGTCAGCCAGCCAGTGGATACCCAGAGTCTGATATCATCGTCGAAATTTTTGTGACAGAGTTTGCTCCCCCATCCGACCACATTTTGTTTATTTCCTGGTGAATACAGTGGGCCATGCGTGAACTCGGTTCAAAAATGGCCGAGCTTAAATTCGAGGCTCCTCTGGCAAAAATGGATGAAACCGATGATTGGGCCGGTTGCGATTTCATTTCCAATCAGAACACCATCAATGACTCATTGAATTTGAATCTCAAGGATCCAATGATTGCCCAGGAGAATAAAATCCGTTTGTTGGAGGAGGCCGTTAGGGATGCACATGTCAGCAAAAATGGAGGCTATCCAACGGCCGCCGTTGGCAATGGTACAATAAGTCCCAATTGCAATACCATGCTAAGCAATGAAATGACCACAGCATTGGATGCGGCCATGGATTCCAAGAGTCTGGTGGATGCCACCGACAATTTCAGTGAGGCATTCGGCGGTAGCCTCGAAGATTTGGTCAATACATTCGATGAGAAAATCACCAAATGTTTTGGCAATTTCGAGGAAAATGTGGAGGCGCTGGCGCCCGTACAAGTACGCAGTCAGGATGAGATCATGAATGAATGCCAGTAAGTAAAACAAAAATTTAATATATTAATTTGTTGTAAGGGTAATTTGTTGTAATTGTTTTATAACACATAGGTAAATTTATCTCCACTTGGTTGTGGGCTGTTGTTGAAACTAGACCTGTTTGGGTTTGCCATCATCACCATCCCCGCCAACCTCATTGTTCGGGTATTATTTAACGCACTTGACTTTATTTTCTTTTTATAGAGAGTCAGTCCTCCCCTCGGCTCCGTAGATTTTTTAAAGGATAACAATTCCAAATGAGAGCCATGTTTATTTTTGGCGCATGCGTTTCATTGCAGGATTTTCACATAATGTCCCGTGGAAACGTAAACTATCCAAGAGAAGATAATCCAATATTCATTTGTATGTGTTGGGGGGTCAATTATGACTCTCTCTCTCTTCTCCCCGGCAAATTGGGTAAAGGAAAACCCTGCCCTGTTTTTGTGTTTTCTGAAAACTTCTCATTACCAATTAAGTGTTTTGAAAATTAATTGATAATTATGGGATGATTGTCCGGAATAACTTGGGGCTAACAGCAAGAGCAACACAGTTTGTATTTTTTATGGCTTTTTGGTTCAAAATAAGTTTTTCTTAGGGATAATAAAATCACTGTGGAGTATAGGAGGTGGTCAAAGGTATTCAGCTGGGATTTGGACAATGCAGACATGTCTAATTTGTGATGAAGTGAGTTTTATCGATTTTTGATTTAATTTTAAGGATTCCTTCCCCCCATGCTAAAAAAATTGAGTAAAAGAAACCGAGTTCTGCCTTCGTACTTTCTGTAAATGCTTTTTACTAATCAAATGTTCAGAAAACTAATTGCTGATTATGGACGTTGGTCCCGAATGAATTTGCTTAGCCAGGATTTTTTTTTGGTTTTAAATAATTTTTCCGCAGGACAAGGTATTCAGCTGGGGTTAAGACAATTTGTAGGATCTTGATTATTTCTCTCCCCGGAAAATTGGATAAAGGAAAGGATTTGAACCGCGGACCTCTGTGTGCAGCCAACTAGAAGTTGCCGTCTCTACGTTCAGAGCCATTAACCCGTCTTCCTAAAGCAGCACTAAAACAAGTGTATGCATTGGAAGCAATGTAGTTGTTGTGGGCAAAAAATTCATCACTACAAAAACAAAAACGTTGCTGTGAAAAAGATCTGCCAATAGAACTTGAGTCGAACCTGGAGAGTTTCTAGTGTATAATTCGCATATGCTAATTTGCAATAAGTTCGAAATATATACTACTTTCCAGAGAACGGCCCTTGTAAGCCATCATCCACATCAAATATGCCTGATGAGCCGCTTAACCAACGGCGAAACGCGTCGCATAGTGGTGAGTGTGTGATAGTGTCTATCTGGCTTTCCTTTTCACTGCAAATTTCAGATCATTAAGCTCGTCTCGAAAGAGAAAACAAACACTTAAATCGAAAAACAGTCTCTTTTCTTGCTTTCCTTCTGTGAAAAATCCTTATTACCCTTCAAGTATTTAGAGAATTATTTGACAATTACGGAATGATGGCCTGGAATGAATTCCGGCTAACAGTTTTTAATTCAGCTGGGAATTTTGTTGAATATATTAGCTTGTGCGAATCGAGAGCCTATTTTTTGAAAAAGACCAAACTAGAGATTTTGAAAACAAATCTGAGCACACTTCAATTTTTTCCATCAACTGGGGAAGGTTTAGATAACAGAAATTTTTCAAAATTTATAATTTGAAACTGCATTGAAGTGAACAAAATAGGTTTGAGTAAAACATTTATATTCAACTATTTTTTAACAAATCAGCAACATTTTTCTCAAAAATGTTGTGTAATTATACCCTCAGCCATATGGCTAGAGAGGGTATATGTCATTTGATGCGACCTAAACGTGCCTCATCAAAATAACGGTTATAGACCCTAGGTCTTTTTGGACCTAAGCCGTTTCAGGACATTTGGAGTCGATCTAGCGATGTCCGACCGTCCGAATGTCTGTCTGGCTGGCTGGTGCGCACAATAACTCTCCGTTTCGATCCCAACTTGCTACATCGTAATATGATTATCAAACTTAGATTGAGTTCGGAGATGGGTAATATCGGTCCACTCCTTCTGGTACCTCCGACACAAAATGTTAAATTTTTCAAAGAAAATAATTTACTGCACAGAAAGAGAAAGGATAATCCGATTTCGCTCCAACTTTGCAAATCCTTATATTTGCATCAGTGCTAGGTCATGTGAGAAAATGGAAAATATCGGTCCACTCCATCAAGTATCTCCCCTTCAAAGGGTAAAAATTTCGAATAATTATAGCTCTTATAAAATACGATGTAAGGGTCCGATTGTCTTCAATTTATTCACATCACATATTTATATGGAACCAAGGTCTGGTGTGAAGATGGAATATATCGGTCCACTCCTTCTGGTACCTCCCTCACAAAATGTCGAAATTTTCAATGAAAATAATTTACTGCACAGAAAGGGGAAGGATTGTCCGATTTTGCTCCAACTTTGCAAATCCTAATATTTTCTTCAGTGCTAGATCAGATGCGAAAATGGACAAAATCGGTCCACTCCATCAAATATCTCCCCTACAAAGGGTCAAAATTTTGAATAATTATTATTTTTATAAAATTTGATGCAAGTATCCGATTGTCTTCAAATTACACAAATCAAAACATTTTTATTGAACCAAGGTCTAGTGTGAAGATGGACTATATCGGTCCACTCCTTCTGGTACCTCCCCCACAAAGAGTCAGGATTTTGAATATTTATGAAGCTCATAAAACACGAAATTAACATTCGATTCTATTCGGACTAGGCAAATCTCAATATTTCTATCAAAACAAGACCTGTTATAAAAATGGTAGAGATTGGATCATTCCTTCTGGTACCTTCCTCACAAAAGGTCAAAGTTTTGAATATCAAAAACGATCATAAAATCCGAAATAATTATCCGGTTCTCTTCAAATTAAACACATCACAATATTTTTATTAGCCCAAGGTCTGGTATGAAGATGGGAGATATCGGACCACTCCTTCTGGTACCTCCCCCACAAAGGGTCAAAGTTTTGAATATCAAAAACGATCATAAAATCTGAACTAATTATCCGGTTCTCTTCAAATTAAACACATCACAATATTTTTTTTTAGCCCAAGGTCTTGTGTGAAGATGGGATATATCTCTCCACACCTCCTGGTACCTCCCCCACAAAGGGTCAAAATTTTGAATATCTATAAAGCTCATAAAACACGAAATTAACATCCGATTCCATTCACATTTGGCACATCTCAATATTTTTCCATCAACAATTTCTCCTCCTCCCATGATTCACATTCTCAATAAAATTACTAATTGCTTGCTAAGCTGACCCCTGGACTACAAATTGTCCTTGTCTTTAATTTATATAGAAAAAATACAAACTACAAACACATTTTTTATGACCTCCTCCACCCATCAAGAGAGTATGTTTAATCTCTGTAAAAAAAAACTGATATGACATCATTACATACCTACAACTGAATATTGCTCTCAGCTTGTTTACATTTTTTTTTTTGAAAATTTTGCTGTGGATTACAATAATTTTGTTCCCTCGGTTTCCTCATTTTCACGAGAATTGCTGGCTGTGTGAGTGGCTGTCTGTGCCGTTTGCAATGTCTGAGTGTGGGTCCGCCGTTTGGCTCTCCGGACTATTTTGCAATAAATAAATTGTTTAACTATTTAAATTATAATTATTATTTTGTGTGACATCGTCGTCATCAGAATCATCATCATCGGTGTGTGGTACGACCAGAATTTTTTCCACTGGCCTACAATACAAAAAAAAAATGGGAAGGGAATGGGGCAAAGGCCCAGTAATTGCCTTTTATTAAATTATAGTCTAGTGCTGATCCATGCGTGTTCTTTCCACATCTTTCCAACTTACATGGAGGGAGGGAGGAGGTACACATTTAACTTCCTACTTATGTTCATGTTCTTGACAGCTCGTCATGTTCCCTCCCATTGTGAAGCCCTTTTCAACAATGCCATGAACTGAACTTTCTGTGACAATTTGAATGCCGGCCTACTGTCATTATTGTGGGTTATTATTATTAGGTTGGTTTCTTTCGTTCCTGAAGCCCCTCTTTTTTGAAAGATATTTGAAAAAGATATTTGATTCTTCAGACATTTTTTTTTTCGGGAAATGTTAATTTTTTTTAATTTTAATTCCACTTGTCATGCCTGACATCATCGCTTTAATTGAAGTAAGAAATTTTGGGTTATTGTTGCTTCCCCCATACATTGTTCCTTTGGGTATCTTCCATGTTGTAGTTTAAAGCTGAACACGAAATTTATTCTCCGACATAAGCAGGATGTCCGCAAAAGGTTTCATTGCGCATTGATATGTAAAAGACCTTATATGGAATCAGCAGACATTGTTTCATGTGTCGGAATTGTTAATAAATAAAGTTGATTGGGAAATTTTGAAATAATTGAACCCCCCTCCTTTTTATGAAACAAAAAATTAACATTTTTTTTGCCAATTTTTGGCTTAAATTTTAAAAAATATGATTTTTTTTATTTGATTTTTTTTTTTGATTTCTCCTTATTTGAGTTTTATGAAATAATGAATTGAAATTTTGTTAACTAAATATCTATTTATTCCTAAAATATGGATCTTTAGCGTTATTTTTCGATTTTTTTGTTCCACTGAATTTTACTTAACTTAGCTAAATTGGACATTTTCCTGCGGAATCAAAAAATATGTTTGAATTGTTATTTTTTTAAGTACCTTTCGAGACTAGCTTAGTGATCTGAAATTTGCGGTGAAAAGAAAAGCCGGCCACACTCATCATTATTCAACGAGATTCGCCGTAGTTTAAGCGGCTCGTCAACCATATTTGGTGTGGAGTATGGCTCACAAGGGCCGATGATTTTTTTAGTCCGATTTTTTTAGCTGAATATCAAAAATAAATCTAAAATTTTTGAATTCGAAATAATGGCCGAAACGTGTTTCATCGAAATGACGATCTTAGTTAGACCCTAGGTGTCTTTGGACCAAATCCGTTTCAGAAGTTTTGGGGTCGAATTAGCAATGTTCGTCCCTCCGTCTGTCTGGCTGGTGTGCACGATAACTCTTGAAGAGTGTATCCCATATGGCCCAAACTTGGTACATCGTAATATTATTATCAAACTTAGAACGAGTTCGGAGATGGGCAATATCGGTCCACTCCTTCAGGTACCTCCCACACAAAAAGGTCGAAAATTTCAAAGAAAATATTTTACTGCACAGAATGAGAAAGGATCATTCGATTTTGCTCTTACTTTGCAAATCTCAGTATTTTTATCAGTGCTATGTCAGGTGCGAAAATGGATAATATCGGTTCACTCCTTCTGGTACCTCCCCCACAAAGGGACAAAATTTTGAATAATTATAACTTTTTTAAAATATGATATAAGAGTCCGATTGTCTTCAAATTACACATATCACTATATTTTTATTAGCCCAATGTTTGGTGTTAGGATGGAATATATCGGTCTACTCCTTCTGGTACCTCCCCCACAATGGGTCAATATTTTGGAATATACATGAAGCTTATAAAACGTGAAATTAACATTTTATTCCATTCAGACCTGGCACATCTCAATATTTCCATCAGCACAAGGTATATTATAAAGATGTTGGAGATCGGACCCTTTACTTATCCTTCTGGTACCTCCTTCTGGTACCTCTCCCACAAAGGGTCAAAATTTTGGAATATCCATGAAGCTCATAAAACACGAAATTAACTCGCGATTCCATTCAGATTTGGCACATCTCAATATTTTCGTAAGCACAAGATCTGTTATAAAGATGGTAGAGATCGGACCATTCCTTCTGGCACCTCTCCCACAAAAGATTCAAAGTTTTGAATAACCAAAACGATCATAAAATCCGAATTAAACATCCAGTTGTCATCAAATTACACACAACGCAATATTTTTATCAGCCCAAGATCTAGTGTGAAAATAGAAAATATCGGTCCATTCCTTCTGGTTCCTCCCCCACAATTTGTCAAAATTTTGGAGTATCCATGAAGCTCATAAAACGCGAAATTAACATCCGATTCCATTCAGACCTGGCACATCTCAATATTTTCGTAAGCACAAGATCTGTTTTATAGATGGTAGAGATCGGACCATTTCTTCTGGTACCTCCTCCACAAAGGGTCAATATTTCGAATAATTAAAACTGTCATAAAATCCGAAATAAGCATCCGGTTCCCTTTAAATTTCGCACACCCCATTACTTCTGCATACACAAGATCTGCTGTCAAGATGGGATATATCGGTCCACTCCTTCTGGTACCTCCCCCACAATGGGTCAAAATTTTGGAATTTCCATTAAGCTCATAAAACGTGAAATTAACATCCGATTCCATTCAGACCTGGCACACCTCAGTATATCCATCAACACAAGATCTGTTATAAAGATGGTAGAGGTCGGACCATTCCTTCTGGTACCTCCCCCACATAAGTTCAAGATTTTGAAAAGCAAAACGCTCAAAGAAAGCGAAATAATCATCCAACTCTCTTCAAATTTCACCAATACAAAAATTTTTGAAGATGGGATATATTGGACCACTCCTTCCGTTACCTCCCCCACAAAGGGTCAGAATTTGGAATAGCCACGAAGTCGTAAAAGCGAAATGAGCATCTGATTCTCTTCAAATTTCTAACATCTCAATATTTCTACCAAAACAAAACCTTCTGTGAAGATGGAATATATTGGTCCACTCCTCCCCCACAATGGGTCAAAATTTTGTAATATCCATGAAGCCCATAAAACGTGAAATTACATCCGATTCCTACATAAGATTCAGCATTTCATCCAAGTTTGAAAATAAGAACAAATCTATTTTCATTTTCCCCCTTTTTCATAAAACTTTCTCTCTCCTTCTTTGTAAGGCTTATAAGGCATCTCAATTATGAGAAACATGTCCGGTATGTGTTTTGAATTTTCTCCCGCCTTCACATCCCCCAAGCTCTCCCCCATATGATGCTGTTAAACTGTTTATATTTTTAATTTTCTTTATAATAGTTTCTATCCTCCATCCTGTCCCCCTAGCTTTTATGTAATTCTAGAAATATTGATCAAACTGACATAATAAAGGCTATAGTAGTAATTGCCAATAACAACAAAAACCCTTCGTCTGTCATGAGCCAAAGTACAGTAGTACCCCAAAGTATGGATTTCAAAATTCCACCCGTCAACCCAAACCTGGTAAATATTCAACTGGTAGCCATGACAACATGGCATGGTTTTTAGTTGATGGAGGGGAGCCGGGTAGTGAGGGCCCTCTCTCTAGAGTAATGAAATCCTTTATGACGCCCATAAATAACACCATGCCATTGTTGGATTTCGTCATTTCCCTTCCCGCTCTTGCCACAATTTTTGTTTGGGGGGTTTTCATCAATAAAAGAAAATGTAAAAGAAAAATGAAAACCGGTAGTAGTTTTGTTTTTAGAAAAAAAAAAATCGTTTGAGGGCGAATACAAAGCTACATTGCAATAGACCTGAAAATCCAACATGCTGTCTCAACCACCACCCCCCAAAACCCATGGAAACCAGAGGGTGGGTTTTTTAGCGCCAAGAGAAGACAATTTCCCAACCTCCCCCTCTCCGTTTGAATGGATTATAGACAGTCTTTTGTTGGCCGACGTATGCCGGTAGCTTTGAACTAAGCTTTAAGTGGTTGGGGGAGAGAAGAAGAATGGGGTAAGGATGTTTGGTGAAGCATGGAGAACAAAAACCCATTAAACAATTCCAATATAACTTTGGCCTATATTAAGGGTTGTTGTTTTTGTTCGGCGAACAAGCAAACTATTGAAAAAGGTTCAATAGCTACAACAACTAGAACAGGTCTCGTTTTGAATGGCGTTGATGGGGACCGCCCGACAAAATGTAAACAATTATTTTAGGATTTTTGAAAAAAACGTAGTTGAATAAAATTTACTACTCGGATAACAAGTTTTCTTAGAAAAATATTTTCTTTTTATTTTAAATTAACCAAAAAAAGGAGGGATTTGGATTTTTTCCAAAAAAAAAAAAAAAATAAAAAAAAATAAAAAAAATAAAGGACGAAAAATAGCCAAAAAAAAAAAAAAAAAAAAAAAAAATATAGCCAAAATTGGGTTTCCTTTGCTAAATATTCATTAGATAAAATCTTCAAATTTTTTTCAAAACATTGCCGAATTTAATTATTATACCCTCCACCATAGTATGGAGGGTATATTAAGCTTGTCATTTCGTTTGTAACACCTCGAAATATACATTTTATATATATTCTTGATCAGCATAAAATTCTATGTCGATTTAGCGATGTCCGTCCGGCCGTATGTCCGTCTGTGGAAATCACTCTAGCTTCCGAACAAAATGAAGTGGATTGATACACTTTTACTCAAATGTATATAACGTCTGAAGGACTTTTGGTATTGAAAATGGGCCATGTAGGTCCATGTTTTGGTATAGCCCCCATATAATGGTACCTCCCTATTTTCGATCTTTTGATGATTTTAGCGACGTTATTCAACGGATTTGTTTCAAATTTGATATTTGAATTTCGTAATGGATACTACAGCCTATGACAGAAAATTGTCTGTGCAGGTCCACGCCTTCGTATAGCCCCCAAATAATGGTACCTCCCTATTTTCGGTCTTTTGTTGATTTAAGCTGCATTATTCACCGGAATTGTTTCAAATTTGTATTTGAAGTTCGTAATGGATACTACAGCCTACGACAGAAAATTGTCTGTGCAGGTCGACGTCTTCGTATAGCCCCCATGTATCAGTAACTCTCGATATTATATTATTATATTATTCAACGGAATTATTTCAAATTTGGTATTTGAAGTTCGTAATGGATACTACAGCCTATGACAGAAAATTATCTGTGCAGGTCTACACTTTCGTATAGCCTCCATATAACCGCACCTCCCGATATTCGGTATTTTGATGATTTTAGCGACATTATTCACCCGAATTGTTTCAAATTTTGTATTGGAAGTTCGTAATGGATACTACAGCCAATGACAGAAAATTATCCTTGCAGGTCCACGTCTTCGTATAGCCGCCATATAACCGCTCCTCCCGATTTTCGGTATTTTGGTGATTTGAGCGGCATTATTCACCGAGTGACATTCAAATTTGATGTTTGAAGTTCGTAATGGATACTACAGTCTATGAGAGAAAATTGTCCGTGCAACTCCACCGCTTCGTATAGCCCCCATATAACGGCACCTCCCGATTTTCGGTATTTTGATAATTTTAGCGGCATTATTCGCCGGAATTCTTTCAAATTTGGTATTTGAAGTTCGTAAAGGATACTACAGCCTACGACAGAAAATTTTCTGTGCAGCTCCACGTCTTCGTATAGCCCCCATATAAGGGTACCTTTTCGGTGTTTTGATGATTTTAGCGACATTATTTACCCGAATTGTTTCAAATTTGGTATTTGAAGTTCGTAATGGATACTACAGCCTGTGACAGAAAATTGTCTGTGCAGGTCCACGTTTTGGTATAGACCCTGTGTAACGATACCTCCCGATATTCGGTATTTTGATGATTTTAACGACATTATTTACCGGAAATGTTTCAAATTTGGTATTTGAAGTTCGTAATGAATATTACTGCCTGAGACAGAAAATTGTCTGTGCAGGTCCACGCCTTCGTATAGCCTCCATATAACCGTACCTCTCGGTATTCGGTATTTTAATGATTTTGGCGACATAATTCACCCGAATTGTTTCAAATTTGGTATTTGGTATTAATGGATACGGTAGCCTATGACAGAAAATTTTCTGTGCAGGTCCACGTCTTCGTATAGCCCCATTTTCTTGAAAATTGCCAAATTTGTTCCGAATGGTGAAGGCCGTAGTTACAGCTGTTTTACTTGTTTTTGAATAATTTTTTTAATAAATTCCCAACCCTGCTGTTACCAACTGCCAAAATTAATTCCAAAAAAATTCTCTTGAAAATCGCGTGCAAATTATTATTGTTGGAAAAAAAAAACATGGCATGTATTTTTATTTACAAGCATAAATTTTTATATAATTCTTGTTTTTTATTTTATTACACTTCATTATTTTTTCCAAATTGGATGCACAAGCAAATACACCAACTCACACTCACACACACACTCTCTCTACAATGTATCGGCAAAATTTTCGTGCAAAGAAAAAAAAAAAACAATCCACGAAACGCCAATCATGCAAATACTTTAAACATCCAGCAGATTTATTTCTTTGCCTTTGGTGTCAAACATTTTCGTTCGACTATTTTTATGGGAAATTTCGAAATTATTTATAGTCGAAAAAAAAACAATAAATAAATAATGAAAAAATTGGAAAATTTTAATTCGAGGTGTTAATGATTGTCTGTTCGGCTCCCCTCCATAGCTGTTTCTATGACATAAATCCAATCAGTTGTGTTCATCATTTCATTTGGCCTTTTTCGTCATTGCCATCATCATCATCATCATCGTGTCGTTATCGTTAACATGTGTTCTTTTTTTGGGTGGTGTTGTGCAAAAAAACAAAAAATAATCTTAAAAATCCGGCAATGAATAATGGGTACGTTTATGGCAGCCGAAAAGAAAAATCAGCAGCCTTTTATCATCGCCAAAAATGGAGAAAAATTGTTTTCTAATTGGAATTTTTTTTTCAGTGAGAATCTATGGAAAATTTTCAATATTTGGAAGGCGATATTGGAAAAAATAATTGATTTTAAAATGATCGAAAATTATTTCTATTCCAGAAAAGATCTTCCATTTTGAGGGGAGGAACTTGATGAGACCTACTTTTAGGAAGAAAAGCTGTAATGAAGACTTTAAAACATAGAAAATCTCTCCAGAAGGTCTCCAAACAGTGAAGACAGCTCAAGAGGTCTTTTGGATACCGAATGTGTTTTCAAATGGCTACTGTGGGGAGAAGATCATTCCTGCTTTTCTTTAGGGGTATATGATCTAAAAAGGAGCTTACTTTAGATAAAGGATTCTGAAGAGGAACCCTCAAAATTTCTTTTTCCCACACATTGGTCTTCTGTGGGCCAAATTCTTTCCTGAGGTACTTCGGTGGATATTAACTCTGCCAAAAAATCTTCAGATAGAAGTCCAAAAAGGTTCAGTAGACATATTTGTGATAGAATCTCTCTGATGTGAATTTTATTAAAAGAATATATATCTCTTAAAATATCTTATTCGCAGAAAAGACGTTTACAGTGGTCTTCTGTGGGTCTAAATTCTCTCTTGATGTCCTTCAGACATAGGCCTTCGGTGGATATTAACCCTTTCAAAAAATCCTTTAGATGGAAGTCCAAAGAGGTCTTTAGACAGAAGACCTTTGTCACGATTTTTGACAGAATCGCTCCGAAGTGAATTTTTATTAAAAGAATAGCTCTCAGAATAGCTCTCAGAATGGGCAAATATTCATTCCTATTCTTCTTCATTGATAGGAGACATCTCTGGGGGACTTGGTTGAAGATTTTTCATGAGGCGTCCTGTGGTTAGAAGCACATGTGTCTTCCGTAGACTGAAACGGAAAGGTCCCTTTGAAGGGATTCCCTGCATATAGAAACTCTCTGAAACTCTCTCTTCCGCGGAGGGAAATTGTTGTCAGGCGTTTGCTGTGGGAACAAATTCTTTGTTGAGGTTTTCCTACACCTCACTTGAGGCATTCTGTAGATGTTAGCCGATTCAAGGTCTTCTTTTGTCAGGAGACCTCTCAGGGTGCCTGATGTTTATTGAAGCCCTTTGAAGACTTTGAATTGGCTAACATCTACCTAGCATCTAAGATCTAAAAAAGGCATTCGAACAGGTTCTACGTGGAGAAAAGACAATTTCGGGGTCTTCTAAACCCCATCTCAAAGGATCTATTAGAAGAGGACTTTTGAAGAGAAAAAATATTCCACAATTAGAAGACTTCAGAATTGAATGGAGGAAGGACATTTCCAGGGGCCTTCTTCAGTCTTTCGTAAAGAAAATTTGATTGCAAGAATTTGCTGGGAATTCTCTTAAGAGGAGAAGAAGAAGGCCTCCTGAAAAATATACCTCCACAAAAATAAAACCTTGTCAAAAAAAGATAGTGCAGACGTTTTCCGGGTCTTCTGAAGACCCCTTCTATAGACCTTCCATTTACAAAAGAATCCTTCAGGAAAAGCTTGAAAGTCTTATATAAAAAAGTGCATAAAAGTCCTCTTAAAGCCCCATCAAAGCAGATTTTTTAAGATATTTTCCTTGGATCTTCTCTTAACAGATAACCTCTAAAGAGGAAAACCTTCTTAGATAAAACTCTATTCTAGAAGGCCTTCTAAAAAAATAGTCTTCCATAAAAATAACACCTTGTCAAAGAGAGAGAGAGAGAGATAAGACTTTTTGGGGCGAAGACCCCTTCAATAGACCTTCCATTGATAGGCGATAGGGGAAAAGAAGATTTTTCAAAAAGTGGATAAAAGACCTCTCAAGATTCCTGCTGTCTATAGAACCCCAAAAAGGAATCATAAGAGGTTTTCTGCAGAGAGAAGTTCTTGCAGGATGTCTTCTGTAGGCCCTCTTAAGAGCTCTTCTTCTTCTTTACAAAAGGCCTCTCAAAATAACGTATGGGGGTCTTTCGTAGATAGAAAAATCGTCCATAGATAGAAACCAATTCAAGACCTCTTAAGAGGCTACACGTAAAGTTAGGCCATTATAACACGTCTTTTATTGAAATAATGTCTCGTGGTAGGATTGATCGTAAATGGACTACTGCTGTCTTTAGGCATTTTTTTTTTTTGCAGACCCTCTGAGTAGATCTTTTATTTACTGGTAAATTCTGAAGCTAAAGTGTGAAAGTATTCAACAAGTGTATGGAAGACCTTTGGGGACGGCTTCTATTTTCAAAGGGACTTTTGTAAAAATCTCTGAAGAGACTTTCTAATCAAAGAAGACATTCCAAGAAAAATATGAAACACACCTTAAGGGGAGGGGGATAAATTCATGCTCATGTGTCCTTGCATAATTTTTTTAAAAAAAATGCACGCTTATATATCCTTGTATAGAATATAAAAATCCTGGCTTATATATTCTGGTATAAAATATTTAAAAAATCACGCTTATATAACCTTGTATAAAAACTCCTGGCTTATGAGACCTGGCATAAAATATTTTTTAAAAATCCACCCTTATATATCCTTGCATAGAATATAAAAAATCCTGGCATAAAATATTTAAAAAAAATCACGCTTATATAACCTTGCATAAAAAATCCTGGCATATATATCCTTGCATAAAATGTTTTTAAAACCCCACGCTTTTATATCCTTGTATAAAATTTAAAAAATCCTCCTTGGGTATCCTAGCATAAAATATACTTTTTTAAATTCACGCTCATGTATCTTTACATCAAATATAATTAAAAAAAAAATCAACTTTTTTAAAACTTGCGTAGAACTTCAGTAAATCTCCCAAGAATTCTTCTTTGTATGTGTTGGCCTTTGAATATATTCAAAGATTTCGAAGATTTTTTTTCGAATTTCGTATAAAACATCTGAAAATTTTCCGAGTTTCGTATCAAACATCCTATAACTCTCCGAATTTTCCTTTTTTCTTTGGCGAATTCTATACGAATTCGCCCCGAAACTCTTAAGTTCTTTCAGAATTTTTTCCGAAAAATCTTTCAGAATCTTGCGTAATCTCACACAATTTTTTCCGAGTTATTTCCGAATTCGTCATTAGAGTCGGAAACTTGTGCAGAGTTTTTTTTTCGAATTCGAAAGAATGTCGGAAAAAAATGTTTGCTGGGTAGACTTTTTTCCCCTGACCTCTCAAAATTCCTGCTCTTAATTGAAGACGTTTTAAGACAGCTTCCCCAAACACCTTTCAATGCAAATCCCCTTGAATGGGCCATAGTTGTAAAGGTCTTTAATATATTTTCACGTTTTTTTTTATTTGTAAAAACCATGACTTCTTTTCAAGGTCAACCGGAATCTTGTCTGGTGTTTGTGGGGTACCCTGAATCAATTCCATGTAGGCGTTTGAGCAATATTTGAATTTTATGGCGAGTTATGGTTACTGTTGTTCATTATTAACATTTTATTCAATTAAACACCACAAAAAATGAAGTTAAATTTCAATTTATCTCAATTTCAATAATTCAGGCGCAGCATGAGGCTGCATAATTTTTTTCCTCATTCCCTTCTCTCTATACCTCTGTTTTATGCTGGCTAGACATATTTCAATCAACATGACAAGAAAATTGCTCCCTCAACTGTAAACAAAAAAAAAAAAAAAAAAAAAAAACTCGACGTAAAATAAATTATTTCTTAGGCGTAACGAGGTGATGTGGTGAACAACAACAACGAGCGAACTTCAAATCTCAAGTGTCAAGCAGGGCAAAACAAAAAAAATAACCATACATCACCTTTATAATCTTGGGTTAAATGCCAACACAGATTCGTTGGGATCTCGCTGTCGCTCTTCACTCCAGATGTGAATTGAAGGTTATTTCAATTGACAAAGGAAACGCTGCTTCTGGTGCGGGACCGTCAACGACAAAATCGCTGCTTATCCTCCCTGGGCAAAAACAATGCAATTTCTGTTTTTCTTGATTGCAGACTTAACGAAACACCAGACACGAATTTTCTTTGCTTAATCTCCCGGGGAATTTCCAAGTTTCTTGAAAATGTTTGCATTACGGATTTTATTTTCAATTTTTTTCTTTTTTTGTTTTCAAATTTCTTCTTAGGTAAATTTATGAGGTTCGTTGTTTTCATTGCATTGTTTTGTTTCGCGCTTTTCCACTCTCAAAACAAATTTTCACGCGTCAACTCCATGATTAGGAGGTAAGGCGAGGGTGTTTGGTGGTTGTGCGGGTGGCTAGCTAGCAGCCTCTTGTTACAGGTAGTTGTTTTGATTTTCTATTTTTGAAAATTATTTCAAAAAAAATTGTTGTTGTTGTTGTTGCTGCTGTCGTTTTCCCTTTTGTTTGTTTACAACTCCCACGGAGTGTGTCTTAATTGTTTGGAGGAAAAACAAAAATAGGAGACACACGTTTTTTTTTTCGATAATGGGAAAGAATGGCCCAGCTGTCTGTATTTAAAATTCCTCCCTCTTGTTTTGTCTCTCAACATTTCCGAATTTTTAATGAATTTATTGTTGAAAATCTTTTGTGGCTGGTAATTGCTTTTAAAATGAGCTGTAAATTGCTTTGATCTTAAAATAGATAGGCTCATCTTTTTTTTTTTTTTGGTTGGCAATGACAAATTGCCTTTTGAGAATAACCTTCTAGAGGATACAATATTTTAAGAAGCAGAGTGATTGCTTTACAAAATATGTTCTTAATTAATTGCCGACCTACATATTTTTCGGTGAAAAAAAAAAAAATTAGTTATTTTAATAAAAAATTCCAAAAAGTTCGGGGTCTACATTTTTTTGTTAAAAAAAACTTATTTGACCGATGTTTTATTTCTCCTACCTCATATAGATCAAGTTCAATGAAATACAGCAATAGTTCTCAGTCACTAAAGACTAATTTTTTATTGTTATATAAAAAACGAGACTCATTGCTTACTAAATTGATGCCAAAGAACTTACAATGTAAGCAGTGTTTCGTATGAAAATGACAGTTAGAGAAACAAGAAGAAAGAAATCGCACGTAGAATAAATCTAACTGTATGTGAGAAAAGAGTCCAATCTGCCTCTTCGATTGTCAATTCTATTCTTTATTCGGATCCTGCTCGGAGGATCAATGTAATAGCGAGAAAAGAAAACAAAACGAATGGTTTGGCTGTTGATTCAATTCTGGATCCGGCTTGTAGGATCAATGTAAATGAGAATATAATCCAATCTCCCTCTTCGATTGTCAACTCTATTCCGTTTTCGGCTCGACTGGAGCAATGTAAAGTGAGAAAAGAAACACGACCGAATGGTTTGGATGTAGTTTCAATTCTCGATCCGGTCTGAAGGATCAATGTAAATGAGAATAGAGTCCAATCTCTCTCTTCGATTGTCAAGTCTATTCTTTATTCGGTGAAGAGAAAAGAAAACCAACCAAATAGTTTGGCTATCGATTCAATTCTGGATCCGGCTCGAAAGATCAATGTTATAGCGAGAAAAGAGTCCAATCTCCCTCTTCGATTGTCAGCTCTATTCTTTATTCGGATCCTGCTTGATGTAAATGAGAATAAAGTCCAATCTCCCTCTTCGATTGTCAAGTCCATTCTTTGTTCGGCAATGAGAAAAGAAAACCAATCGAATGGTTTGGTTGTTGATTCAATTCTCGATCCGGCTTGAAGGATCAATGTTATAGCGAAAAAAGAGTCCAATCTCCCTCTTCGATTGTCAACTTTATTCTTTATTTGGATCCTGCTTGATATTCGATTCAAATGTTCTTGTGCATCTACTGATCACATTGATATCTGTGCGTGTGGGTTATAACCAAAAGTATGTACAAAGTATTTTGAACCCTAACCGTGTGTAGGCATTTTTCCCCATAGGTAGAGATTATTCATTGCTGTTTTTGAAGAAATCGAGACTTTTTGCTTACTTAAATGATGCCAAGTAATAAGGAATGTAAGCAGTGAGTTTCGAAATTGTCTTATTTACAATAAAAAATAACTTTTTGAATGAAATCGAATGGTTTGAAAGAATATCTCTCTCGGCATCACAAAATATCATTCACTTCAATTTCTGAAGAAAGCAATATCGTAAATGAAGCCAATGACTCAGAAATATTAGCCGGATTTGTTTGTGTGAAGTGGAAAGATATAATAAAACACTAATATATTCAATGATATTGTTTACAGAAATTTATTCCCATCCCTAGATACAATTCGTTTCAGTTTTTGAAGAAAACGAGACTCATTGCTTACTAATATGATGCCAAAGAATCAGAAATGTAAGCAATGTTTGGTCTATAATGAAGAAATATTTCTCAACTTTTTAATTAGGTATGTGTGTTTCGAAATGCTCAATTTAGTTTATTTGAAAGAAATATATATCGGCACCTCAAAATATCATTCACTTTAATTTCTAAAGGAAGCGACTCCTAAATGATGTCAAGGAATCAGAAATGCTACCAGATTCTGTTGGTCTAAAGTGTACACTTTTAGAAAAAACACTTATATATCCAAAAATATTGTTTACAGAAATTTATTCCCATCACTAGATACTGTTCATTTGAATTTCCGAAGAAATCGAGAGTCATTGCTTACTAATATGATGCCAAAGAATCAGAAATGTAAGCAGTGTGTGGTGTATAAGGCTTGGTTATAGAAAAAACTTAATCATTTGTATTAAAGAAGAATTTTTCAACTCTTTAGCAATATTTAGTTTAATTTATAAAGAAAACGAGACTAATTGCTTACTAAACTGAGGCCAAAGAATCAGAAATGTAAGCACTGTTTGGTCTGTAAAGAAAAGACTTTGAAAAAATAACTTGCAGATGAAATCATGTGGTTTAAAGGAATATATTTCAGACTAATAGACAATTTCCCAAGAAAATGAGAGTTACTGCTTACTAAAATGATGCCAAGGAATCACTGAGGTAAGTGGTATTTGATATAAATCGGACAGTTAGAGAAAAATCACTGCTATAGTAAGTCATGTTGTTTTTAAAAATTTGTTCCACCCCTTGATACAAATAATCTTAAATTCCTGAAGAGAACTGCTTATTCAATTCATGATATAGAATTAGATAGGTATGCGGTTGTAATTTCCTTATGAACTGAGGACAATTTTAGTCCCCTGAAATGTTAATATTTCTCTAGAGAAATGAATTGATAAACTCGTGATTGTTCTATAACAAAATTGAGACTCATTGCATACCAAATGCATGACAAGGAAGCATAAAAGTAAGCGCAATATAAGTAAGCAATCTAAGAGTGTTATGTTAGAGGTCGTTTGCCAATCTCAAAATGAGCTAAGAGGTTATGCTAGAATAGATTCCCATCCTCATATATGTCCTCCCTTGAACTTGAGACTCAGTGCTTACCAAACGCATTCCATTACAGTATAAAAGTAAGCAGACAGTATGAAAAAGCCCAAGAAAATTATCCTCTCAAAGAGAAATAGTATTCCAATGATAACGATAAGACCACAGGTCGTTTTGTAAAGGCAAGATGAGCGCAGAGGTCATGCTAGAAAAGATTGCCAAGCGCAGGTATGTTCTATCTTGAAGTTGAGACTCAGTGCTTACCAAACGCATTACATTACAGTATAAAAGTAAGCAGACGGAATGAAAAAGCCCAAAAAAATATTTTTTCAAGCAGAGATTATATTTCAATGATAACGATAAGATCAGAGGTCATTTTGTAAAGGTAAGATGGGCCTAGAGGTCATGTTAGGTATGTTCTATCTTGAACTTGAGACTCAGTGCTTACCAAAGGCATGCCATTACAGTATAAAAGTAAGCAGACAATATACAAAAGTCCAAGAATCAGACTTGAGACTCAGTGCTTACCAGAGGCAAGCCATTGCAGTATAAACATAAGCCGTATGAGGTGTACAGTAAGTGATTGACTCAACCAGATAAAAACTCAGTGGAGGAGTTTATTTCCTTTAGAAAATTCACAGGATAATAACAAGATGAGCTTAGAAGTCATATAGGAAGCGTTTATCGAGCTTATGCAGAATATGCCACGAACTTGAGACTCTGCTTGCCAAACGCAAGCCGTAATGGCGTATGCAGGTCCAGGTCTTCGTTTAGCCCCCGTATAAAGGTTTAACGCTTTTTTTCCGTTATTTTTTTGAAATTTTCTAAGTTTCTTTCAAATGGTGCTGGGTATTGAAAGTTCGGTCCGGCAGAACTTAGCTGTTTTTTTTCTGGTTATTTCCTTGAAAATTCAAAATCTCACCCTGGAAAAAACGTATAGCCCCCCGTATAAAGGTTTAAAGTTTTCTTTTCGTATTTTTTTGAAATTTTCCGATTTTTTTTCAAATGGTGGAGGGTGTTAAATGTTCGCTCCGACCGCAGATAGCTGATTTTTTACTGGTTATTTCCTTGAAAATTCGAAATTTTACCCTGGAAAAAATGTTATTAAGGGGGAAAAATATTTAAAATCTGTTCACCCTGATTTTGGCCCCCTAAACACATCCTTGCACTTTATAACATATTATCCTTTTCAATTCCCTTTTAAAGTGTCCCGAACCTTATCAGCATTTCATTCTTCACTTCAAGAACAAACTTCTCCCCAAAGTGTAGTTTAGGATTAAACGTGTAAATCACGATTTTATCTCCCATTCACAATGCCGAACAAAATGCCACCTCTTGCAAGTCGTTAGGCTACATTTTCGTTGGCAAAAGCGAACGTTTGCACATTTCCATTTCTTCGGGTTTTTTTTTTTTGGAGAAGAAGACATGTAACAACAGTTCAACAAAATGGGGAGTGAAGAGAAAAGAAAAAAGACTTTCGAAACACCGTCGATTATCTAACAAAATTTCAGCTGCATGCAAATGTCTTGCAAACTACATAAATTACTGCGGTGCACTGGGAGAAAAACGATTTGACAGTTGAAGGTTTTTTTTTTTGGTTTAAAAAACTTGGGTGAGATGCCGGAAACTGTGAGCATCACTTGGAGGTGCAATTGAAATCCAGAAGTAATCTTTTGTAATTTTTTTCTCGGTGTAGCTCTTTTGATTTTTAAATCCAACCATTTCTTCTTCCTCACACACCACCTTGATAATATTACTACCCTGACCACAACAGTTCAACGTCATTCCGATACAAAGTCTACAGCAATCCGTAAACGAGAAGCTTCAAGAAAATGTAAAGGCAAAAAAAAAAACCAAGTAACATTTATGCCATCCAAAGCCATATTTGGCTTTAAACCACAAAAAAGTACTCATGTCTTAGGAAGATGAGGCCAGCAGCCTCACAACGAAGCCAAAGCATCGCCCAAAACTCAAATGCTTGGCTATCAGTAGCATAAACTCATACCAACTCTTCCCCCGGGTGGAGGAGTCTCTGATGCATACGAAACATAACAAACTTGAAAAGTTCAAGCAACCAGAACTCGAAAAGAAAAGATGCCGTAAAACAAAAAAAAAAAAAAACAGGAACGAGAACGGGACTCTTCGCATGAGATGAGTTGCTGCTAATATTACTCCGTTTACCTTTTGCGCTGCAACATCTTCCCCCAACTGTGTGTTTCCCACACCTTAACGTCATCATCTTTCTTCGCATACACCCATAAATTCACTTAAGCTTGGCAAACTTGTTTTTTCTTCATCGTTTCGACGTCGGGACAAACATCCACAAAGATGCCACAAAAGCACGACTCCAATTGCTCTGCCCGATGTTAAGCTGTTATTTTTATACTTAAATCACGTTTTTTATTTGTTTCTCCGTCTAGGTAAATATTCTATAGATTATCTAATACTTCCCTGAAGCATGAACAAGAAAATTGTTTTTTTTTTTCAAACAGAAATTTGAAGAAATTGTATTTCAATGATAACGTGAAGGTTAGAGGTCGTTTTGTAAGGGCAAGATGGCCTCAGAGGTCATTAAGGAAATGTTTCTCAAGCGCAGGTATGTTCTATCATGAACTTGAGACTCAGTGCTTACCAAAGGCATGTCATTGCAGCATAAAAGTAAGCAGACTATATTAAAAAGTCCAAGAAAATCATTTTAGAAATTGTATTTCAATGATAACGGAATGATCAGAGGTCATTTTGCAATGACAAGATAAGCTAAGAGTTCATGCTGGAATTGATTTCCAAGCTAATATATATTTTATCTCGAACTTGAGACTCAGTGCTTACCAAAGGCATGCCATTGCAGTATAAAAGTAAGCAGACAATATACAAAAATCCAAGAAAATTATTTTTGTATTTTAATGACAACGAGAAGGTTAGAAGTCGTCTTGTAGAGGCAAGATGATACCATAGGTCATGCTAGAATAGCTTCCCAAGCACAGGTATGTACTATCTTGAACTTGAGACTCAGTGCTTACCAAACACATGCCATTGCAGCATAAAAGTAAGCAGACAATGTTAAAAAATCCAAGGAAATTACTTTTTCAAACGGAAATTGTATTTCAATGATAGCGTAAAGGTTAGAGGTCGTTTTGTAAAGGTAAGATGGGCCCAGAGGTCATGTTAGAATAGATTCCCAAGCGCAGGTATGTTCCATCTTGAACTTGAGACTTATCTAAACTCTGCGTAGAAATCAGACAAAGAAACTACTTTCCTTATAGATAAAATTCCTGTAAAGATATGTTTTCTTAATCTTTTATAAAATGCCGAGGATTTTTCTGTCACAAATACCACCCCTTATTTTACCCAGAAAATTAGACCCTTGTTCTGTAAAAGAAACCCATGGCAATGTTATTCAACAATAAATGCCTGTTTGTAAGAATAAGATAGGCTCAGAGGATACTTTGCAACTGGATACTGGATCTCAGTTACCCTACAATAAAAAATGTTCAGAATATAAACTTTTAGAAAGAAGTTAATAAGTTATGCACATTTTAATTTGCATTGCTTACTTGCAGCTTGATTTATCATCAGTTTGGTAAGCAGTGAGTCTAGTTTTTGTTTTAAAAATTTCAGAAGTGTCTTTATCTATTCAAAAAAATAGCTCTCTAACCTTAGGCTACCAGAAAACGTAAAATATTTCTCTACTGGAAAAATCTGAAGCTATAAAAATGTTCTATGTTTCTTTGCATTACTTACCTCTTGGTGGATTTTTCATAAGTGTGGTAAGCAATGAGTCACGTTTTCATCTGGGCATTTTAAAAACATTAGTAATGTTGTTCTCAGGTATGAGTCTCGAATAATTTTCAACCTCAGGAAACTGAAATCCATTTTTGTTAGAAAAAAAGAAAGATCACCTAGAAATCTTGAAGATTTTTTAATCTGTACATATTTTTATTTTTTGAAGGACTCGAATATTTTTATAGTCTAGAGCAATAATTTTCCTGCAATTGCCAAGCATTGCTTACCTTATTGATGAAATTTCACGATTTTAGCAAGCAGAAAATCTCATTTTCTTCTGAACGAGTGGAAAATTACTTGTTCGTTGACTTGTTATTTTCCGCTAGCACCAATTTTGCAATATTTTATTGTCTGGTATGCTTACCTTACTGATTATTTTTCACAATGTTGGTAAGCACTGAGTCTCGATTTCTTCTTAAGGATATGAAAACAGTCTCAATAAATTAAAGTAACTTTTTTATATAAAAAGAAATGATCGAATTGAATTTGTTTCTTATATAGAATACACAGTTATCCTTTATTTACCATTACATCTGCTTACTTTATTGATGATTTTTCACGGCTAAAGTATGCGATGTGTCTCGTTTTTGTAGCAGACATTTAAAACCGGGTTCTATCGATTAGTGTAGTTTACCTAAGACCTCAGAAGCAACGAAGTTTTCATAAAAATATAAAAATCTTCTTCCATAGGAAAATAAAGATTTTTTCTATAGCGAAATATAATTTAAGCAAAAAATCGTCTACTTAATTTAATGTCCGAATATGTCCGAATTTGTCACTTTGAATATTTCAATATATAAAATGAACTTACTGTCAGCAGTTTTATAATATTTTACTGTTTCATCTGCTTACCTCATAAATGATTCCACACGACCATAGTAAGCAGTGAGTCTCGTTTTCTTTGGATAGATTTGAAAATGGTTTCTATCGAACAAAGTTGCGTTTCTTCGGCATTATCAATTTTACAATATTCTGTCGGTTCACTTTATTTTTAAATAAATTTACTGTTAGCAATTTTCCGGTGTTTTACTGTTTCATCTGCTTACCTTGTTGATTATTTTTCACGACCATAGTAAGCAGTGAGTCTCGTTTTCTTTGGATAGATTTAAAAATGGGTTCTATCGAACAAGGTTGCGTTTCTTAGACATTATCAATTTTACAATATTCTGCTGCATCGCCTGTTTACTTTATTGATGATTTTTCACGACCATAATAAGTAGTGAGTCTATCTTTGGTCTGAAGGACCAATCTATAGATTAGAATTATGTGAACTTATTGTCAATATCCTCAATTTGTTATCAGGAATTGGAGAATTTTTTAACAGAGAATTATTTGTTCTATTTGGAATTTTATATCCTTGACTACTTATACCTTATTGATGATTCTTCGGCACTATAGTAAGCGAAGAGTCTCATTTTGTTCCAAATGCTTTGAAAACGATTTCTATCGGTTCAAATATTTTATCTAAGATCACTCGAGACTAAGGATTTCATATTCCATTTGAAGAACTGTGTGTCTTCAATGAGGAACATGGTTTTTTTTTCTCAGAGTAAAACTCATGAATACTTCAATTTGTACGAATAGTGGGTGGCTATTTGGTGGACTTTCTTTTATTTTCCATGCCAACAATAATACATTTTTAGACTCATTCATGGCTTGAACTTAATATAGCATTTGCCAAAAACTAATAATGGCATTGTTACCAAAAGTAAACATTAAAAAGAAAGTTTGTGTCTAATACAATAAAAAATTAGCAATACCTTGGCATTAACTTGACTCAATTATTTGTCTATGCGTATCCAAAAATAATTCGTTTTGGTGTCATTATTATTTTTTTTTGTTATTTTTTTTTTTTGACATTTACCCATTAATTTGACCATATGGGCAAATGTAAATACAAAATTTCATGGTTTTGGTTCTCCAAATTGTTATTATTGTCTGCGTATGACAGCTGTATGATGACTTGGCCTCAAGCTTTTATTGTCGATCTCCACGCAACCAAAAAAAAAAAAAAAAACTGGTGTGTTCAATGATTCATAACATAGTTGTAACATGTGTTGAACAATTCTTTAAAATTTTTTTATTTTATTTTAAAACTCAATTGAAATTAATTATCCAAATTAAATGTTTCTTTTTTTTTAAAAAATTTGAAATTGAAAGAAATTTGTCATAGAATTCAGCCACTCAACTCGGAAGCTTTTTTATATTCGTTTTTAAAATTTTATTTTTCTGATATTTATTTTTTCCCTATACTCTCACAATTTTATTTCCCCAATATCTGTGTCAGTTATTCCAAGTCATTTTTATTTCAAATTACCCCATAATTTTGCAAACTCATTTAACGCTTAGTTCACACACTCATTCCAAATGATGGCAATGATCATGAAACTTAAACTCATCAAATAATGTAGCTAATGTTTTGTAGTTTTGAAGTCATCTAAATATTTCATATGAGAATTAAGTACTACTGAGCTTAGGCGGAGATCCATATGAAATTTATGAAATCATACCCGCCAACATTGTGGCACAAAAACAGAAATTTAAATAAGCAAATTAAGGCGAAGCGAAAAAAATATGCAAAACCATAAGAGGCGTTGTCGAAGTCATAAACACGGCCCCATCAAGTGTGAAATGAGGCAGAGAGCGCACATAGTTTGTTTGTTTAATGGAAGTTTAAAATATACAAATGGCATATTAAGTTATTATGAAAGTTCGCTGGAAAAATCGAGGAAAAACTTGCAAGGGACAGGGTAGATAAACAAAAAAATGTATATTTTGTAATTGTTCTTAGAGACACTCATTTTGTTTATAAGCAAGGCCCCTCATATCTTCTCAATGAGGTTAGATAGAATTTCTCGTAATTAAGCCCAATTTCTCAAGTTGAGAATCAACTACTTACCAGTGCACCTCCAGATAATGATTCAGGTAAGCAGATATTTTTTTTTTCAATTTTGCGCCCATTTAGTTTATAAATTAGGCCCCTGATATCTTGTCAATGATGTAAGATCGCATGTCTCCCAATTAGGCCCAAATTTTCAAGTTGAGACTCAACTGCTTACCATTCCACCTCCAGATAATGATTCAGGTAAGCAGATATATTTTTTTTTTCAATTTTGCTACAGCGTATATGAATCCTGCTCTTATCAAGTTTACGATGAAGGGCATATTTCCTGTAAAAAAATATGTATTCTGTTAATAAATAAGGTCCCTGTTATCTTCTTAATGATATTAGATAGAATTTTACGTAATTAGGCCCAATTTCCCAAGACTGAGAATCAACTGCTTACCATTTCAATATTCTACAAAGTGGAGTAATGCATTCAAAAAAATTGCCCTCTGAACATGTTCTGCAGGAAAACGTGAAGTATTTTTCATTTGAAAAAATTTTCAGTCAACAGAAATTTTTTATGTTCCTTCGCACTGATTACCGCATTGCCGATTTTTCATTAGTTTTGTAAGCTAAGGCATTTTGTATAGCCTAGACGATCTCAGAGACTACGTTTAAACTATTTGATAAGCTCACTTGTGTTCTATCATAAAAATGAGATTCACTGCTTACCTCGCATGCATGAAAGAACAACATAAAAGTAAGCAGTATCAAACACAAACTAAGATATAAGACATGAAGCAAGGCTGCACACAGTTGAAAATAAAATTTTATTGAACAGGAAAACATTGAAAAGACTAGCAAGCAAATTACTGAAATGAAAAAATATTTTTTTCCAAAGGAAAAATGACAAAGACATCACTTTCTACAAAGAATTTTAAATAAAGACTTCTTGAACCAACAGCTCGGTCGTATATACCTTTTGAGTCTCCAAATCATCTAAAACACTTTCAAGAGCTTCAACACGTCAACAATATCTCTTTAGCTCTTCAGATCTTTCGTAAAACTGCTGTGTCTCGGTTAGCCCATGTATAAAAAATTCCCGAGTCTCCAGCTCTTCTATAAATACTCTTTGGACCGTTCACCTAGATTAAAAATAATCCACTGACTTTTCAGATCACCTGTGAAGTCCTTATGGTCTCTTATTTCGGCAAAGTCCCTATTAGCATCTATGAAAAAAGTCTCTGAAATATACTTTCCAAGGAAACGAGAGTTTTTGCTTACAAAAAGTATGAGATAGCATGCGAAAGGTAAGCAGTGTGCGGTGAAAATAGACAATATTTTTGCTCAAATATTTTGAACAGAGAAGTGATTTTTCTGGGGATTAAGCCTCTGAGATTGATTTTCAACTCGTCCGAAGGAATCGAGACTTTTTGCTTACTAAACGTAGGATAAAGCATGAGAATGGTAAGCAGTACGAGGCGTAAAATAGGCAGCCTGGTCTCTGATATAATTTATAGAAAGTCTCTTTCTTTCACCTATATATTCCTCGGACTTTTTGTCTTAGACAAAACCTCTCCAAACGAATTGAGATTCTTTGCTTACTAAACGCATGACTCAGTATGCGAAAGGTAAGCAGTATACGATATAAATTAGGCAGTATTTTGTGTTCAAATATTTTTGTAAAGAAGAATAACTTTCTGTGTCTCTAATATTTTCTGCGTATAAAGCCTTTGAGATTAGTTTTCAGTTCTTCCGAAGGAATTGAGACCCTTTGCTTACTTAACGTAGGATAAAGCATGAGAATGGTAAGCAGTATGAGACATAAAGTTGGCAGAAAAACTCTAAAATATTTGATAGAAAATGTCCCTCTCTTTCGCCTACAAAAATCCTCGGACTTTTCGTTTTAGGCCTAAACTACCCAAACGTTTCCGAAAGAATTAAGACTCTTTGCTTACAAAACATATGACACAGCATGCGAAAGGTAAGTAGTGTGGTGTAAATTTGTCATGTTTTCGGTTAAAATATTTTTGTACAGAGGAAGTTGGTGCAGGATCTCTAATTATTTCTATGAGTAAAAGTTGTAAAAGATTTACAACTATACTGGAGGAAACGAGACTATTTGCTTACAAAACGCAGGACACAGCATTAGAATGGTAAGCATTAGGAGGCATAAAGTGGGCAGATAAACTCTGATAAATTTTATAGAAAATCTTACTCTCTTCCGCCTACAATTATTTCACAGGCTTTTAGTCTTAGACTAAAATTACCCAAGTCTATACGAAGGAATTGAGACTCTTTGCTTACCAAACGTATGACACAGCATGCGAAAGGTAAGTAGTGTGCCGTGTAGATTAGCCATGTTTTCAGTTAACAATTTTTCTACAGATAAAAAAGTTAGTGAAGTTTCTCTAATAATTTCTATGAGTAAATGCCTTGGGATTGATATTCATATCTTCTGAAGAAAATGAGACTCTTTGCTTACCAAATGTGGGACACAGCATGGGAAAGATAAGCTGTATGAGGCGTAAAGTAGGCAGTCAGATTTTTCGATATAATTCATAGAAAGTGTCCTTCTTTCGCCTAGAAAACATTCCCAGAACTTTTAGTCTTAGAAAAAAAAAAATTCCCAAGCGTTTCCAAGGAAATTGAGATTCTTTGCTTACTGAACGTGTTACCCAACATAAGAAAGGTAAGCAGTATGAGGCGAATTATATAGCTTTTCTACTACATTATTTTCGTAAAAGGAAATAGTTAATGCAAGCCTTGTAATATCTTCTAATCCAAAATATTCTGAGATTGTTTTTTACATCTTCCGGAGAAGATGAGACTCTATGCTTACCAAACGTATGACACTGCAGGTATATGGTAAGCAGTATTGGGGCGAGAGTAGACAGTTTTTGAGGTCCCCGGTCGAACTTTTTGGTCTTAGACAAAAATACCCAAGTGTTCTTTGCTTCAAAGGAATTGTGCTTCAAAGGAATTGTGATTACCTAACATGTGATGCAGCATACGAAAGGTAAGCAGTATGAGGCGGAAAGTAGTTAGTTTTTTCGGGTAGAGGAAAAATTTTTCCGGATAGAGGAAAAGTTTATACCAAGTTTTTAATATTTTCTAAGGAAAAAGTCGATGAGCTTTATTTTCACCTCTTCAGAAGAAAACGAGACTCTTCGCTTACCAAACGCATGACACAGAATGGGTACGGTAAGCAGATTAACACATAAAGTAGGTGGATTTCGTATTTCAATATTTTTTTCGAATCAAAAAATCTCCAATATTTTGATATTAATTTTTTAGGGACAAAATATAGATTGTAGTTTTTTTGGACAAATAATCTTCGTGTTTGAGGTCATATTTTTTTTCCACAAAAAACCTCTCTATACACCCATTATTCACTCAAATTACTTCATCACTCATTCAAATCACTTGCTTTTCAACTCTATTTGGAATGTTTTTTTTCTCTCCTCATAATTGACTGGTTAGATATGGTATGGTACGGCGCGGCATAATTGTTTCTAATGTGATGCAACTTATCAACAAATAATCCAAACAATTCCAACATCTTTAATACACAAAGCTGCCGATGCACTCGCAACGGCAACGGCGGCTGCAGCAATTACTGGCTGGGAGATTACAAGAAAATGCAATATTTATGTTGAAAAACTAACAACGCAAGTCCATAATTATTGTCCGTTCTCCATTCCCCAAATTCTCCGCTCCTTCCTCAACAGCAGCAGCCACTTAACACCCCAACACCGTATATCGGAACCACCATACAATTGATGTCTTTAATATCAAAATAGTGGACCCGGCCTCTCACTCTCTTGTCAGCTAGCTGTTCAGCCTGCCTGCCTGCCAGCCAGCTCTACTGTAAACTGACGACTTGATTTGTTATCATTGGCGTTTGAACTGGGGTGGGGAAACTAGTGGAAATTACAAATCGAGACGTTGTGAAAATGGTGGTCGTGCATGTAATCAATGATAAATTAATTGTGGTGGGTAATGGAACAATAGTTTGCCCGTTGTTGTTGTCGTTTTCTGCTTGAATTCCTGCCATTTGATAGACAAATGAGAAATGTAAAGTAGTTTGTTATGCGATATAAAGTGTCAAGCGATTGTGAGATATTGCCATTCAAAATGGGAAAATAATGAATTTGTAAATGGGAACAGTTTTTCGATAGGCAATCTATGAAAAAAACAACGAGAAAATTAATATTAATGTCTAATGGTGCTATATTTGCCTTTTCTGAAGGGTTCCGATGAATATGAGACTCTTTGCTTACCAAAATGGGGATATATAAGCAGAAAAGTAAGCTAAATGGAACGCAAAGTCAGCAAATAAGTTTTTGATAGGCAATCTTTGAAAAGGTTTTGAAAAAATGAAGGGAAATATCTAATAGTGATATTTTTAATATTTGTGAGGGTTTCGGATGAAAATGAGATTCTTAGCTTACAAAAGTGGGGACATATAAGCAGGAAAGTAAGCTGCGTAAAACGCAATGCCAGCAAATAAGTTTTTGATGGGCAATCTTTGAAAAGATTCTGAGAAAATGAAGGGAAATATCTAAAAGTGATATATTTAACATTTCTGAGGGTTTCCGATAAAATCGAGACTCTTTGGTTACCAAAGTGGGGACATATAAGCAGAAAAGTAATCTAAATAAAACGCAAAGCCAGCAAATCAGTTTCTGACGGACAATCTACGAAAAAGTGCTGAGAAAATGAAGGGAAATATCTACTAGCGATATATTGTACATTTCTGAGGGTTTCCGTTGAATATGAGACTCTTTGCTTACCAAAATGGGGACACATAAGCAGAAAAGTAAGCTGGGTGAAACGCAAAGTGAGGAAATTAGTTTTTGATGGACAATCTTTGAAAAGGTTTTGAGAAAATGAAGAAAAATATCTAGTAGTGATATATTTAACATTTCTGAGGGCTTCGGATGAAAATGAGACTTTTTGCTTACCAAAGTGGGGACATATAAGCAGAAAAGTAAGAAAAATGAAACGCAGAGTCAGCAAATCAGTTTTTGATGGGCAATCTTTAAAAATGTTCTGAGAAAATGAAGGAAAATATCTAATGGTGATATATTTAACATTTCTGAGGGGTTTCCAATGAAATTGGGACTCTTTGCTTACAAAAGTGGGGACATATCAGCAGAAAGGTAAGCTGGATGATACGCTAAGCCAGCAAATCAGTTTCTGATAGACAATCTTTAAAAAAGTTCTGAGAAAATGATTATTACTATCTAATAGTGATATATTTAATATTTCTTAGGGTTTCCGATTAATATGAGACTCATTGCTTACCAAAATGGAGACATATAAGCAGAAAAGTAATCTAAGTAATCAGCAAATCAGTTGCTGATTGGCAATCTTTGGAAAAGTTCTGAGAAAGTGAAGAAAAAAATCTAGTAGTGATACATTTGACTTATCTGAAGGTTTCCCATGAAAATGTGACTCTTTGCTTACAAAAAAGTGGGGACATATAAGCAGAAAAGTGATCTGCGTGAAAGGCAAAGTCAGAAAAATCCGTTTTTGATAGGCAATCTTAGAAAAAATTCTGAGAATATGAAGGAAATACCTAAAAGTGTTATATTTAACATTTCTGAGGGTATCCGATGAAATCGAGACTCTTTGCTTACCAAAGTGGGGACACATAAGCAGAAAAGTAAGCTGGATAAAACGCAAAGTCAGCGAATCAATCCCAGGATTGCGAATTTTATTCTATTTTTGTTTTTTATGGAAGAAACTAATTATAAATTGCCAAACTATTTTATAAAATCTCTTTTCTCTTTTTCGCAATAACATATTCTATGCTTTATGCAGTTTACCTTTCTGCTTCCTTTGCATGGGTATGGTAAGCAAAGCAGTCTTCGGAGGTTATTTCTAAAGAAAAAATATTCCTCAGGTTAATATTTTTTTTGTTTTGGAATTATTCACTTCTATTTGGGAACCGAAAAGTGAAACTTCAGCAACTACTTATGTTGTGCTTTATACCACTTACCCTTCTGCTTCTATTTCATATAGATTGTAAGCAATGAGTCTCGTTTTCTCACTTCAGTCATAAAAAGCATCGTATGTGATTAAAATATATTTGCAGAACCCTCTAAGCTTCGATATATTTTCCAATATGAAAGAGAACGACTTGGAAATGGATAATTTGATGGCTAGAACATAAATCAAAAATAAATTCTCCACCAATTTCTGCTAAAAAAATTTCAGTTTTTATTTATTTTGTTTTCCATTTCCTCAATTCGGAAATTTTCCTTTCTCCTTAATTTTCGACTACTTTTAGTGGGTGACCCAACAATTTTCAGCTTGTTCTTGCCTTCCTCTGCTGCACTCATCTCATTTTCTATGGAATCGCATTTTTGTGTTGACATTTCCCCACCCCGAGCCAAAAATAGCCTGTCAACAAATGAAAATATGGATGCATTGTTTTCCGTATTTGGTGGAGTGATGGGTGGGGGTGTCTGCCAGACATTTTCGGAACCAAATGATAAAAATGAAAGCAACATATGCACATAAATTAAAGTGTCAAAATGTGTGCTACTTTTCTTTTTTTCAGATTTATTTTCTTATGGGGGGCTTCCCAGGAAAATCGAAACAGAAAACCACAGAGGAAACTTATCAAAACACCCACCTGTCTGTCAAAGTGTTTGGAAATTTCTGAAAAATAAAAACAATAGCATTAATTCAATTTCAAAATATTTTTTTAGTTGTTGTTACTGTTTGCCAAGCGGCAAAATTTCAAATAGTTAACACCTTTTGTTTTCAGCCACAATGTGGTCCCCCACAACTTTGGCGTCGACGTAACTTACACCTTCAACTAATTAAAAGGTGTAATTCCGGTTGACTGGTTAAGACTTGAAACTGTTTAGTTGCCTAATTTATTGCTTACGCTTGAAAGAGTTTTATTTTTCTTTTCTATATTTTTTTTTTTCTTTTTTTTACGTTCAATACCCTTGAACCATTTGCTGAACATTCCTAAATGAATTTGCAGATAAAAATATTTTTTGTGTGCGTTTCTTTTTTTTTTTAGTTTGTCAACTTTTTTTATTTGTTCGCTTACAAGCTCCCACTCTCTACTTCTCAGAATCTCTTTCTCTCTCCCCATCATCTTTCATTTTCTTTTTCTAAATATTTTTAGAACTATTTAAAAATAAGTTGTGGATGTGGCGGCGCAAAAATAAAAGTCATCATAGGCTCGCAAAGGAAACGCATAAAAATTCACTTCGCACTTCGACAACATTGCCCCCATTAACAGCCCCATAGCGCGGTATCAACAAAACTAGAAAAACTAGACGCTTTTACACTTATATCAACCACAGCAAAGAACAAAAAAAAAACCATTTGAATATGTACTCACTCAATGATTTGATGCAGGAAAACAAGGGCAGCTAAAAAGCAAAATGAAATAAAACTCAAAAATTAAAAAAAAAAATATTCAAATCAATAAAAAAATTATAGATTAAAATTTAGTTAATTATTTTTAATATTCAGTAGAGTAATTTTTATGTTCCAGACACTCTCTGTCAAAATTGAGACTCTTTGCTTACCAAAGTGGTGACATAGAAGGTAGAAAGTAAGGTACGTTAAACACAATGTAAGGCAATCAATACTTAGTTTGAATATTTTCTAGTCAAAGATTTTGAGTACTAAGCAACTCATCCATAAATAAATAGGATTGAATTATTTGCAGGAGGTTTCGATGAAGATGAGACACTTCGCTTACCAAAATCATGAGTAAGTAAGGTATGTTAAGCATAATGTAAGGTGATCAATGCTTAGTTTGAATATTTTCTAGGGAAGGATTTTTAATACTGGAGTAACTCATCTATAGACAAATGAAATTGAAGTATAGACAAGAGTTTCCGATGAAGATGAGACACTTTGCTTACCAAAATCATGAGTTTGGGGCATAAATGTAAGCAGTATTACGGTCAGTGTGGAAAATAAATTCGCTGTCAATAATTCTTTCCAAAGAGACTATTTCACATTGAGAAAATATATAAAAATATTCAATTTATTTAAATTTCATATTTTCAAAGCCTTACCAAAGTGGTGAAATAGAAGGTAGAATGTAAGGTATGTTAAATACAATTTAAGACGAACAATGCTTAGTTTGAAAAATTTTTTGGGAAGGATTTTTAATACTGAGTAACTCATCTATAAACAAATGAGATTGAAGTATAGACAGGTGTTTCCGATGAAGATGAGACTTTTTGCCTACCAAATTCATGAGTTAGCAGCATAAATGTAAGCAGTATTACGGTCAGCGTGGCAAATCAATTCGAAGCCAATAATTCCTTCCAAAGGGACCAGTTTACATTGAGAAAATATATAAAAATATTCAATTTATTTAAATTTCATATTTCAAAAGCCTTACCAAAGTGGTGAAATAGAAGGTAGAATGTAAGGTATTTTAAATACAATATAAGGCGATCGGTGCTTAGTCTGATTATTTTCTAGGGAAGGATTTTTAATACTGGAGTAACTCATCTCTAAACAAATGAGATTGAAGTATAAGATTGAGTTTCCGATGAAGATGAGACACTTCGCATACCAAAGTCATGAGTTAGGAGCATAAATGTAAGCAGTATTATAGTCAGCGTGGTAAATTAATTCTCAGTCAATAATTCCTTCCAGAGAGACTAGTTTACATTGAGAAAATATATAAAAATATTCAATTTAGTTAGATTTCATATTTTCTGAGCCTTCAGGAAAAGTTTTCACACGGAGCTTACCAAAGTAATGAAATAAAAATTAAAAAATATCAAATATAAATTAAAATTTATAGTTAATTATTTTTAATATTCAGTAGATTAATTTTTAAGTTCCAAACACTCTCTGTTAAAATTGAGACTCTTTGCTTACCAAGGTGGTGAAGTAGAAGGTATGAAGTAAGATATGTGAAGAATAATGGAAGGCGGTCAATGCATTGTCTGAATAGTTTTTTAGGGAAGGTTTTTGAATACTGAGTAACTCATCTAAACACAAATGAGATTGAAGTATAGGCAGGAGTTTCCAATGAAGATGAGACATTTCGCTTACCAAACTCATGAGTTAGAAGCATAAATGTAAGCAGTATTACGGTCAGCATAGAAAATCAATTCTCAGTCAGTAATTCCTTCCAGAAAGACCAGTTTACATTGAAAAATATAGAAAAAAATATTGAATTAAGATAAATTTCATATTTTCTGAGCCTTCAATTAAAGATAAGACACGGTGCTTACCAAGCACCAAGCAGGAAAGAAAGCACTGTTAGATGTAATTTGAAAAACCAATTTGCTGGTTTTAGATTTATTTTTATTAAAAGATTTTTTAAGTATTGCGTATATTTAGATTACAATATTTTCAGAAAATTCTGAGGAAGATGAGACACTTCGCTTACCCAAGTGATTACACGGAGGCAGAAATATAAACAGAGCTAGCGTAAAGGTTGAAAAAATAATTATTTTAATAGCCTTTTTATTCAGTATTTTTTTTAAATACTTTTCAACAGGAAAATAAAACTATGTAGCTGGTTTAGACAGTTCTGCTAATATTGAGACACTTTGCTTACCATATGCATGAATTACATGCAATAAAGTAAGAGGTGCCAGGCATCACTTTTTAGTCATTACTGATCAGTTTGATATTTTTATTGAAAGATTTTTAAGTATTGTGTATGTTTCCTATAAACAATTTAGATTACAATGTTTGGAGAAAATTCTAAGGAAGATGAGACACTTCGCTTACCCAAATCATTACACGGAGGCAGAAATATAAACAGAGCTAACGTAAAGGTTGAAAATAATTATTTTAATAGCCTTTTTATTCAGTATTTTTTTAAATATTTTTCAAATGGAAAATAAAACCATGTAGCTGGTATAGAAAGTTCTGCTAATATTCAGACACTTTGCTTACTATATACATGAATTACATGCAATTAAGTAAGTGGTGCCAGGCATCATTTTTTGCCATTACTGCTCAGTTTGATATTTTTATCAAAAGATTTTTAAGTATTGCGTATATATCCTGTAATCAATATAGATTACAATATTTTCAGAAAATTCTGAGGAAGATGAGACACTTCGCTTACCCAAGTGATTACACGGAGGCAGAAATATAAGCAGAGCTAGCGTAAAGGTTGAAAAAATAATTATTTTAATAGCTTTTTTTATTCAGTATTTTTTTTTTAATATTTTTCAATAGGAAAATAAAACTATGTAGCTGGTATAGACAGTTCTGCTAATATTGAGACACTTTGCTTACCATATACATGAATTACATGCCGTAAAGTAAGTAGTGCCAGGCATAATTTTTAGCCATTTCTGATCAGTTTGATATTTTTATTAAAAGATTTTTAAGTTATGCATATATTTCCTGTAAACAATATAGATTACAATATTTTCAGAAAATTCTGAGAAAGATGAGACACTTCACTTACCCAAATCATTACACGGAGGCAGAAATGTAAATAGATCTAGGGTGAAGGTTGAAAAATAATTATTTTAATAGTTTTTTTTTTATTCAGTATTTTTTTTTAATATTTTTTCAATAGGAAAATAAAACTATGTAGCTGGTATAGACAGTTCTGCTAATATTGAGACACTTTGCTTACCATATGTATGAATTACATGCAATTAAGTAAGTGGTGCTAGGCATCATTTTTTGATATTTTTATTAAAAGATTTTTAAGTTATGCATATATTTCCTGTAAACAATTTAGATTAAAATATTTGGAGAAAATTCTGAGAAAGATGAGACACATCGCTTACCCAAATCATTACTCGGAGGCAGAAATGTAAACAGACCTAGGGTAAAGTTTGAAAAAATAATTATTTTAATAGCCTTTTTTATTCAGTATTTTTTTTAAATACTTTTCAACAGGAAAATAAAACTATGTAGCTGGTTTAGACAGTTCTGCTAATATTGAGACACTTTGCTTACCATATGCATGAATTACATGCAATTAAGTAAGTGGTGCTAGGCATCATTTTTTGATATTTTATTAAAAGATTTTTAAGTATTGCGTATATATCCTGTAATCAATATAGATTACAATATTTTCAGAAAATTCTGAGGAAGATGAGACACTTCGCTTACCCAAGTGATTACACGGAGGCAGAAATATAAACAGAGCTAGCGTAAAGGTTGAAAAAATAATTATTTTAATAGCTTTTTTTATTCAGTATTTTTTTTAATATTTTTCAATAGGAAAATAAAACTATGTAGCTGGTATAGACAGTTCTGCTAATATTGAGACACTTTGCTTATGCATGAATTATATGCAGTGAAGTAAGTAGTGCCAGGCATCATTTTTAGTCAATAATGCACAGTTTGATATTTTTATCAAAAGATTTTTAAGTTATGCATATATTTCCTGTAAACAATTTAGATTATAATATTTGGAGAAAATTCTGAGAAAGATGAGACACTTCGCTTACCCAAATCATTACACAGAGGCAGAAATGTAAACAGAGCTAGGGAAAAGGTTGAAAAATAATTATTTTAATAGCATTTTTTATTCAGAATTTTTTTTTCTGAAAATTAAATATTTTTCAATAGGAAAATAAAACTATGCAGCTGATTTTTTGTAAATATTGAAGATAGGCCATTTTGCTTTTTAGCTGCCCCTAAAAAAAGTTTGACGATAAATAATATTTAAACCGATGACAAAATAGTCTACAACTTACAAAAATGGAATAGAATTCGAACTCCCAGCTATTGTTTGATAATTTAAATCCAAAAGCACTGCCCTTCTATGCGATAATTATATAGCTTGCCTTATATTAGAATTAAAAAATAATAATAAATAAAATTAGAAAAAATATAATTGTGGTTTTATTAATGAGGAAGGAAAATATGAGAAGAAATTTTTAATTTTTGCGGTTTGGTATTTTTAAAATATTTTTATTTTCGATTATTTAATGACCTGTTTTCTGTGAGTGTCATTTCTCCCCTCATAACTCGCAACAGCAGCTGCTATATTTAGATCATTCAAATGATCGCCTCTTTTCCAAGGAAATGCATAATTTCAGCATGACACTTATTTTCTGGCGAAAGATTAAAAAAATTCGTTGGCTGTATCTGCAAGATGTTGCGTTGACAATTTTGTTTGACAAATATGTCAGGTTTAAGAGATGCTTGCTGGCTGGCTGCCCGCAAGACGCATGTGTTTGGGGTTTTGAAAAATATTAAAATATTTCAAATCATTTTTCTCACACCACCAGGAAAATGAAATATTGAAAATTTCCCGGAGCTCATTTTTTCAATTTCTTTTATTTTTGTTTTTTTTTTCTTTCAAGAATAACATTCATAAGTGGCATAATCATTGCCTGTGCACACGCTTGACGTATTCAATTCTTTTGTGTTTATTTATTTTTTTTTTAATTTTTGCATTCATTTGAAGCTAATAATTACAAAATTGCACTGCCATTGTCCAAATGCCAGGCTTGTTGTTTAATTCTTTGTAAAACATGGGTGGGTGGGCTTCTGGTCGACTACTTCCTTTCTTTCAATTTTCAATTGAAAATATTCATTTGTTGAGTATTCATTGCAATGATGGTGTACATCAAGTGATTTCATTATTTGTTTTTTGTTTTTTTTTTTTAATAAATAAATCCATTGGCATGTGGCAATTTTCCAAAAGAGAGAAATTACAGATTGGCCACAATTTGCATTTCCTTCAGAAAAAAAAAATCTTTGAATTGTGGTTAGTCTCCAAGAAATATTTAAAAAAAATAACAGTTATATATTGTCTTCAAAAATATTTTTTTTTAAATGCAAGAGTATAGAAAGTCTCCAAAAAATTAATTTAAAAAATTATTTTTATAAATAATGTCTAAAAAAATATTTTTAAAAAATGCTAGATTTTAGTCTCCACGATTTTTTTTAAATCATTGAGCATAAAAAGTCTCCAAAAATATTTATTACACAATTATAAATGCTCTCTTTAAAAAAAATACAGTTATAGTCTCCACAAAAAAAAAAAAAAAAAAAAAAAAAACTCTAAAATTATAGTCTGCGAGAAATATTTTTTTTTAAATCAATAAATCTCCAAAAATATTAGAAAAAATTTAAATTATAAATAGTCTCGAAAAATATTTTAAAAAATTCAAAAAATATTTATGTTTTAAAAACTCCAATAAATATATTTTTTAAATACTCGGGCATATAAAGTCTCCGAAAATATATTTTTTTAAATCCACGGGTTATAATAGTCTCCAACAATATTTTTTTTTAATTCAACGAGTATAAAAACTACCAAAAAATATTTTTTGAAAAATCCACCAGTATATTAGTCTTCAAAAATATTTAAAAAAAATCTACTATAGGAAGCATTCAAAAAATATTTTTTTAAAATCCACAAATGTAAATCGTCTCTAATTTTTTTACAAATGTAGAAAGTCTCCAAAAATATTTCTAAACACTCCACGTTTATAAATAGTCCCCAAAAAATATTTTTAAGAAAACCGCGTTAAAGATAGTCTCCAAAAAATATTTTTAAAAAACTTCACGTTTAGAAATAGTCTCCAAAAATATTTTTAAAACTCCACGTTTACAAATAGTGTCCGAACAATATTTTTAAAAAATCCCCGTTTATTAATAGTCTCCAAAAAATATTCCTAAAAAATTCCCCATTACAAATAGTCTCAAATTTTTATTAAATCCACTTTCATTAATATTCTCCAATTTTTATTAAATCCACCTTCTTCAATAGTCTCCAATTTTTAGTAAATCCACTTTTATTAATATTCTCCATTTTTTTAAATTCACGTTTATTAATAGTCTCCATTTTTTTTAAACCCACGTTTATTAATAGTCTCCATTTTTTTAAACCCACGTTTATTAATAGTCTCCAAAAATATTTTTAAAAAATCCACCTTTGTAAATAGTCTCCAATTTTTTTAAACCCACGTTTATAATTAGTCTCCAATTTTTTTTAAACCCACGTTTATAATTAGTCTCCAATTTTTTTTAAACCCACGTTTATAATTAGTCTCCAATTTTTTTTAAACCCACGTTTATAGATAGTCTCCAAAAAATATTTTTAAAAAATCCACGTTTGCAGATAGTCTAATTTTTTTGTTTTTTTAAAATCCACGTTTGCAGATAGTCTAAATTTTTTTTTTTTAAAATCCACGTTTGCAGATAGTCTCCAAAAAATATTTTTAAAAAATCCACGTTTATGGATAGTCTCCAAAAAATATTTTTAAAAAATCCACGTTTGCAGATAGTCTCCAAAAAATATTTTTAAAAAATCCACGTTTATAGATAGTCTCCAAAAAATATTTTAAAAAAAATCCACGTTTGCAGATAGTCTCCAAAAATTATTTTTAAAAAATCCACGTTTATAGATAGTCTCCAAAAAATATTTTTAAAAAATCCACGTTTGCAGATAGTCTCCAAAAAATATTTTTAAAAAATCCACGTTTATAAATAGTTTCCAAAAAATATTTTTAAAAAATCCACGTTTATAAATAGTCTCCAAAAAATATTTTTAAAATATGTACGTTTATAGATAGTCTCCAAAAATATTTTTAACGAATACACGCGTAGAAGTAGTCCTCTAAAAATATTTTTATATAAACCACGTTTATAAATAGTCTCCAAAAATATTTTTAAAAAATCCATGTTTATTAAACAAATTCACGTTTATGGAAAGTCTCCAAAAAATATTAAAAAACTCCACGTTTTTGGAAAGTTTCCAAAAAATATTTATAAAAATCCACGTTTATGGAAAATCTCCAAAAAATATTTAAAAAACTGCACGTTTGTGGAAGTCCCTAAAAAATATATAATTCTAAAAAACCCCACATTTATAGAAAGTCTCCAAAAAATATTTTTAAGAAATCCACGTTTTTAGATGGCTTCTTAAAATAAATATTTTTTTAAATGTACTTAAAATTATTTTAATGCATAGTTTTTTTTTCTTAAATTATTCTTAAAAATCCAAGTTTATTATTTCTTTGTCCAGCTGCTCTTGATAGCCCAATTAACAATGGTCGTTAACTACATAATATTCTGCTACATAAAATTCCATGTCTTTGTTGTGTTTTATTTTATGAAAAAAAGAAAGGAGAATTAAGAAGAGAAATAAAACAATACCAACAACGCGTTTTTGTTGTATTATATTACAGATAAATTTTGCACTTGGCTGCACTTACTTAACCCATTAACAATAAGACCTCCTCCGACAATCTTCCAACCGCATAGTTTTTCTTTTGAATTAAAGATTTGAAGAAGAGAACAAAAAGTGTGTCTTCGAAAAGACCCCCCGCCCCCATCCACCCTTTGCTATGATAAGCACATTAAAATGTTATTTCCATTTTTTCAAATGCAGATTTTATTTTTTCCTAGCCACAATGTAGTTTTATGCGCTGAAGTTTAATATGACTTTGCCAAGTGGTTAGCCACATAACAACGTATTGAAATTGTATCCAAAGTGTTGTGATGAGGGAGGTTTGGTTTGCTTTGGCTGGCATGGAGGTGTTGGAAATTACCATGACTTCTTTAGCTTAGGTACCTTAAAGTCCCTTAAAGGTTTCAAATTCTTGGGCAAAGAAAAATGGCAAAGACCAAAGAGAGTCTGGTGACCTAGTTAAGCCGGAGGGGTAGGGGACGGATAAAGACACATTCATTAAAGAAATTATAAATTCTCCAAAGAAAAAAAAAAATGTTTTGTTTAATTTTTTTTCTCGAGTGTATGTATATGCAAAAAATACACCATAAATTAAATTCTATTTAATTTTACAAGCAAGATTATGACTTTTCCATAACTAAAATGTGCACAAGATGTGTGGTTGCATTTTTATAACATTTCCTTATGAAAAAGAAACAAAGGCAGAGAGGTGGGGGTTTGGCCGAGGAAAACATTCACTGTCAGCGACATAATGGAGCCCGCAACTATTTAGTTGAGGCGTTAAAATATGGCATCACAGATCTTGGGATGTGTCACACACAATGCGATGAGAAGAACACAAATTACGAATTCTGACATAAATGAAGACAAAACAAGATATAAATGTTCGCAGTACAATATTAATGGTGGCATTGAAATTCAACCTCTTTCATCGCGTTTTTTATTAAGAAAATATTTTTTTTTTTTAAATTTTCACCCGAAGATTTAATAGAAAAATTAGTTGTTGGATGCTATCTATAATTTAGAATTGTTGAAGACTATCCTACAATTGTGAACTATAAAAAAGTATATATTTTAGAAATATTTTTGGAGACCATTTATTATCGTGAATTTTCCAAAAATATTTTTAGAGGCTATCTGTTATCGTGGATTTTTTTTAAATCATTTTTGAGGAATATTCATAAACGTGGACTTTTAAAAATATTTTTTGGAGACTAATTATAAAAGTGGATTTTTGAAATTATTTTTGAAGACTAATTATAAACGTGGATTTTTTTTTAATATTTTTGGGAGACTTTTCATAAACATATTTTCTTTTAAAATATTTTTTTGGAGATATTACATAAACTTGGATTTTTTAAATATATATATATTTTTTGAGATTTTCCATAAACGTGGATTTTTTTTAAATAATTTTTGTAGACTTTCTATCACCGTGGATTTTTTTAAAATATTTTTTGTAGACTTTCCATCACCGTGGGTTTTTAAAAAATATGTTTTGTAGACTTTCCATAAACGTGGATTTTTTTTAATATTTTTTGTAGACTTTCTATAACGTGGATTTTTTTAGAAAATTTTTTTGTAGACTTTCCATTAACGTGGATTTTTTTTAAAAATATTTTTTGTAGACTTTCCATCACCGTGGTTTTTTTTCAATATTTTTTGGAGATATTCCATAAACTTGGATTTTTTAAAAATATTTTTTGTAGACTTTCCATAAACGTGGATTTTTTTTTAAATATTTTTTGTAGACTTTCCATCACCGTGGATTTTTTTTTAAATATTTTTTGTAGACTTTCCATCACCGTGGGTTTTTAAAAAATATGTTTTGTAGACTTTCCATAAACGTGGACTTTTTTAAATATTTTTTGTAGACTTTCTATAAACGTGGATTTTTTTAGAAATATTTTTTGTAGACTTTCCATAAACGTGGATTTTTTTTAAAAATATTTTTTGTAGATTTTCCATCACCGTGGTTTTTTTTAATATTTTTTGTTGACTTTCCATTACCGTGGGTTTTTAAAAAATGTGTTTTGTAGACTTTCCATAAACGTGGATTTTTTTAAAATATTTTTTGTAGACCTTCGATAAACGTGGATTTTTTTAGAAATATTTTTTGTAGACTTTCCATCACCGTGGATTTTTTAAAAATATTTTTGTATGCTTTCCATTACCGTGGTTTTTTTAAAAATATTTTTTGTAGACTTTCCATCACCGTGGGTTTTTAAAAAATATGTTTTGGAGACCACTTACAAACGTGGATTTCATAAAAATATTTTTTGAAGACTATCAATGTTTGAGATTTTATAAAAATAGTTTTTGAAGACTTTCTATAAATGGGGATTTTTTAGAAATAGTTTTTTAGGGCCTAAATGTCTCTACTCAGTAACAACTATTTTATCCAACCCATTTAAGGTCGCTAATGACAATTTGTATAAATTGAATTTCCAACAATTTAACGACTTTACAACGACCCTGATATCATTTATTTTTATCACTAACTAGTTCTGCTATAAAAGCGACTACAAATCACGCTGCAAGAATTTCGAAAATAAAAAAAAAAAAAATAAAACGCATTGCAAAAAAAAAAAAAAAACAATAAAGAGACGTAACTGACGTCGTTAAGTCTTGCAAAACTAAGAAATAAAAAAAAAAAAAAACAAAAACCACATGAGCGGAATATGCGACGACAGTAAATTGTCGAACTATTTGCAATAAATGTTCCATGGAAATTGCACTCCGACAGACACACTGACTGACGGACAATGTAGAAATCTCGTCACCAAAAGAATCGGGAAGGGGTGAGGGAAGAGAGGCATTTCAACTATTTTGTTAGAAATAAGAGAGATTGAGAGAAAAAATCGTTTTAGAAAAAGAATTGTGACCATAATAAAGTCAGTAAAAAATACTGCCTACACTGGCCAGCGACAACTGCATAGTTATGACCATAGTTGGTTATGACCGGGCTAAGTAAGCGGTTTTAGCTATTTATGGCAAATATGCAGTGCAAGAAATGACAAATACATTTAATCATACACGGTTAAAAAATAGTAAATTTCATATAAAACTATTTTTTCTGTTTAAAAATATTTTTCGGATATTTTTTTCAATGGAAAAACGTCGTCCGGATAACATTTTCTATAGAAAAATATTATCCGAACATCATTTTCTATGGTAAAACATTATCCGAATGAAATTTTCTATAGAAAAATATTATCCGGATAACATTTTCTATAAAAAAATATTATCCGGATAACATTTTTTATGGAAAAATATTATCCGGATAAAATTTTCTATAGAAAATATTATCCGAATAACATTTTCTATAGAAAAATATTATGCGGATAATATTTTCTATAGAAAAATATTATCCGAATAACATTTTCTATAGAAAAAAATTATCCGGATAAAATTTTTAATAGAAAAATATTATCCGGATAACATTTTCTATAAAAAATATTATCTGGATAACATTTTTTATGGAAAAATATTATCCGTATAACATTTTCTATAAAAAATATTATCCGGATAACATTTTTTATAGACAAATATTATCCGGATAACATTTTTTATAGAAAAATATTATCCGGATAACATTTTTTATAGAAAAATACGATCTGGATAAAATTTTCTATAGAAAAATATTATCCGAATAACATTTTCTATAGAAAAATATTATCCGAATAACATTTTCTATAGAAAAATATTATCCAGATAACATTTTCTATAGAAAAATATTATCCGGATAACAATTTCTATAGAAAAATATTATCCGGATAACATTTTCTATAGAAAAATATCCGAATAATATTTTCTATAGAAAAATATTATCCAAATAAAATTTTCTATAGAAAAATATTATCCGAATAATATTTTCTATAGAAAAATATTATCCGAATAAAATTTTCTATAGAAAAGTATTATCCGAATAATATTTTCTATAGAAAAATGTTATCCGGATAACATTTTCTATAGAAAAATATTATGCGGATAACATTTTCTACAGAAAAATATTATGCGGATAAAAAAAAATAAAAAAATATTATCCGAATAAATTATCCGCATAAAATTTTCTATAGAAAAATATTATCCGGATAAAATTTTCTATAGAAAAATATTATCCGGATAAAATTTTCTATAGAAAAATATTATTTGGATAACATTTTCTATAGAAAAATATTATCCGGATAAAATTTTCTATAGAAAAATATTATCCGAATAATATTTTCTATAGAAAAATATTATCCGAATAATATTTTCTATAGAAAAATATTTTCCGAATAATATTTTCTATAGAAAAATATTATCCGGAAAAAGAAAAATATTATTCGAATAACATTCTCTATGTGAAAACATTATTCGGATATTATTTTTATAGGAGAATTTTTGTCTCAGTGTGTTTTTCTAAAGTTTTCGTTGGCTCTCTGCGTATTTGCTGGAAAAAAAATCTTCGTTTTTCCTTTTCCATTGCAGTTTCTCCTATAAGGCGAAAGCAACTTTGTCGTGTGCTCTCCAATGTTAAACGGCATTCATTCTCTTGTTTTGTTGTTGTTGTAGATTTCATGACATAATAGTTTAAATATCTACTCATAAGTTGAAGCGTTTGTTTAAAGGCTTAGTAGTAACAAAACAAACCTTTGCATATCTTTGGGATTAAGAACAATTGAAAGAGGATTTAGGTCAATGGGGTCTTAAATGTTAGAAACGGACTGAAAACTCTTTAGAGAAAAATACTAAAAATGGGGTCACCTCGCTTTACATTAAAATATAATTTTTTAAGAGAAAATCTACTTGAATTTCTCATCGCACTAATTAATAATTCATTAAACAAATTATAAATGTTTATTAATTCCCAACAATATGGGAAAATGTTCTAGACGTCTCCTTCTCCTTGTTTTTTTTTTCATCATTTTCATTATTATTTGTTTATTTTTCTTGTTGTTTAATTTTTGTTCTCTGGGGCCACCAGAGATCATCAAAGTTATCAAAGAGGCCACACAGCCAGTCTTGTGAATTAATATTTTTTTTTAAACATGAGAATCTTTTCGGTAGACATCAGCTGTATATTTTCGTTTGATACTTGCGTTTTTGTTTTTAATTACTTTTTTGCTGCCTTCATTTAACCTTCAATACAACACGAAATGTTTTGTTTGTTAAGACCCAAGTATTTTTTTTTGTTTAATTTGCCTTTGTTCTTGTTGTTTTCCAATATTAATTCGCTTAAAGTGGATTTTGGATTTCAATTAAATTGAAGTGGAATCATTGAATATTGCCAGCATAGAGGCTAAGGTCGGGGGCAAGAAAAAATGTGTGTAAGAATTTCTTGATAAAAAAATACTTTGATAAAATCCGCAGTTATTTGCTAGTTTAAAAATATTATTTAAAATCCACACTTATAGGTGGCGCTTAAAAAATATTTTAATAAAATCCGCATTTATTTGGTAGTTTAAAAAATATTTTTTAAAATCCACACTTATAGGTGGTGCTTTAAAAAATATTTTAATAAAATCCGCATATATTTGATAGTTTAAAAAATATTATTTAAAATCCGCATGTGGCGCTTTAAAAAAATATTTTAATAAAATCCGCATATATTTGCTAGTTTAAAAAATATTATTTAAAAACCACAGTTATAGGTGGCGCTTTAAAAAATATTTTAATAAAATCCGCGTATATTTGGTAGTTTAAAAAATATTATTTAAAATCCACGCTTATATGTGGCGCTTTAAAAAAATATTTTAATAAAATCTACGATTATAGATGACTCTTTAAAAATATTTTTTTTTATAAAATATGTGATTAAGGGTGGCCTATTAAAAATATTTTTAAAAAATTTCTGATAAAAAATAAAAAACAAATAGACAGGAAAAATAGACTTTAACAATTATTTTTAAGTAGCCCTCTATGAGTTTATCAGGTCTTTTAAAAAATATTTTAAACAAATCCGCGACCCTTAAATATAATTTTTTTAAAAACACGATTATAGATGACTCCTTAAATATATTTTTAAAAAAATTGAAGATTGAAGGTGGCCTTTTATATTTTTAAAAACTCGTTGATTAAAAATTAAAGTCTTCAATTAAAAATAGACTTTAAAAAATGATTTTTAAATTACCCTCTATATGAGATATAACCTTCTGAAAACAGTTAAAAAAAAACTCAACTTTCTATCAGGTCATTAAAAAATATTTTAAAAAATCCTCGATAATAGATGGACGTACATTTAGTGATGATATGAAAAAACTGCAACAAACTTCAGACTACTTATTCCAGTGACAGCTCATTATATTGTTTTGAAGCCTACAAAAGCATTTTGGTGAGAATTTTCCAGAAAAAAAGTTATTCGTGGTGGAATTCAAGCGTGATAGTGGGATTTCTTTATATAGTGGCTGGAAAACCACAAGTGGCTATCGTTAGGGCACTCCAGCATTTAAATGTGAATAAATATTTTGTGGCTCGTACCATCGCTCGTTACCCGGTAGTGACACTGGTAGCGCAGCCCGACGTCAAGGAAGTGGACGGAAGAAAACAGCAACGTCTGCAGAAATGGTTCGAAAAGTAAAGAAGCGACTTGATTGAAACCCACGTCGCAATGGCCGCAAAATGGCTCGTGAGCTAAACATAATGCAATATATCGTTCGGCAAAGCCATTGAAAAATGAGCTCGGGGTAAATCCATTGAAATTCCAAAAAGTGCAAAAACTTACACCGCAACAGAAAGAAAATAGACTCAAAAGTGCTAAAAGAGTTACTTCGCTTGGCCGAAAGTGGTGAACTGCCGAATTTGATTTTCTCTGATGAGAAAACATTCGTTGTCCTGCAGTTTGTAAACAAACAAAATGATCGTGTTAACTTGCCAAAGAGGTCAGCTGGAAATGTGCACCTTAGGTTGGCCACCAGAACTCAAGCGCCGGACATGGTGATGGTGGGGGCCGCCATAACATAACCGATGGTTGCTCTCCGCTCGTATTCATCGACCGTGGCATCAGAATAAATCCGGAATATTATCGCAAAAATATTCTGGAGGGTGTATTAAAGCCTTGGGCATGCAAACAGCAGAACTTGGGCATTCCAACAGGACTCAGCACGCGCCACCCAAGAATGATTACAAAATTAGGTTCTTCGCTTCATTTCCAGCACACAATGGCCACCAAAATCTCTGGATACCAATCCGTTGGAATATTGTGTCTGGAGTATTTTGGAAAGCAAGGTTAGCACTAAAAAATACCAAAGTGTCGATCACCTCAAGCAAGCGCTTCGCCGGGAATGGGCCAAAATACCCCAGAGCAACATTCGGACAGTGTGTGACGGTTTCACTGGCCATTTGAAGGCCATAATTCGTGGCAAAGGTGACCAATGGGCCAAAATGCCTCAGAGCAACATTCGGGCAGCGTGTGACGGTTTCACTGGCCGTTTGAAGGCCATAATTCGTGCCAATGGTGACCAATTCAAATCTAAACTTATTCTAAAATTTGATGTTTTTTCCGACATTTTTTGCTTTCATTCAAAAAAAAAAAAAAAAAAAAATTAAAAGAAAAATGTAAAAATTATGGAGTTTGACTTTGTTGCAGTTTTTTTTTATCTCACCCTGTATATTTTTAAGAATATCCACGGTTATAGATGACTCTTTCCTAAAAAATTGACTATTAAAGGTGGCTTTTTAAAAATATTTATAAAAAATTGCCTTCAATAAATAAGGATTTATTATTTTTTTAAATCACGAAAAGATAACCCTTTAAAATCTCAAATATTTTTTAAAAAAAATCCATGATTATATTCTGCTTTCAAAAATATTTTTGAGCTTGTGTTTAGTTTTTTTTTTTATTAAAAAAATTTAAAGGATTTTTTTTTGCTCTACAGAATTATTCAAAAGTCCTTTTTTGTAGAGAGCCTTAAAAAATATATGATTTTCTAAATCCGTTTGAAAATATTTTCGCCATCGTGGAAACAAAAATTCCCTCCCAATTCAATTGCGTATCAAATTTATTCCAAAGTTCATTGGAAATTTAATCCATTGACCGCTTAATGTCAATCTCATTTAACTTCCTTTTCGGTTTAGATGTCTGTTTTTTTTTTGGATTTACTTTGTCCTCCATTTCTGTTACGTTTGCATTAAATTTTTGCTGTTACAGCAACACGTTTTTGCCATCAATAAACCGGAAATGTTGTCATTCAAATAAAGTTACTTTGTTTCATTTATATACCGGGTGGTGGTATCCTTGAAATATCCTTTGAAAGTTTGAACCCCTCACAAACTAAAAAAAAAAAAAAAATAAACAAAATAACCACCAGCCGCCTGAACGCCGTCATTGCCCTCATTGTTGCCACCAGAAAACTTTCTACGCACCATGAAAAAAAAAAAAAAAAAAAAAAAAAAAAAAAAAAAAAACAAATATTCCCTTTTCAGTTTTTTTATGTCCTCACCATTTTTTGTTGTTGTTGTAACACATGTATGAGTCATTCCTATAAAAATCCGTAGTTAATTTTGATGAGATACACGCTATCTGAAACCCTACAAAAAAACGACGCCAAATTGTCGTACATTTTTGTCGCCCCAGAGGAAAATTGGAACAAGGAAAAATAAGGTGGAGCAGGGGCAATGGAAGCAGCTAGGCATAGACATAGACAGCATAGAAACTTCTTCATTAGTCCTGTTATTTATTTTTGTTTCCTGGCTGGGTTGCTTCAAATTTTCTGTTTGATTTGCACGACAACTTGTTAAATATTTTATGAGATGCCTTTCTCCGTGTGGGCCCCCTTGTTGTATTATGTCCTACCACCCCTTGTGCTGCCAAAATCACCCACCCCCGTAAATAAAAATTCCTTGCATCATAACATGCCGTCATATCGGCATATGGCGATACAACCTTTGCATGCATTTCTATTCATCCTCTATTTACGAAGGACATGCGCATTGTTATCCTATCACCACTTGTTATTATTGTATTTTTTGTTGTTGTTTTATGATGTTTGCGAAGAGGAAAACTGTAACCCATCATACTCCTCCTCTCCATGCCCAATAATAGAATAACATCTAAATAAGGCAAATTTAGAAACATTGACAGGATGTGTGTTGAGATGACTGCTGCTGCCAGGGCTATGCTGTGGCTGTCAGCCGGAATGCAAAAGAAAACAGTGGCCATTGAAAACATCGAGGCTTTTGTGAATTTGTTACTGTATCCGGTAAATGGCTTCCGTTTATTAACCTTGCCATTGCATTGTATGCAGGACATTCTATTCACATTCGATTTTGCTGGAACAAAAAGGAAATTTTCTAAAAAGGCACATAAAGGGGTTATCGAGGTTCTTTAAAAAATATTTTTAAAGAAGCCAGGAAAATATTAGATCCGAAACAATAATTAACAAATAAAAATATTAATAATATTTTTAAAAAAATTACGACTATGGATAGATTCGAAATTTATTTTTAAGAAAAATCTCGATTAAAGATATGTTAAAAAAATTATATTAAAAAATAAATATTTTTAAAAATTAATTTTAATTTTAAAAATATTTTTAAAGAAATCTCCATGTCGTAATTTTTTTTAGATATTTTAAGGGTCATTGGAAGTCGTGGATTTTTAAATATATTTGTTGGAACAACTCTAGTTTAGAAAAAAACTCTTCGTCCATTATTTTAGATTAAGTTTAGATTTGTTCGAATTGGTCACCTTTGGCACGAATTATGGCCTTCAAACGGCCAATGAAACCGTCACACGCTGCTTGAATTTTGCTCTACGATATTTTGGCCCATTCCCGTAGAAGCGGGACAAAATACCCCGGACACAATAGTCCAACGGATTGTTATCCGGAGATTTTGATGGCCATTGTGCCCTGGAAATGAAGTGGCGCGTGCTGAGTGCGATGGTGCTGAGTCCTGTTGGAATGTGCAAGGTCTGCGGCCAAAATGTTTGCGTGCCCAAGGCTTCAATACAACCTTCAGAATATTTTCGAGATAATATTCGGCATTTATTCTGATGCCAGGGTCGATTAATACGAGCGGAGAGCGACCATCGGCTGTTATGGCGGCCCACACCATCACCATGGCCGGAGCTTGAGTTCTGGTGGCCAACCGAAGGTGCACATTTTCAGCTGACCTCTTTGACAAGCAAACACGATCATTTTGTTTGTTTACAAATTGCAGGACAACGAATGTTTTCTCATCGGAGAAAACCAAATTCGGCAGTTCACCACTTTCGGCCAAGCGAAGCAACTCTTTAGCTCTTTTGAGTCTATTTTCTTTCTGTTGTGGTGTTAGTCCTTGCACTTTTTGGAATTTCAATATTGCGATATGTTCAGCTCACGAGCCATTTTTAAGCCACTGCAACGCGGGTTTCGGTCAAGTTGCTTTTTTACTTTTCGAAACATTTCTGCTGAAGTTGCTGTTTTCTTCCACCCACTTCCTTGACGTCGGACGAGCAATATTACGAGACACAAAAGATTTATACACATTTAAATTTTGGAGTGCTCTAACGATAGCCACTTGTGGTTCTCCAACCAAATATAAAGAAATCACACCATCACGCTTAAATTCCATCACGAACAACTTTTTTTCTGGAAAATTCTCACCAAAATACTTTTGAGCGCTTGTAAACAATGCAATGAGCTGTCACTGGAATAATTTTAACAGCTGTCGGACGAGTGGCTTAGAAGTGACAGCAGTCTGAATTTGGTTGCAGTTTTTTCATCTCAACCTGAATATGCATTGCTTGAAAGCTTATGAAATAACTATCCAACAAGTGGTCGAATATTGGGGTTATTTATCGGAGGTTATAGTCAAATTATCGATTTTTTGGAACCAAACTTTTTATAAAAACCACAAAAAGTCGAAACAGAGGCCATGATGGGCGTCAACGAAATTTATGCCAAATTATAGCTGATACTCTTACCATTCCAAAATGCTACATACCTCTCTCGGGTCCAGAGATATGAGTCATTGTATGACCACTTGTTGGGCATTTTTATAAGCTTGCCCACTATACCTATATTGTCCATATCGGATAAGCAGATAAGAGGTAAGCCCTGGTCTTGGATCCCAAGAAAAAAATAGTTTCCCGGAATCGGGGTAAAAATATCTACCAAAAAAAAAAGAAGAAAATTAAGCCAACTATACCTATATTGTCTATATCGGTTAAGTGGATCAGGGCTAAGCCCGAGACTCGAACCTGTACGTTCAGGGGCAAAAATCTGGTGTCTCGGGTCCGTTCCCCAAGAAAAAAATAGTTTCCCGGAATCAGGGTAAAAATATCTACCAAAAAAATTGAAGAAAATTACGCCCATTTTTTAATGGTTATCTACAATCAAAGATGTTTAAAAAAAATTTTCTTTAGAGGTCAGCTAAGGCCAAGATTTTTTTAAAAATATTTTTAGGGTCGTCTATAGTCGTAAATTTTTTTTAAAATATTTCATAAAGTTATATCTAGTATATCACTCACTCTCCGAGCACCCCATCCCCATGGCGTATCCATGACATGTGCCATCTATCCCACACCTGATACCAATCAGTTTGCCTCTCATAAAGTGCAGGTTAAAATAAAATTCGTTTTTAAACAACAACAAATTGCATACAATTTTATGCTAAATTATAGCTTACAATACGCTGCGGACAGAGAATTATTGTGGCCATGTAGAAGACGACCCCATTTATTTTTTTTTTTTGTAGCTGAGGGCTTGCTCCCCTTCTTTCTGCGATTTTCTGTCACCTTTAAATGGAGTGGAAAAACTGCAGTGTTCTCTGGCCACAGGCACAACTCGTTATTACCTCCGCATAGAGGGGGGGCAAGTGTATTCAGGTAGCTGATACAAATTAAATTGTAATTGCATTACATGTAACATAACTTTATTGTAATTACAACAGCTACAGCAGAACAAAAAATAAAAGGGTGGCAAATAACGAATGAACTCCTGGGGCTGCAAAGGGCATGAGGGTTTTATTGATTTTTTTGTTTTTATCTAGGAGGGAGAAAAGTATTAAAAGGAAGTGCATGAAAATTGAAAAATAAATTACCTTGTAATTGAATTAGAGAGAGAGAGAGGAAATAGGAAAAATAATAATTTTTTAATATACAAGAAATTCCGAGGGAATACCCAAAAAATCCCCAGAATGTGGGGGAGGTTTTTTCTGTAAAAACAGGTGATTTTTTCAATATTTTTGGACAATTTTTTCCTATAAAACCAGAATATGGGATGATTTTTTTAAATATTCCTAAGAACTCGGCACTAGATTTTCCAATAGAAAACAAGTAGAAAAGCTGTAAGTTCGGCCGGGCCGAACTTTGGATAACCTCCACCATTTGGAAAGAATTTGGCAATTTTCAAAAAAAAAAAAAAAAAAATAATAATAATAAATAAATAAAAAAATCAGTTAAAAATTCTGTTAAAATCCTAAAAATAGCGAATGTCGCCGTTATATTAGGGTCTATACGACGACGTGGACCTACATCATCAAAATACCGAATATCGGGAGGTACCGCTATATGGGGGCTATAAGAAGACGTGGACCTGCACAGACCATTTTCTGTCATGGGCTGCAGTATCCATTACGAAATTCAAATACCAAGTTTGAAACAATTCCGGTGAATAATGTCGATAAAATCATCAAAATATCGAATATAGGGAGGTGCCGCTATATGGGGGCTATACGATGATGTGGACCTGCACAGACAATTTTCTGTCTCAGCTTGTAGTATCTATTACGAACTTCAAATACCAAATTTGAAACAATTCCGGTGAATAGTGTCGCTAAAATCCTGAAAATACCGAATATCGGGAGGTACCGCTATATGGGGGCTATACGAAGACGTGGACCTGTACAGAAAATTTTCTGTCACAGGCTGTAGTATCCATTACGAACTTCAAATACCAAATTTGAAATAATTCCGGTGAATAATGTCGATAAAATCATCAAAATACCGAATATTGGGAGGTACCGTTATATGGGGGCTATATGAAGACGTGGACAATTTTCTGTCTTAGGCTGTAGTATCCATTACGAATTTCAAATACCAAATTTGAAACAATTCCGGTGAACAATGTCGCTAAAATCATGAAAATACCGAATTTCCGGAAGGTACCGTTATATGGGGGCTATATGAAGACCTGAACCTACATGGCCCATTTTCTATTTTATGCTGTAGTATCCATTACGAACTTCAACTATCAAATTTGAAACAATTCCGGTGAATAATGTCGCTAAAATCATTAAAATACCGAATATCGGGAGGTACCGTTATATGGGGGCTATACCAAAATGTGGACCTGCACAGACAATTTTCTGTCATAGACTGCAGTAGCCATTACGAAGTTTAAATACCAAATTTGAAACTATTTCGGTGAAATATGTCGCGGAAATCATCAAAATACCGAATATCGGAAGGTACCGTTATATGGGGGCTATACCAAAACGTGGGCCAACATGGGCGCATTTTCAATACCAAAAGTCCTGCCGACATAATACACATTTGAGAAAAGTTTTATCAACGTACTTCATTTCGTTCGGAAGCTAGAGTGATTTCTACAGACGGACGGACATCGCTAAATCGACATAGAATCTTATGCTGATTGTGGTGTTACAAGCGGAATGACAAACTTAATATGCCCTCTATACTATGGTGGAGGGTATTAAAAGATTTAAAAACAACCTCTAGAAACCGGGAACCATTTTTTTTTCTTAAGAAAAAATTCCCCTGAATTTGGGGACAGAACTTTCTATAGGCAGTATGAAGTCCGCAGAAACAGGGGACCGACCTTTATCTATAAAAAGCATAAAAGGGGGATAAAACTCTACAGAAAAAAATCCCCAGTGTATTGGAGACCAGTTCCCAGTAACAGGGACAGGTTTTGTTGCTACAAAAACCAAATTGGGACAGATTTTGTTGCTATAAAAACCAGCAGCTCACTGGGAACCACATTGTCCTCTTTAGAAAAAACACCCAGTACTCTGAACAATGTTTTCAGATTTTTTTCCGGTAAAAAGATATATCATAAATATTAAAATAAAGTTTACTTTTCTAAACTGACAATGTCAACATGCAACCATGCCTACCTTGTTGTGCCTTAAAAGCGAAATGATTATTTCAAGTTGCCGTTCAGCAGCATAAATATTTATAAACCCTAAGACGACAAACCTCTTGGCATCTTAACAAACTTCAGAGCCTTGGCGAGGATTTCACAGAGGATGGATGTATGCTTTTGGTGATATTTGCCTAAAGTATTCACAAGCGAACTCAAGAGCGATGATGAGCATGAATACATTTATTTTCTAAAGCCTGGCAGATGAGTGGGAGGTGAGTTGGTGGGTGGTGGGCTAAAATAAACACCAATCTAGTTTCCATTGATAAAAATAATGGCTCCACTGATGTCGATGTCGATGGTGATGATGACATCTACACCGAACTGTCTGTTTCTATTTTTATATCTGTTAATTTATTCCATTCTGATTCGAACACAAAAATCCTTTTCATTCTTCGTACTAATATCCTTAAAACAACCTTGACCGGTTTTCATTTAATATCTAAGTTGACTTAACTTTGTTGGTCTGTGAGTTATGTGGCTGCTTTGTTTTCTTTTTTTACTTCTATTTCTCAATTCGCTGCGAATATGATGAGTATGTGGGGAATTTTTTAATATGGCCAAGATTTGTTTCACAAGGGGAAGAGGATGAGGAGGAGGAGGAGAGAGAGAAAAACTAACTTTCAATCTGTGCGTGATGTAATGTTGTACCCCTCCACTGATAGTTTGTTCGTTGGGTTGCTTAGTTAAAGTTTTATGGCAACTATTTTAGTGTGTGTTCTCTTTCCTCTCTCCCTCTCTCTCTCTCTCTCTCTCTCTCTCTCTCGGATGGTTGAATGGTCGAGGATGACCATTTGAGCATGAAGTATGAACTGGACTAGAAATACACACATATGTATGCATGCATCCATTCTCATACAATGAAAAGTTACAAAAAAAAAAGGATGTGACATTTGAAAATATTTGAATGGAAAGCACTTCAAATTGAATGTCCATTCAACGAATAATTGTTGTTGAGAGTTTCTATTTTTTTTTGGAGAACTTGTAAAAATTGAATGATTGGATTGACGTTCTTGCATTATGTGACAGGAATTGTTTGTAAATTTGGTAGAACTTTACACTTAGAGAAATTAATAAATTTTGTATATTAAAATGCCTTAGACAATAAAATTTATCCCAAAATCAAATTCTAAAAATCGACTTAAAATTGGGATAAATATTTTCTGCAAAAAAAAATCCCCAGATATTGGGAGCAATTTTTTTCTACAGAAAAAAAATTGCCATGTTAAAATATTCCGCTATAAAAAAAATTCTCAGAACCTTGGTACAACTTTTTTTCGATTAAAAAAATCCCTAAAATCTGCGATTCGAATTATTTTTCTATAAAAAAAAAAATAAAATAAATTGAAAATTCCCAATAAGATACACTGGGGTCCCGAATTGCTATATATAAAATAAAAAATACCTTAAAATAAAATTCCAGAAATCGACTCAAAATTGGGACACTTATTTTCTACAAGAAAAAAAAATCCCCAGATAATGGGAGTAATTATTTTCTACAGAAAAAAAAAACTTTCCAGAAACTTGGCATAAAATTTTGCTTTAAAGGAAATCTCAGAAACTTGATACGATTTTTTTACAAAAATCCTTCGAATCTGGGATTCGAATTATTTTCCTATAAAAAAATCCCCAATGAGATACACTGGGGTCCCGAATTGCTATCTATAAAATAAAAAATACCTCAAAATAGAATTCCAAAAATCGATGGAAAATTGGAATAGTTATTTTCTACAAAAAAAAAAAAAAAAAAAAAAAAAAATCCCCAGATAATGGGAGTATTTTTTTTTTCTACTAAAGAAAAAACTTTCCATAAACTTGGCATAAAATTTTGCTATAAAGAAAATCTTAGAAACTTGATACGATTTTTTTTACAAAAATCCTTCAAATCTGGGATTCGAATTATTTTTGTATAAAAAAAATAAATAAAATAAATTGAAAATCCCAATAAGATACACGGGGGTCCCGAATTGCTATCTATAAAATAAAAAATACCTCAAAATAAAATTCCAGAAATCGACTCAAAATTGGGACACTTATTTTCTACAAGAAAAAAAATCCCCAGACAATGGGAGTAATTATTTTCTACAAAAAAAAAAAAAAACTTTCCAGAAACTTGGCATAAAATTTTGCTGTAAAGGAAATCTCAGAAACTTGATACGATTTTTTTACAAAAATCCTTCGAGTCTGGGAATCGAATTATTTTTCTATACAAAAAATGCTATAAATATATTAATAAAAATCCCCAATGAGATACACTGGGGTCTCGAATTGCTATCTATAAAATAAAAAATACCTCAAAATAAAATTCCAGAAATCGACTCAAAATTTGGACACTTATTTTCTACAAGAAAAAAAATCCCCAGATAATGGGAGTAATTTTTTCTACTAAAAAAAACTTTCCACAAAATTGGTATAATATTTTGCTAAAAATAATTCTCAGAAACTTAATACGATTTTTTACAAAAATCCTTCGAATCTGGGGATCTATACAACATACAGAAATAATAGAAAAAAAATAAAAATCCCCAATGGAATACACTGGGGTCCCGAATTGCTATCTATACGCAAAAAGACAGTAAAGAATTTTATTCTATAAAAAAATAATTTTTTCTCCACAGTTTCTCGGGAAATCGACCCCATTTTCTGGGGGTCCCGAAAAAAACGCAGAGAAGTAATCTACATTTTTTCAGAAAAAAAAAACTTCCCATAAACTTGGTGCCATATTATGGTATAAAAAATGTCTCAGAAACTGGGGACAAATTTTCTCTAAAAAAAAAAAAACAATTATTTTTCTAAAAAAAATCCCATTGAGATACACTGGGGTTCCGAATTGCTATCTATAGGAAAAAATCCCCAGTGGCAAATTTGGTTTATAAAACAAGTAAAATAGTTGTAACTTCGCATGGGTCGAACTTTGAATACCTTCCACCATTTGGAACGAATTTAGAAATTAAAAAAAAGAAAAATAAATAAAATCCGTTAAAAATTCTTTTAAAATCTTAAAAATACCGAATGTAGCCACTATACGACCTGCATACGTCACACAATATTCAAATGCGAAACTTGGAAAAATTCGGTGAATAATGTAGCTAAAATCATCAAAAGACCGAATATGGGGATGTACCATTATATGGGGTCTATACGAAGACGTGGACCTGCATAGATACTTTTCTGTCATAGACTGTAGTATCCATTACGAACTTCAAATGCCAAATTTGAAACAATTCCGGCGAATAATGTCGCTAAAATCATCAAAATACCGAATATCTGCAGGTACCGTTATATGGGGGCTATACGAAGACATAGACCTGCACAGACAATTTTCTGTCACAGATTGTAGTATCTATTACGAACTTCAAATACTAAATTTGAGACAATTCCGGTGAATAATGTCGCTAAAATCACCAAAAGACCGAATATCGGGAGGTACTATTATAGGGAGGCTATACAAAAACGTGGACCTATATGGCCTACTTTCAATACGAAAAGTTCTGCAGACATAACATGCATTTGAGTAAAATTTTATCAACCTATTTCATTTCGTTCGGAAGCTAGAGAGATTTCCACAGACGGACAGACGGACGGACATCGCTAAATCGACATTGAATTTTATTCTGATCAAGAATATATATACTTTGTAGGGTCTAAAATGTATATTTCGAGGTGTTACAAACGGAATGACAAACCCTCCATACTATGGTGGAGGGTATGAAAATAAGGTATATTTTTTATAACCTCAGCCATATGGATACAGAGGGAGGGTATATATCATTTGATACGGCCAAAACGTGCCTAATTGAAATAACGGTTTTAGACCCTAGGTCTCTTTGGGCCAAATCCGTTTCAGGACATTTGAAGTCGATCTAGTGATGTTCGTCCGTCCGTACGCCTGTCTGTCTGGCTGGTGCTCACAATAACTCTCGAAAAGTGTATCCGATTTGATCCAAACTTGGTACATCGTAATATCATTATATAATTTAGATCGAGTTCGGAGATGGGCAATATCGGTCCACTGCTTCTGGTACCTTCCCCACAAAAGGTCAAAAATTTCCAAAATATATTTCACTGCACAGAAGGTGGAAAGGGTAATCCGACTTTGCTACAACTTTGCAAATCCAGTTGAGAAAATGGACAGTATCGGTCCAGTCAAGTACCTCAAGTTCCTACTACAAGGGGTCAACATTTTGAATAATTATAACTCTTATAAAATGTTATGTAAGAATCGGATTGTCTTCAAATTACACACATCACATAATTTTTATTAACCCAAGGTCTGGTGTGAAAATGGGATGTATCGGTCCATTCCTTATAGTACCTCCCCCACAAAATTTTGAACATCCATGAAGCTCATAAGACGCGAAATTAAAATCCGATTTCATTCAAACTTGGCACATGTCAATATTTTTATCAACACAAGATCTGCTATAAAGATGGTAGAGATCGGACCATATCTTTGGTACCTCCCCCACAAAGGGCCAACGTTTTGAATAACCAAAATCGATTATAAAATCTGAAATAAGTATCCGATTCTTTTTATATTTCACACATCCCATTATTTTTACTAACACAAGGTCTGCTGTTAAGATGGAATATATCGGTCCACTCCTTCTGGTATTCCCCCCCAAAAGGGTAAAAATTTTGAATAGCCATGAATTTCATAAAACGCGAAATTAACATCCGATGCTATTCAAACTTGGTACATCTCAATGTTTCCGTCAACATAAGATCTGGTATGAGGATGGTAGAGATCGGACCATATCTTCTGGTACACCTCCACACGACATATAAATAGTTATTTTCTAGAAATTTGTTTCCTTTCATTTTTTAGGAATAAATTATTTTTCCATTGAAAAAACTTTCCTTGCCGCTGGAAGGCGATTTTTTTCTATAGAAAATGTTTCTCCAGAAACTTGCAACGAAAAATATTTTTATCTTTCTTCGTTCATTTGCTAATTTCCTTCAAATAATTGAGGGAATTTCTCAAAATTCATTTACTCCGAAAATTGTTAATAACATTGTTATGGCAAAAGTTTATTTTTAAAATGAAACCATTTACAAAAAAAATTGCTTCATCGGGTCGCTTTTAATTAGGTGATTAATGTGTTTTTCAAACATAAGCTTTTAGTTTTAAAGTTTATCGTGGGGCCATAACTAACGTAACTGCCATGGAGACCTAAATTACGTTTCTTACGCAAAATAACGTTCTGCCTGCCTTCCTGAGGCAAGAGGTTGTTTGTTGCCTAAACGGTTCTATTAGCCGAGGCTAGAAGTTTGGGTTGTTTTTTCGTTTTGTCTTTTTACCGCTTTACTTGTAGTACAAAGTTGGTTGAACAACCTAGATTTCTGACAGGTTGTTGTAACATTGTTGGCATAAATTTCGAAATGGGGTGGCCATGTGGGACGAAAAAATTCTGCAGGAAGAAAGGGAAAACAAATATAAGAATTTTTAAATTTTATTACCCCACCTGGCCACCCTGTTTTCCCTCTAATGGTCTTGGCTAAATGTTTTACAGCTCATTTGGTTCCTTCTTTGTTGGCCATGTTTTCTACACAACATATTGTGTTCTACATAATGTTAATGAAATTTACTTCTTCTCGTCTCACAACCCCCCCAAGAGCTTCTAATGCCTTCTCAGCCCATGTGAAGAATTCACTTTTACTTTACCCGGCAGATGGGCTGATTTGTATGCACTGCAGTATTCTGTCATAGAGAGCAAGTATTTTTTGTTGTTTTTTTTATTAGAGGAGAAGCTTTGCAATCTACACCCACACACGCACTCACACACATGAATACATAACAAGTTTTACTTTTGCAATTCAATCAAGGTTAGAAAAAAACTGAAATTAATTAAATGAAATGGAAATGACAATTTGATTAGCCAGCGATACTAATTAAATGGTAAAAAATTCCATTAAGTTTCAGGAGGTTTTTCTAGAAAAAAATTGCTCCCAGATTCAGGTTAATTTTTCCTAAAGGAAAAATAATTCTCCTCAGACCCTAGGGATTTTTTCTAAAGGAAAAAATTCATCCCCAGATTCTGGGGATTTTTTTTGCTAGGAAAAAATTTATCCTCGGATTCTGGGAAATTCTGCGGATTTTTTCTATAGAAAAAAATTCGTCCCCAGAGTTTCAGGGGATTTTTTTCCTATAGAAAAAAATTTGTCCCCAGAGTTTCAGGGGATTTTTTTCTATAGAAAAAAAAATCGTCCCCAGAGTTTCAGGGGATTTTTTTCTATAGAAAAAAATTCGTCCCCAGAGTTTCAGGGGATTTTTTTCTATAGAAAAAAATTCGTCCCCAGAGTTTCAGGGGATTTTTTTCTATAGAAAAAAATTCGTCCCCTGCTTATGGGGATTTTTTCTATAGAAAAAAATGAGGACTTTTTTCTATAGAAAAAAAATTGTCCCCAGTTTCTGAGGATTTTTTTCTATAGAAAAAAAATTGTACCCAGATTCTGGGGTTTCTTTCCTATAGAAAAAATTTTGTCCCCAGTTTCTGGGGATTTTTTTCCTATAGAAAAAATTTTGTCCCCAGTTTCTGAGGATTTATTTCTATAGAAAAAAATTTGTCCCAACATTCTGGGGATTTTTTGCTATAGAAAAAAAATCGTGCCCACATTCTGGGGATTTTTTGCTATAGAAAAAAATTCGTGCCCAGTTTCTGGGGATTTTTTTCTATAGAAAAAAATTCGTCCACAGTTTCTGGGGATTTTTTTCTATAGAAAAAAATTCGTCCACAGTTTCTGGGGATTTTTTTCTATAGAAAAAAATTCGTCCACAGTTTCTGGGGATTTTTTTCTATAGAAAAAAATTCATCCCCAGTGTGTTTCTGGGGATTTTTTTCTATAGAAAAAAATTCATCCCCAGTGTGTTTCTGGGGATTTTTTTCTATAGAAAAATTCGTCCCCAGTGTATCTGGGGATTTTTTCCGTATAGGAAAAAATTCGTCCCCAGTGTATCTGGGGATTTTTTCCGTATAGGAAAAAATTCGTCCCCAGTGTATCTGGGGATTTTTTCCGTATAGGAAAAAATTCATCCCCAGTGTGTATCTGGGGATTTTTTCCGTATAGGAAAAAATTCATCCCCAGTGTGTATCTGGGGATTTTTTTCTATAAAAAATTTGTCCCCAGTTGCTGGAAATTTTTTTCTATAGAAAAAAATTTGTCCCCAGATGCTGGAAATTTTCTTCTATAGAAAAAAATTTGTCCCCAGATTCTGGGGATTTGTTTCTATAAAAAAAATTGTCCCCAGATTCTGGGGATTTTTTTCTATAAAAAAAATTTGTCCCCAGATTCTGGGGATTTTTTTCTATAAAAAAAATTTGTCCCCAGATTCTGGGGATTTTTTCCTATAGAAAAAAATTTTTCCCCAGATTCTGGGGATTTTTTCCTATAGAAAAAAATTTGTCCCCAGATTCTGGGGATTTTTTCCTATAGGAAAAAATTGTCCCTAGATTCTGGGGATTTTTTCCTATAGGAAAAAAATTGTCCCTAGATTCTGGAGACTGTTCCCCAGTTTCAGGAAATTTTTTTCTATAGAAAAAATGAATTTTTTCTATTGAAATAAATTCGTCGACAGATTCTGTGGATTTTGACCCCCAATTCAGTTTCACCTCCCCCACTGTATCTTTCTTGTTTAAAAAAAGCACAACTGAGATATGTGACTTGTGGGGTACTATGGAGTTAAGCCAGGCCAACATTTCATGGCTAGCCACGCGTTGGTAGTCTTTGAAGAGTTTGTTTTTGCCTTTTTAATATTCTACAAACGTTGTATATTAAACGGCGGGCGTTGAAGTTGACATAATTGTGCGTTATGACAGTCAAAAGCCAATTTTGTTTTGAGTTAATTTAAAGCAAAAACGTCAAGTGCCTCAGAAGCGGGGGAAATGAAAGTAGGTTCTTGTGGAGGGAAGTAGAAACAAAAAAACCGAAAAATATCGGATACGAAAAAGGTGATGTAACTGAAACCAGCGGAAGAATGGTTATTTTGGGGGAAAGCTCATTAATCGGGGTTTGTTTGTTCAAAACAAAAATAATTGTTTTTTTTTTTTTTGAAACCGAAAATCATGTCTTGCAACTTGAAAACAACTGGAATTTCTTCAGAGTTTTTTTGGCCCAAACTAAAATTCCCTAATGACATTATGGCGTCTTTTAGTTCTTTGATTGCTTTTGGCTGGCATGCTTTGGGCCAATAAACGGCAACAAGAAAATAGTAGAAGAAAAAACTCGTCTAAATTAGAGCAATCTTCTTTTGTTTTTGGCAAATATTCGTCTGGCATCTGAAGGCAAAAGAGACCAAGAAAAAAAAAATGCCTAACAAAAAAAAAGTAGCTACCATTACGTTTAATGGGCCCTTGAATGACAGACACATTAAAGCTTTTCTATGTCAAAAATTTTGATTTAAAAAAATGATGAAATAAAAGAAATGTCTAGATAGATTTTGTCTTACAATGGTTTTGAGGGGGAAGGGGGGGTCAATTTAGGATAAAAAAAGGAAAATCAATTTAGAAAAGAAAAAAATTTCCATACTCTGGGGACGGAAATTTTTTTCCTATAGAAAAAAATTGGTCCCAATTTTTTGAGGTCTTTTTTTTATAAAAAAATCGGTCTCCAATTCCTAAAATTTTTTATACAAAAAAAATTCGGACTGGAGACTTTTTCCCTCAAAAAAATTATCAAAATATCCATCCTCTTCAAAATATTCCATCCTCTGGGGAAGGAAATTTTTTTCCTATAGAAAAAAATTGGTCCCAATTTTTGGGGTCTTTTTTATAAAAAAATCGTTCCCCAATTCCTAAAATTTTTTATACAAAAAAAAAAAAATCGGACTGAAGACTTCTTCCCTCCAAAATATTACCAAAATATTCATTCTCATTTTTTTTATATTTTTTAAGGAAGGATTTTTTTTCTTTTCACATTTTTTCTCCCGTTTTTTCTGAATCACTTGCAATAACCAACAAATTTCAGTTTCAATGTCAATGTCAATATTTATGTTAATAAATGCCTAACTATTACCCACACAAAATTCATTTCTGGTTTTCCACAAAAGAGTTTATTTTTGCAAATTTTTTAAGCCAACCTACCACCAGCCAGCCATCATTTCATGTGGGCTTTCGCAATAACCCCATGAACATTTCGACGATACCTCCTTCTGCCATTAATCTCAATTTAAGAGAATTTATTGCTTCAATTACCTAGTGACCAATAGCTCGACTACTTATCCAAAGGCTATGAGCAAATCTCTATTGCATGTCGTTATGAAATATTGTTTGCGGCATCCTGAGGTCCTCGGTAGATTTATGTGTGAATATGTACACATTGTCATATGGGTGTGTACTTTGTTTACACCATTTCCAAAGAAAGTAGAAAATACGAAAAAAAATCCCAGAAACTGGGGATATATTTTTTCTTTTAGGAAAAAATCCCCAGAAACTGGGAAAAAAACAAAAAAAAAAAATCCCAGAAACTGTGAATTAATTTTTTTGTATAGAAAAAAATCCCCAGATTCTGGGGACGAATTTTTTTTTCTATAGAAAAAAATCCCCAGAAACTGGGGACGAATTTTTTTTTATAGAAAAAAATCCCCAGAAACTGGGGACGAATTTTTTTTTATAGAAAAAAATCCCCAGAAACTGGGGATCGAATTTTTTCCTATACGGAAAAAATCCCCAGATACACTGGGGATCGAATTTTTTCCTATACGGAAAAAATCCCCAGATACACTGGGGATCGAATTTTTTCCTATACGGAAAAAATCCCCAGATACACTGGGGATCGAATTTTTTCCTATACGGAAAAAATCCCCAGATACACTGGGGATCGAATTTTTTCCTATACGGAAAAAATCCCCAGATACACTGGGGATCGAATTTTTTCCTATACGGAAAAAATCCCCAGATACACTGGGGATCGAATTTTTTCCCCAAAAACTGGGGACGAATTTTTTTCTATAGAAAAAAATACCCAAAAACTGGGGACGATTTTTTTTCTATAGAAAAAAATCCCCAAAAACTGGGGACAAATTTTTTTCTGTAGAAAAAAATCCTCAAAAAATGGGGACAAATTTTTTTTAAAGAAAAAAATCCCCAGAAACTGGGGACAAATTTTTATCTATAGAAAAAATCCCCAGACACTGGGAATGATTTTTTTCCTCTTGAAAAAAATCACCAGAAAATAAATTATTTATGAAACAGTGTTCCTTCCATTCATATCCCTCCACTTTTCCTCTGCATTAAATATAAAATATATTCTTTTTATATTTTCTCGCTGGCCCATATATCAGATTATAAGTTCATTGTCCTGTACACTCCTTTTGTGTGTGTGTGTGTGTGTGGCTTACAATCAGAATATGACCGTTGTTGTCCTCGTCAACGCCGCCACCATCATCATCGTCGTCGACGTCGTTGCCAATGACGATGTCTTGACTGGTTGGTGGTTGTGCGGGGAAGAAACTTTCACAAAGAGTGGAAATTACGCCACAAGTAAATTGTTGGCCTTTTTTTCTCTCTCGACATGAAAAATCCCATCTGTTTACACATTATCCTGGATTTTTTTTTTCGTCCTTTTTATTTATAATTTTTTTTCTTGTTGGAATTTCTTTCTTCTTGTTTTGCAACACAATTGTTGGCCTGTTTATTTTTTCTTGTTGCCTTCAGGATTTTCCATGGAAATGCATTTAGCCATTCATATGTCGTTTGGGTCCTTCCTTGTTCGTACGGGTGTGGGTGTGGGTGTGTGTGTGTGTGTCATTTGACAAATATTTGCTAAGTAGTGTGTTGTGACATTAGACTTCCTGTTCCTTGAATGCATTTCTAATGATGGGTCGTGCCATAATTATGATGGAATGCCAGATAAATATCTTGCTAAGGAGGGTGGCGGTTGGTATGTGAGTTTTTAAGGGTTGCCATGAGGTTGCAAAATTTGTCCCGGAATTTTGGAATATTTTTTGAACAAAAAAAGTTGCTGTCCGAACTTTTTCCTAAAGAAAAAAATGTTTCTGAGATTTTTTCTACACCCAAAAATTTGGTCCCTAGATTCTGGCAAATTTTTTTCTATAAAAGTTTTTCTGCAGCTTCAGAGGAATTTTCTTTCTTTTTTTAATTTTTTATCATTTCTATAAAAATTTCCATTTAAATACAATTTTCTAACCCCCAATTTTTTTCTTTATTTCTTTTACAGAATGTGGTGGACTATTACTGGCAATTTTGGTAATATTTTACCCATTGATTGGTCCAAATCATATACACGTAAAATGCATATGCCTACCTTGAATTTAGGTCAGAATACCAACAACAAACAAGGAGGTTCCTCAGATGTCCAAACGCCAGCCGATGATTTGAACAGTGAAGATGAAGCCATTGCCAATGATTTGGATATGCATGCCTTGATTTTGCATGGCCTCAACAATGAGCCGGAGGAGCCAATCAAAAGTGTCGAAGAGGTTATCAAGGAAATTGAATATATTATCGATGAGGCCGAGAGTCCCACAGATGAGGCCACCACATGTGAGTCTGAAGTGATGGAAAAGGCCAAGGAGGTATTGGGGGCACCTCTCTATGCGGAAAGTAAGTAGTTCTTCTTTGAAAAAAAATATTCAAATATTAAACATTTTTATTTTTCCTTTACAGAGTTGCAGTATCTCTCCATCAACCAGTTAAATGAGCTATACATGGAAATGGAGGTATTGATCCAGGAGCTAAGTGAGACCCTCATCAATGAATTGGCATTGCGCGATGAATTGGAATTTGAAAAGGAATTGAAGAATTCATTCATTTCAATACTGCTGGCAGTACAAAACAAACGTCGCCAATATCATGTGGAAAAGAAGAGGGGTAAATTCCAGGGTCCCGAGCCGAAATATTTGACCACAGTCATACCCTATACCATGGAGAATGGCACACCAAATAATCAAAATCTACAAGTTTTAATAAAAAGTAAGTTGGAGGAGATTGTACCAAGAAACAAATTCGAATTTACTAAATGTATTCTCTTCCTCTCTTTAGTCTTGAAAGCCATCAACGAGGATAGCCCCACGGTGCCCACTCTCTTAACAGATTACATTTTGAAGGTCCTTTGCCCCACATAAATGAAGAAGATACCGGCAGGCGGCAAGAAAGCAAACAAAGCATATTTCCCCCTTTAAACGGAATAGCATTAATAGAAGCATAAAACCAGCAACAAATTAATCCAAAAAAACACAAGAAACTAGTTTTAAGTTTTTTTTATTATTTTTTTAAATTAAATTTATTCCCCATCTTTTTAAGAAAAAGAAAAGAAATGCGATTTTTTTTTTGTCTAGAGAATAGTAACTAATTTAATTATACAAACAAAAAAATCATAAAGAAAAATATATAAAAAATCAACTTCGAAAAAGATAAAAGAAAAAAATTTATTATATTTAAAACTCTGAAGAAATAATAAGTAATCTTAAGAATATGATGTATATTGGAATTGGAGAGGAAGTAAATTGTGTAAAAAATACAACTCTGATGTAATATTTCAAATAATTCTTCTTAAGAAACCATTTTCAAATTTCCACGGTTATGGAAACAAATTAAAAAAAGTTTCAAAAAAAATTGACCCCAAATTCTGCTACCTTTTTTGTAACAAATTAATGTAGATCCTTGATTAAGAAAGAAAAGAGTCCAATATTTAACTTGCCACGATTTATATTAGCCCATCTTCCCAGAAAAAGTGGAATTTTTGCTACATTTAAAAGTCTCGGAAATGTCCCAAATTTGGCAAATAAATATAGTAATTTCCAAGGCCCATAACTTCCATCATAATGGCTATATCCTAAATAATTGAATTGATTTTGAAAGAAGAATGTCAGAGCTATAAGTCCATATACATTTTTAACTGTAACTTCTCAAGCACCCGAGATATCGTAACAAATGAAAAGTGCCTCGTTTGTTTAAAAGTTTTGTTTAGTCATTTACCAAAGACCATAACTCTTAAAGTAATGGATTTATCTAAATCAAATTAAATATTTGTGAAAGAGAAGTGTCCGAACTTTATATCCATGTAATTATTTTTTCTGTAACTGATCAAATACCCGAGATATCGTCAAAATCAAAAAGTATATCATTTATTTCTTTTTATTTTTTCTTTAGTCATTTGCCAAAGTTAACAGTTTCTAAAGGAGTGAATATATCTCAATCAAATGAATTTGATTGTAAAAAAATGAAGTCTGAACATTAAATTCATATTAATTGTTTTGTCGTAACTTCTCAAGTACCCGAGATATTGTAAAAATTGAAAAACATCTCATTTGTTTGGGAGTTTTTTCTTTGGGTTTTGCCAAAGGCCATAATTCTTAGAGTAATGGATATATCTAAATCAAATGAAATGTTTGTGAAAGGGAAGTTTCTGAACTTTAAATCGATGTAATGTTTATCCCTATAAATGATCAAATACCTGAGATATTGAAAAAAAAAAATTAAAAAAGTGTATAATTTTTTCTGATTTTATCTTCAGTCATTTGCCAAAGTCAACAGTTTCTAAAGGAGTGAATATATTTCAATCTAATGAATGAATTTGAGAAAGAAGAAAGTCTAAACGTTAAATTCATATTAATTGTTTTTCCGTAACTTCTCAAGTACTCGAGATATCGTAAAATTTGAAAAATATTTCATTTATTTAAGAGTTTTTTCTTAGTCGTTTGCCAAAGACCATAACTCTTAAAGTAGTGTATCTATCTAAATCAAATGAAATGTTTGTGAAAGGGAAGTTTCTGAACTTTAAATCGATGTAATGTTTATCCCTATAAATGATCAAATACCTGAGATATCGTAAAAATTGAAAAATGTCCCATTTTTTGATTTTTTTAAGTTTATATAAGTCATTTTCCAGTGACCATAAATTAAAATTTAATGCATATATCTTAAGCAAATGAGTTTGATTGTAAAAGAATGAAGTCAGCACTATTAGTCCACATAGATTTTCTTGCTATACATTCTCAAGTTACAGAGATATGGTAAAAATCGAAAAATATCAATAAAGAGTTTTTGCTAAGACATTTGTGGAGGTCATAACTTTTGAAGAAATGGATTTATCTCAATCAAGTAAATTGCTTGTGAAAGTATAGTGTCTAAACTTTAAATGTGTATAAAGTTATTGTACTGTAGCTGATGAAATATCCAAGAAATCTAAAAAATAGAGAATATTATTTTTTTTACTTAAAAAGTTTGTTCTAAGTCATTTGAAAAAGGCCAAAACTTTTTAAGTGATGGTTTTAACTCGGGCAAATGAATTGATTTTGAAATAAAAAAGTTCGAACTTGTAAGCTATAGAAAATTGTGTATTGTAGCGGATTCAACATCCAAAATATCATAAAAAATGAGAAGGTATCCATTTTTTCAATTATTAGGATATTTTCCATGTATTTTTCTAAGGACACAATTTTGGAATTGGATGGATGGATTGTATTTAAACCAAAATAATTAATTAAGCTTAGAAGAATGTCTAAACTTCAAAACCAACGTTATATTTTTGCTAAAACTAATCAAATATCCGAAATGTCTAATAATTTAGAAAGTCCCAACAGCTCTTTAGAAACAATTGCCGTTTCATAGATCCAGTACTCCTAAAGTACTGGAAACATCCTAAAAAAAATTGATTCTAGAAGCAAAAAGTATATTCTTTAAGTCTACGTACACAATCTTGTTGTAACTTGTAAAATATTAGAGATATGGGTAAAGTTGAAAATTACTTTTATCACAATGTACAACATAATTTGCCAATAAATTCTCCAAGGACATAACTTCTAAAGAGTTAGATGTAAGCTAATTAAATAAATTGGCTTTGAAAGAAGAATTTCCCTAGTAAAATTCTAGAGATATGGGAAAAATTGGAAATGACTATTTTTACAATTTAAACAAAACGCTTTTTCAGTGATCATATCTTCAGAAATAATTAGGGTATTCAAATGAAATGAATTAATTTGGAAGAAGAAAGGCCAAAGATATTTTTGTGGGAACTGTTAAAATTCCGTCATGTCATGTAAGAAGTTTTTTGAACCCTCCATGGTCCTATGGGTTAGGTTACTGTACGAATTGAAAATAAATAAAAAAAGGAAAGTTAAAAATGACCTAGAAATTTCCCATAGCAATTTGTCAGTTATCACAGCCTCTGAAGTGTTGGATGTATTCTAATGTAATGAACTGTTTTTGAAAGAAGAATGTCCGAGCTTTATTTCTTGAAAATAGTTTTGCTCCATCTGACTAAATTTCAGAGATATGGGAAGAATCGAAAAACACATTTTTCACAATTTGAGAATTTTTCATAGTGTACTTTAAGGGTCATATGTTCAGAAGAAATAAGAATGTAGGAATTTGAAATCCCCAAAATGTTCTTGCTCTAAGTGGTAATATATCAGAGATATCGGAAAAATTATTAATTACTTATTATTAATATTTCGAATTAAACAAAACTAAATTAAATGGCTCTCCATCGAATTAAAATCATTCTTTTAATCAAGCAAAGGTCTATGGAAGACATTTTTATTAAAATTTTTAAATGTTTATTTATATTTTTATTACCTTTCCTATCCAATTCCAATATCCATCATACTCTTATCTGGAAACCAAAAGAAAATTAGAACAAATTTTTTCAAAAGAAATAAATAAAAGACAATTGTAATTCTAAACCAAAAGAAATGGATGCTTAAACACATTTGGAAAAATAATAATTTTTTTAGATAAATATTTATTATCTTAAATCTCCGAAACTTTTCTTAAGAAAAATAATAAAAAAAAAACTCATCAAATACAGTTTTCAAAGTCTAGGAGTAAACAAGAACAAATAAGTATTTTATACTGCCCTCTTTCTCTCTTTTCTAAATTAAAAAAAAAAGAAATAAATGAAAATGAAAGATAAAAAAAATATTCAGAAAAAAGCATTCATGAAAACCAACTGGAATTTGTTCTAAACAAATAATAACGATAACCATAATTAACAAAAATAATGAAAAAGAAGAAATTTTGAAACAACAACATTTATACTTAGGATGGAAGGTAATCAAAGGGATTGTTGTTGAAAATGTCTCTCAATTATTAATGCTTTTGAAAACACTTTTAACCTTAACCTTTCAAAACATATAAAAAAATCTCAAATAAATACAAGTAAGGCATTCCGTATGCTTCCTTAACATCTTCTTTAAACAAAAATCTTAAGCTCCTTCTTCAATTTTTTTTTAAGAAAATGGGTAGGAGCTTCGTTTTTTTTTTTCAAATCTAAAAATGTCTCAATTATTAATACTTTTGAAAATATGTTTAATCTTAACCTTTTAAAACATATAAAAAAAGTTCTTCAAGTGTTCTAAAATTGTGAAATAGATGCATGTAAGGGACTCCGAATGCTTCCTAAAAATTTTCTTTAAAAAAATCTTCAGCTCCTTCTTTAAAATTGTTTTTAAGAAACTGGCTTCGATTTATTTAAAAAAATTCAAATCCACATATGGAGCTTTTAAAATAGGGATTTGAAAAAATCTAAAAAAGAAAGATTTTTGTTTAAAAATCTAAAATAGTTAGAAAACAAGGCATTTGCTCTATGTAACACCTATTTTGACCTTCCAACCTAACATCAGTTTTTTTTTTTTTTTTTTGAACAGAAACCCATTATAAATTTCAAATACTCAGCCTAATAAAAAAATAAATATTTATTCTAATATACACAAAAAAAATCTTAATTATTTTGAAGCTTAATTAAAACTGAGTGTGCAAAAATGCTTTTTTTATTAACAAAAAAAAATAAATAAAAATATAATTAATATAATAATTGTTGATAAATATTTATATACAAAAACAAAAAAAAAAAACGAAACAAAACAAATCACAAAAAATTGATATAATAAACGAATTTGCATTTCTGGTTTCCAAGCTTCTTAAAACAATTATTTTGCAATATTTATTTTTTGTAATTTTATCAAATTTTTTTTGTTGTTGTATAAAAATTATATTTTTCTTTTTTATTTTCCATTGTAAAAAGTTGTTTTTATTTGTTTTTTGCAATCTTTGTAAAATTGTGTGTTGATGTATATTTTTTTTTAATTTAATTATAGGTATAAGCTTTAAATGAATAAACATAAAAACAAAAGATGTTCTACTTGATATTATCATTATTTATATAACAATCTAAAAAATTAAAAAAAAAATATATATATATTTTCAAAATAAAAAAAATTATTTTTAAAAATTAAAAAATTATTTTTCAAAATAAAAAAAAATATTTTTAAAAATAAATAAATAAAATATTTTTAAAAATTTTCTTCTTACAAAAAGTGCTTTATCTGTCTGCTATATAAAAAAATATTTTAATGCAATTTATTTTAATTTTTTCTTGTTTATATTTATATTTTTTTAATTATTCATTATAAGTTGTATAGTATATATTTATAAAAAAAAACAATAGTTGCCATATGCTATATATAAAAACATGAAACCAATAATTATTTTCAAATAAATACATGTGTACATTAAATTTGCATTTTTTTTTTCAAACAAAAAAATCTCCAAAACAAAAAATAATTTGATTCGTTCTTTAAAAAAAATCGCACCAAAAAAAAAATTTACATCTATTTTTTTAAATCCAGTCCAAGTTTGGGACATTTTTTGGGACTCGCCAAAAAATAAAATCTGCATCTATTTTTCTACAAAAAGTTCAAGTTTGAGACTGTTTTTCTGAAATTCAAATTATTGTTGAAGAAATTTAGATAGAAATTTCAATTTCAATAATGAACAAAAACAAAAAAAAAAAAATAATTTTGAGTTTTGTTCCGCGTTCCGCCGTTATTTAAGCGGATTATCAGGCATATTTGGTGTGGGCTTCTTTTCCAAATGAACTCCGAATTAAAAAAAAGTGGAAAGATTTTGAACTTTTAATGAGACATTTTGAAGGGGTTTAAAAAAAATTTAATTTATTTGTCCATGGATATTTGACACGTCGATTACAGAAAAATTCTGAATATTCTTCAAAAATATATTCTGAAAATTTTTTTCCAAAAAAAAAAAAATAAAAAATAATAATAATAAAAAAATCCTGTAAAATGATTTTAAAATTTTAATTTATTTGTCCATGAAAATTTGGCACATCAAATACAGAAAAATACTGAATATTCTTTAAAAATATATTTTGAAAATTTTTTTCCAAAAAAAAAAAAATAAATAAAATTCTGGAAAATGATTTTAAAATTTACTATCTAAATAGTAAATTTGAAGATTTTGTTGTTTATGGATTACTATTCAAATTTTAAAATCATTTTCCAGGATTTTTTTTTATATTTTTTTTTTTTAGAAAAAAAATCTTTTAAAATATATTTTTAAAAAATATTCAGAATTTTTCTGAATTTAACGTGCCAAATTTTCATGGAAAAAAATTTAAAAATCTTTTAAAACCCCTTCAAAAATGTCTCATAACAAATTTCAAAATTTTCCCAAGAGAATTTTTTTTCTAGGTTCGAAAATATGCTTTAAATAAATCCAGTCTTAAACTTAAATTATTTCCTCAAAATTTTCATAAACAAACTATTTTTTATTTTAATATTTTTTGCTATTTTTTCATTTTAGATTATTCTTTAAAAAATATTACAAAATAATCCAATTCCAACCCACATCACAAAATCAAGTTAAAACCAATGCACCATCACAATCACAAAATATGATAAAGTCAACAACACCCATACCAAAATATTTCAATATTTAATCCATAAACCAACAAAAACTTAAACAAAATAAAATTTTTCTAAAAAATTTAAAAAACCATTACTCCACCAAATGCAGCAAAGCCAGCAAAACACCTAAAATAAAAGCTTGATATCACTCCTCAAAAAAATAAAAGAAAAAAAACCTTAGGTCCTTCAAATAATATTCAAAAATAAATTGTATGTGTGTATTTTATAATTAAAAAAATATATATACATTTGCAAGAAGAAAAAAAAAACAAATAAATTTCAAGCAAAAACAAATGTGTTATCAAAAGAAAACTTAAATATACAATTAAAAAAAATTAAGAAAATAATAAAATTTAAGGCAAATCATTCAGTCCATGTTGATTAGATTTAATTGAAAAAAAAAAAAATAAGAAAAACATTAATATATATTAAATAAAATAATATATAACATCTATGATCCAAAAATGACATTTTCAAATCGAAAATTAAAAATAAAAAACCATTTTAATATTATATTATATATTAATATTAAAACAATGAATGTAATGCAATTTCTCTATATATACAAGAACAAGAAAACAAAACCAACAAATTGATAAATAAAACAGAAACAAATCTTAATAAAAAATGCTTAAATAAAAATAATAAAAAATTAAAAAAAAAACAAATCTTTTATTTTGGGTCAAATAAAAAAATGGGGAAAAAATCTTAAAAAAATATTTCACTCAACATTTGTTAAAGGGGCTGAAAAAATATAAAAAAGACAGTTTGATAATTTAGAAATATTTCTAAAATAATCTCCTTGGTCATAGATTCTGGAAAGAATATTTTTAAAAAATATTAAAAAATAAAAAGTCCAAGTTTATGCATAAATATTATTTAAAAAAATTTCGTTTATAAATGCATAAAAAATTTTTGAAAAAAGTCCGCGTTTGTCAATTTGACTTTAAAAATATTAAAAAAATTAGATTATTTTGAATAAAATCCACGTTTACCGATTTGACTTAAGGAATATTAAAACAACAAATTAATTTTTTTTTTTTGAAAAAAAATCCACGTTTGTAGATGGGCCTTTAAAAATTATTTTGAAAAAAATCCACGTTTGTAGATTTGCCATTAAAAGAATTAAAACAAAATTCAATTATTCTGAAAAAATCCATGTTTGTAGATGAGCTTTAAAAAAGTCAGTTTGAAAAAAATCCACGTTTGTCAAGTTGACTTTAAAAAATTTTTAAAAAAAAAAATTAATTATTATGAAAAAAATCCACGTTTGTCGATTTGACTTTGAAAGTACTTAAAAAAATTTTAATTATTTTGAAAAAAAAATCCACGTTTGTAGATGGGCCTTTAAAAATTATGTTTACGCGTTTGAATTTACAATTTTTTTAAAAAAAAAGCACGTTTGAATTTAAAAATTATTTTAGAAAATCTAGGTTTATCGGTTTGACTTTAAAAATTATTTCTAAAAAATCACGTTTGACTTTAAAAATAATTTTGAAAATAATCCACGTTTGTAGATTGGTCTTTCAAAATTATTTTGAAAACAAGTAAAAAAACATTAAGTTCGGCCGGGCCAAACTTTTAATACCCTCCACCCTAGGGTAAAAGAACATTAGAAAAAATGTGGCAAAAAACATTAAAATGCGAATATCGGGAGGTACCGTTATATAGGGGCTACACCAACACGTGCACCTATAATTACAATGTTTCGCCACACGAGCTAGGACCCATTATGACCCACAAATACCAACTTTTACACAAATCAGTGAAAAAATTTGGCATAAATCATCAAAATACCGAATATCGGGAGGTACCGTTATATGGGGACTATACCAGAACGTGGACCTATACATGCAATGTTTTGCTACACGCTCAGGGACCCGTTGTGACCTACAAATACCAATTTTCAGACAAATCCGTGAAAAAATGTGGCATAAATCATCAAAATACCGAATATCGGTAGGTACCGTTATATGGGGGCTATACCAAAACGTGGACCTATACATGCAATGTTTAGCCACACGCTCAGGGACCCGTCATGACCTACAAATACCAATTTTCAGATAAATCCGTGAAAAAATGTGGCATAAATCATCAAAATACCGAATGTCGGGAGGTACCGTTATATGGGGACTATACCAGAACGTGGACCGATATATCTCATTTTCAATACCAACCATCCTAGGGACAATACACATACTTGTGCCAAATTTCAATGGTCTACGTCAAATAATGTGGGCTCTATCGTGATTTCAACAGACAGACAGACAGACGGACAGACAGACAGACGGACATCGCTAAATCGTCTTAGAATTTTATGCTGATTATGAATATATATACTTTATGGGGTCTACGAAGAATATTTAGAGGTGTTACAAACGGAATGACAAAGTTAATATACCCTCCTACCCATGGTGGAGGGTATAAAAATGCACGTTTGTCTTTATTTTTTTTTTTTAAATCCACGTGTGTATATTGGTAAAGAATCCACGTTCGTCGGCGTGACTTTAAAAATTATTTTTAAAAAGTCCACGTTTATCGGCTTGACGAGAACAATTATTTTTTAAAAATCCGTGTTTGTTGTTTTAACTTTATTTTTTTTTTTGGAAATCCAAATATTTAAAAAATATTTTTAAAAAAATCCACGTCTGTCGTTTTGATTTAAAAAATATTTTTAAAAAAATCCACGTCTGTCGTTTTGATTTAAAAAATATTTTTAAAAAAATCCACGTCTGTCGTTTTGATTTAAAAAATATTTTTAAAAAAATCCACGTCTGTCGTTTTGATTTAAAAAATATTTTTAAAAAAATCCACGTCTGTCGTTTTGATTTAAAAAATATTTTTAAAAAAATCCACGTCTGTCGTTTTGATTTAAAAAATATTTTTAAAAAAATCCACGTCTGTCGTTTTGATTTAAAAAATATTTTTAAAAAAATCCACGTCTGTCGTTTTGATTTAAAAAATATTTTTGGAAATCCAAATCTTTAAATATTTTTTAAAAAATATTTTTTGGAAATCCAAATCTTTAAAAATTCTTTTAAAAAATCTACGTTTGTCGTTTTGACTTAAAAAATTATTTTTAACAAATCCAATCCAATCCAAAAAACTATTTTTAACAAATCCACGTTTGTCGGTTTGACTTTAAAAATATTTTTTGAAAATCCACGATTTTGAAGGTGTTCCGAAAAAACATTTTTCAAAAACTCAAGTTCATAGAATGATCCCTGGAAAAATCGATATACATTTCATTTCAGATCTTGCGCTGGAAGAAATATTGGGATGTGTGGAATTTGAAGAGAATCTGAAGCCTTTGACTAAATCAATTAATCAATGAATTTAAATAAGAATTATTTGGTAATTTTTTCTGGCGTTTGATAATTTTCTCCTATTTTTGTTTAGAGAAATATTAAACGGCAACGCTGTCATTAAGTTTACCTGATGATAGCGCCATCTGTCAAATGGGAATAAATTAAAGCAATTCCTAGAGGGATTGCAAAAAATTTCCTTATCTTTGCCATAAACCACTTTACTAGTATTTAGTTAGCAGAGACACAATAACAATGGGATATATTAAGTAATGCTTTCATAGTCGCCTGCTTTTGTATATAACCTTCGCTGCGAAGGGGAAATTATGAAACAGAGTGTTACCATATCAGGTAGTATTTGTTTGTGGTGGTATATAGCTTGGGTAGTATTGCCATACCAAATAAAATATTATATGGAGGAGCATTGCCAACATTGTCGTTATTTAAAATATTTTTCAATCTTCTTGCGTTTTTTTAATAAAAATTAAGTGGCATAGAGCCATTTCAGAGGATAAATACTCTTTTATGCCACTTCGAAATTGGCGAAAATTGTACAATAGTCACCCGTTATGGAGGTATGACGTCATTCTACATAATACAGCAAATGAAAATGCAAAGCTGGGGATCAATTATTGTTCTATGAAAATGTGATATGAAAGATTTTTTAATGGATGGGAATGTTAAATGAAAAATTTAGTAATGAAATTATTTTTTTTATTTCATAATTGCATGGTACCAAAATCCAGCCCCTGAAATGTATAGTTTTCAAAATCAATATTAACTTTAGCATACAAATAAGGAATTGCTGGATTTTATTATATTTGCCATTAGGAGCCACATAAATAATAATAATTAAATAATAAATTAAACAAATAAAAACTTACCCATTGTCTCTCAAGAAATAGTTTTTTCCCTCCAACAATAAAGTTAAAATGTTTTTTTTAATTATTATTTTTATTAATACAATACTGTGTATTTATTTTAATATTTTTATTTATTTATTTAATATATTTTGACGATTTTTTTTTCAAATAATTATTATTCATATTTATTTTTTCTCGTTCCATAATTATAATAATATTAGAATTAATTTGATTTTAATTTACTTCACATTGTAAACGTTTTGCCATTGTCGGTTCTTCTATTTCATCTCTTTTTTTTTTGTTTTTAATTTTTTTGCTATATATAATTATGTTATATTTGTTATTTATATACTACATATCGTGTTGCATGTTCTTGTTGTTGTTATCGTTTTAATAACTACAGACTATTTCATGTATTTTTTAAAGACTATTTTTTATATTTATATATTTTTAATATATATTTGATTGATAAAATACAAAATAAATTAAATATTTTTGTTTATTAATGAAGAAATTAGTTTATTTAATTAATTTTGTAGTTAATAAGGTGCATTACATTACAAGTTTTGAACTAAAAATAAAATAAATATATAAAAAAATAATGTAATTTTATTATTATTTTTTTCAGTTTGATGCTTGTTGTTGGGCGGACTTATAATAGAATTGTGGGTTTACAATTATATTTTTATACATATTATTTGGAAATCAAGTAATTTGTAAAACAAAAATAAAAATATAAAAATAAAGAAAAAAATTATTTATGGAAATCAATAAAATAAAGAATTAAATCATAAAATATGATTAATAAAAAATTAAATGAAAAATATCTATAAAAATCAGAAATATAAGTATCCTGAAGATTAACTTAAAAAACAAATATAATTTGTTTTTTTTTTTGTTTTATATAAAGAAATTTAATAAATTTCGACAAATAAAAAAATCGAATCGAAACAAAATTCATTTTTAAAAAATGGTTATAAAAATAAAATAATTTATTTTATATAAAAATGAAGAAAAATAAATTAACAATAAATTGGTTGAGAAAAAAATAAAATGAAAAATATTTTTAAAAATCATTAGCAGTTGGCTGAATATTTATTTAAAGATTTTTATATTAAAAAATAAATAACAAAATATGTTTTAAAGAAATTCAATAAATTTGGACAGATAAAAATATCGAATCCAAAAAAATATATATATTTTTAAAAAAATGGTTATAAAAAATAATATAATTTATTCTATATGAAAATGAAGAAAACTAAATTAAATTATGTATGGAAATCAATAAAATAAAGAATTAAATCATAAAATATGATTAATAAAAAATAAAAATAATTTTTTTAAACTATTGTTTTATATAAAGAAAAAAAAAATAAAATGGAAATTGCCTACAAAAAAAAAATTAAAAAAATTGTTTAAGGTAAAATAAATAAATAAAGAATTAAAAAACTTTGAAATAAACCAAGAAAAATGTTTTATTTTGAAATTATTTAAAAAAAATGATTATTTTCAAAAAAAATGTTATTAAAAATAAATGAAAACAACAATGAAAGAAAATGAATATAAATTGAACTGATCTATAAATTAAATTATTTATTAAAAAATGGTAATAAAAATAAAATAACATAAAATAATAAAAAAACAAAATAAAAATTGTCTATGAAACTTTAAAATAGTTGTTTGTAGTAAAATAAATAAATAAAAGATATAATAAATCGATAAAAAATTAAATAAAATAATGAATTTGATCAAATAAAAAAATCGTATCGAAACCAAATTAGTTATTAATAAATGATTATAAAAATAAAATAAAATTGAAACTATCTACAAAAAAATTAAAAAAATTGTTTGAGGTAAAATTAAGAAATAAATAATGAAAACCCTATGAAATAAACCAAGAAAAATGATTTATTTTGAAATTATTTAACAAGAATGATTATTTTCAAAACACTTTTATTATTAAAAATAAATGAGTATAACAATATAAAAAAGTAAATATTAATTTAGGAGATCTAAAAACTAAATTATTTATTAAAAAATAGTAATACAAATAAATAAAATAATATAAAATAATAAAAAGTAAAATGAAAATTGTCTATAAAAGTTGGAAATAATTGTTTGAAGAAAAATAAAAAATAACGAATAAAAAAATTTGATAAAATAATAAATAAATTATAAAAAGCATATCATTTATTATAAAAAATTGTTTAATTTAAAATTGAAAAAAAAAATGGACAAATAAAAATTTTATGTAGGAAAAGTGGAAAAAATATTTTTTTAATAAGAAAATAGGTATAAAAACATTAATAACCCTTTTTAAAATTTCTAAAAAGATTTTATTTTTTAATTTAAATTTAAATTTATGTTATTGTTAGGAAAATAAACGAATTGAAAAAAAAATAAAATTAATAGATTTAATAAATAAATTAATTAATAAAAAAAACATATATTTTGGTATTTATATAATTTTAAATATTTAATCTTGCTTTCTGTATATATATAAAAAATTAATTTGAAAATAAGTATCAAGTATTTAATTGTTTTAATTATTCGTGCTTGTTCTCATTAAAAAAAAAAAAATAATAATAAAAATATAAAAAAAAATTAAAACAAAATAAATAAAAATTAAAAAAATGTGAGAAAAAAATTAAAAGCATTGTTTTATAACTATTTGGCATTAAAAAATTATTTCATATACTTTTTTTAAATATTCTTATTTCAATTTTAATATGTTTTTTATTTTTATATATTTTTATTTTATAATATTTTTTAGATTTTTATATTCAATCCTCTTTTTTTGCCTGAGAAACAAACAAAAAAATATTTCAATTATTATTGTTATTATTTTTGCTATTGTTGTTTGTGTTACTTTCTAAAATTAAATTTCCGTTAAAAATATTTTTTTTTATTTGGTTAATTTTTTATTTTGGTTTATATTATGATATGATATGGTCTGTTGAGAATATATAATTTCTATTTATAAAAAGTGGTGGTTTAATTTTATTTGTTAATTTTTTTAAATATTTACAAAATATTTTGTTGTTGTTTTTTTGAATTCATAATGTATTATTTATTTAGTTTTTAACTTGTTTTTATTTTTTATTATTTTAATTTTTTTCTTTTTACAAATTTTAAAATATTTTATACAAAACCAAAAAAAAAAAAAATATGTTTGTATATATACAAATTTATTTTTAATATTTATATTAATTACGTATATTTTTTATTGTTATTACAATATTTATTTTTGATAAATATTTTTTTATTGATATTACTATATTTATTTTTTTATAAATATATTTATGTAGCACCTTTTCTATACAAAGTGAAGTGAGGATGATGAGGATGTGTGATCAATTGTCAGGATCTAAGCTTGAAAACAGAATAATAACTCACCAATCATGGTTCACAAACAAAATGGTTTGCGTCTTGGCTAGCTACTAACTTTCTCCGCTAGATGACATTGCATTTGTTTTAATGCAACTAGTTTACGTTGTGTAGCAGAGAATTGACGGGCTTTTGGGTAGAAATTCAATTTTGGATATATTTTCGTTATTTATTTTTAGAAATATAATTGTTTTTTGGTCTCCTTATAGTCGAAATTTAAAATGTTTTTATAAATTTCTCAAAATGGCTTTTCTTTGAACATCCAAATGAGCTTTGAAAATCAACCCGCCAAACTACTTACGCAATTGGTGTCAGCTATTTTAATCCAGCAAAAGTATAAAAAAATTAAAAAAAATTTGCCAATTTTTTTACCAAAAACAAATTGTTGTTTCCTTGAAATAAAAAATGCCTTGGGTTTTGATTTTTTTCAATATTTTTTTTTAATATTGTTTTTTTTTTTATTAATTTATAATTAATTTTAAATTTATAATTATTACGTACGCGTTTCGTTTGAATATTTCTTCTTTTTTTGCTTCGGTGTGGGTGTGTGGGTAAGTGGAGTGTGATTGTGTTGGGTGTTTCGTAAAAGGGCCAAAAAGTTTTGTAGATTTTCTTATTTTTTTTTTAATTTTGTTGGAGGCCATGGGGCCATTTATGTATTTTTCTTATAATTTTTGAGATATTATTTTTAATAATATTTTTTTTTATTTCTTTACTTTTGTGTGTGAGTTGTTCACAGAATTATTTATGATTTTTTTTGCGATAACTATAGTAAACTAAATAACTGGGTGTTTTGGGTCTAATTTATTTTTCTATGTACATTTTTGTTTTTTTTTAAATATATTTTTTATTATTTATCTTTTTATTTATTTTATTCTTTTTTTTCTCTATATAAAATATATTTTTCTTTATAATTTTTTTTTATTTATTTAATTTTTTATTATTTTTAAATTATGAAAAATATTTTTTATCGATTTTTATTTTCAGTAAAAATTCGTTTTATTATTTTTTAATAAAAAAAAAATAAATATTTATTAAATAATAAACACATGTATTTTTTTAATTTTATCATACATGAAAAAAATCATATTTATTATTTGAATAATATACATTAATTTATATAAGGTTTTTATTTAGTTAAAAAAATAAACTGCACAAAAAATTATAAAAAGAAATGAAATGTAAATAAATAAATAAAAAAATGAAAAATACCGCTATTTATTTTGTCTTTCCTATTTTATTTTTTTGTACTCTCCACCATGGTAGGGAGGGTATATTAAAATAAAATAAAAATTACCTATGCAGTTGATGTCGTCGTATAGTCGGTATTTTTAAGATTTAACAGAATTTTTAACGGATTTTATTGTTTTTGAGAATTGCCAAATTCGTTCCAAATGGTGAAGGGTATTCAAAGTTTGGCCCGGCCGAAATTATAGTTTTTTTTACTTGTTTGATATTAAAAAATAATAAAAATAATTATTAAATAGTTTTTATAAAATAAAATAACAATAACTTTATTATTTTATTATTATACAAATTATTTGTTTCCAAATTATTTATTCAATTAATTATTTTTTATTTCCTTTATTTTTTATATTTTATTTTTTAATATTAATTAAAAAAAATAATTATGGAATGATAATTATTATAATATAATATAAAATGATAATGACAATTATTTTATTATAATAATCATTATATTTTTATTATTTATTTATTCAATTAATAATTTAATAATTTTTTATTTTCTATATTTTTTAATTTTATTAATTATAAATTAATAATAAATAATTGTTATTATAATAATAGAATAATTTTTTTAATTTATTATTTTTATTATTCTCTTATTATGATAATTATTTATAATTAATTTATTATTAATAAATATTATTATTCAAATATTTTTTATTTATAATAAATTTATTTAAAATAAATAATAAATATTATAATAATAGAATAATATTTTTATTACAATATGATAATTTTTATTATTTAATATTGATAAAATTAAAAATATCGCCAATAAAAATTTACTTAATAAATAAATAAATATTTTTTTATATTTTTTATTTATTTATTTATTAAGTAAATTTTTATTGGCGATATTTTTAATTTTATCAATATTAAATAATAAAAATTATCATATTGTAATAAAAATATTATAAATAATAAAAATTATCATATTGTAATAAAAAATATTATTCTATTATTATAATAATTATTATTTATTATAAATAATTATTTTTTCAATTATTTTTTTATTTCCTATATTTTTATATTTAATTTTTTAAATATTAAATATTTTTTTTATATTTTTATTTTATTGTATTTGTTTATTATTTATCTCTTTTTTTATTTATTCAATTAATTATTTTTTATTTCCCATATTTTTATTATTTATTTTTTTTTTATTTTATTTTATAAATTAAAAATATATATTTTTTTATGTATCTTTATTTTATTAAATTTGTTTATTATTTATCTCTTTTTATATTTCTTCAATTAATTATTTTTTATTTCCCATATTTTTATCATTTATTTTTTTATTTATTAATTTTTGCCCAAAACCCCTGTTGTTTCATATATATTTATTTAATTTTTTATATATATTTTATTTATTTATATAAAAAATCTTTTGCGAGGACTAAGGTTCCTCTGCCTTATTAGCCAACGTTGTGCTGGCTTCTTTTTTGTTTTTAAATAAAAAACTAATTTGTTTATTTTTTTTTTAATAATTATTTTTCATTTTGCATTTTTGTTTTATTTGGAAAAAAATAAAATAAAAATTTAAAATAATAATAATATAATTAATAATAAAATTAAAAACTAATAAAACTATGTTTTTCTTTTTAACTAAATCATATAAAAATAGAAATGCATAAAACTGTGTGTTTGTTTGTATAAAGAAAAACTAATTCATGTTTTTTTTTTTTCAAAAATTTATTTTTTTTTGCTTTTTAGTGGGGTGGTCTTATTTAACATAACATTTGAAACATTAAATTTAATTATTGTTTTAATTTTTGTTTGCAGGGAAAAGGGGTTGGTAATAATAAAAACTGTAATTTTTATTACTTAAAGATAATAATATTTTAATAATAATAATTAATTAATTAATAACTGTGTTTGGCTTAAAATTATAAAATCTATTTACAATGGGAGTTTGTGGGTTTATTTTTACTTAAGATTATTTTTTTTTAATTTATAAATAATTAGGAAAACTTAGGATTTCTTTCTTGTAGGTATGTATGTATGCATGTCTCATCATTTGTTTTATAATTAGGTATTGGAAAACTTATTGAAGGTTGTTTTTTAAATTTTATTTTCTTTTTTACTTTATTATTTAAGAATAAACGATATGCTAAAGAGGGGATTTTTTATTTTTAATTTTTTTTATATTTTTAATTTCTATATTTTAAGTTTTATTTCTTTTATTATTGTTTTATGTTTAAGAAGAATTCATCTACATTTAATATTATAATGTTTTTTTTTTAATTTATTTTTATATATTTAATATATTTTTTTATTTATTGTGTATGTGGCGCCCAACGTGGGATTAGAAAAAAAGAGATTCTTTTTTTTAATTTTTTTCTCATGGTTTAACTACCTTTTTTTGAATTTTAATAATTTTTGTTTTTTTTTGTTTTATTATAAAAAGTCATCGTTATTTTTGTTTGTTGTTTTTTTTTTCTTAATTTTTTTTTTGAGATCAAAAAGGAAGTTAAATCATTGTTTCTCTTTCATGCATTATTTGTTTGTTTTCGCTTGCTTTATATACATTAAAAATTAAAAAAAAAAAAATAGTATTTACAATATAAATATTAAAATAAAATTTAAAAAAAAATTATAAATCTTTGAAACTTATCAAATACAGTCTTGATTTATCAACTAAAACTTAGAAATCAATGGATAATACTCATTTGTTTTGAAGCAGGAGAGGGGCAATGAGGCCTTAACTCCATTTTTCTTTTTCTCTTAATACCTCTACTATTTACAAGGGGAGAGCCAAGGCTCTTGCCCGCTCTCTTTACAAACTTAATCACAACAGAAAATAATTTGGATTTATTTTTAATTTTTGTTTTTGGGGGGCTATATCAGAGATTTGTTTCTCATTGCACTCTTTCTCTGGGTAGGTTGTTAATTTAATTATTACAGCTCTCTCTCTCTCTCTCTCGGCCGGGAACTCTTTTACTCACTGTAAAATCATTTGCCTCTCTGGGTTTAATCTTTGGTTGTTTGGGGGCCCAGATGAGCAAAGAGTATCCAGCAAGAGTAAAAGGAGACCTAATGATATTCTCTCTGCTCAGTTGGCCAAGCAGTTGCCATATCACATGCTCTCTCGCTCCCGGACCTAATAATTCCACGCTGAGGCATTCGTGACTGCTGCTGCTGCTGCTGCTGATGTTACTGAGGCCGAGGCCACATCTTCGTCTTGGCTTCTGGCCATTCCCTCATTGCCCTCCTTTAGGCTATCACTTTCACAGTCTTCTTTTTCTTGTTTGATTAATACCTCTGGTTCCATGACCAAATGATGGGGTGCATCTCCAGCTTCTTCCTCTCGTTGGTTTTGTTCCATATCCTCCTCATGCTGCTGTTGGTGGTGGTGGTGGCTGGTCGATGATTCCTCACCATTTAGCAGGCGCTCTGTGGCAGATTCTCCACTTTGGCCGGCCACTTGGCCCGAGGGCACGGCAGGATTAACCCATTGTGGTGCGGCAGGTTTACGACGATTCAAACGCATGTTGTTCAAAAACTGTTGGGCATGATTGCTAAGGGCCTTAAACTCTCCCGACTTTTCTGTCTCACCATCCAGCGAATCGTTCTCATTCTCACTCATATGGCCATCGTCCAGATCATCATCGAAGTCATCACTGCGCTCACGTTTCAGCGAGCTCATGGACAAATCTAAGCCGGCCATTTGTTCTTGGAATTTTTGATTCAATGCCCTCAACTCGGCCTCATTGGGGGCAGCACCACCGGCTGCTCCTGGCATGCCAGCCAAACTTCTGCCCAGCAAGGCGGCCGCAGCAAAGTAGGGTGGGTAGGGCAGGGTATTGTTGCCTCCCAAGCCCATGCGTTCCTTTTGCAGTTCCAGCAATCTCTGCTGCAACAAAATTCTAAACTGGACGGGATCAAATGGTGTGGAATTGGTATTCTCTCTTGTGGGTATGTTGGTCTCCTGGCCAGGTGGGCCATGGGGCACTTGCTGCTTCAAACGCATGCGATGATTGTGGAACCAATTGGTGATGGTGCGCGTGGCCAAATTCAATTCATTGGCCAGGAATTCAATGGTGCCCACATTGGGATAGGGATCCAGGGCGAATGCCAGGCGCAAGGCCTCCTTCTGTTCCTCGGAGAAGAGTACCCTTTGCTTCTTATTGGGAGGGGCTCCGGCACTGCCCACCGAACCCGGTCCCGGGCTGCTGGTGTAGAAGTCATTGGTATCATTGCTGGAGGTGTCGGAGCTGTTGTCCTGTTGATTGGGTCCCGTGGAACGTCGGCGTTTCGAGGCCTCCCGGCGCTCATTTTTCAAGGCCTGCAGGCGATCCACATTGTTAGCATCGGACAGCCATAGCTGCATGCGAATGAAGGGTTCCCGACCCTTGATGGACAACATGTGCCAGGGTTTGGGCTTACTGAGCAATTCGGACACCGAACCCTGAGACAAACCCAAAACGGCTTCTCCGAATATCTTCTGGCCAATGTTGTTGGTGAGCAAGGCCTCCTTGATTTTTGTGGTAATGACTTGGGTGTCCAAATCCTGGGTGAGGGCAGCCATTTCATAGACGGTGGGTGACATGTGTTGGTGCATGTTGCGCATGGCATTGGCTTGGTGGGGCGAGTGGATGGGCATCATCATGGGCTGTTTCTTTTCGGAGCTCTGGCCAGCTGGGGTACTGGCGCCCGATGTGGGATTGGAGGTGGCGGCAGGAAGTGGTATAGCATGTTGGGGTGGCAGGCCCGGTGAGGTGAGCAGCATACTTTGATGATGTTGCTGGGCAGCGGCCTGGGCAGCAGCTGCAGCTTGGGCTGCTTGCACAGCTGCCTGGGCAGCGGCAGCCTGTTGGCTTTGTTGCACCGCAGCGGCGGCAGCTTGTTGTTGCTGTTGTTGATGCTGCTGCATGGCGGCAGACATAACGGCAGCAGCCTGCATTTGCTGCATAATGTGAGCCGGTTCCTGCAGCTTCAGTTCGCTCATCATTTTCTGCATGGGCATGGAGGGAGGAATCTTACCCACCAATCCTGGGGGAATTTGTGGCCCACCGGCATAGTTGCCAGTTCTCATCAGCTTCTCGGGGGCAATTTTATATTGGGAGGCAACCAGTTTGTGAACCGCATTGTCATCCTCCAAGAACATTTTCATGCGGATGAAGGGTTCACGGCCCTTTTGGGTGAGCATGTGCCAGGGCTTGGGGCGGGCCAGTAGGTCTGATACTGAACCCTGGGACAGACCCAAAACCGATTCTCCAAACAGGCGCTGGGAAATCGAATACTGCGAAAGGGCTTCCTTGACGCGACGCACAATCTCCTCGGTATTCAAGTTGTTGAACATGTCGAACTGTTGCTGGGTAATGGGCGGCAAGACGGCCTTGGTGGGACGTTGCTGGGGCTGATGGTGAGGTGGTACGGGCGGCTGAGTAATCAGGGAATTGGTAATGGAGGCCATGCGCTGCAATGGACTGGCGGTGGCTCCAAAATCATCGTTGGGTGTCATTGCTGGCGGGAGTATGGAATTGCTAAGGGGGCTGGGTGCTGCGGAGTTGGTGTTGGTCGTGGAAGCATTGCTGGAAAGCGGTGGTGCAGGGGTCTTGTTGCCCTGCTCATTTTTCACCATACCCGAATAGAGACGTTCCCCCTCGGAGGTTGAAATATCTTTGGCATTGGGTGTTGTAGAAGACTGGCCGGCGGCGGCTGAGGCAAGCCCAGCATTGCTAAGGGAATTCTGTGATGAGCCATCAAAGGAATGACGTTGGCCATTCAGCTTGGAATCCTTGTTCTGGGATGAGGGATTGGGCACATCATCTTTGCAGCCCAGAGTCAGGTCTTGGGCGCCATTCAACATTTGCTGTTGCAGGGCCATCAGACTAGAGAAATTGGCAAAGTTGGGAGGTTGCGAGTGTTGTTGTTGCTGCTGCTGCTGTTGCTGCAATTTGTTCATTTCCCGTTCAAAGGCCAAACGCATGTTCTCGTCAGCTGCCAGGCCGGGGAAGGCATTGCCAGCCATGCCTGTGGGCAAACCGCCACTGAAAAAGGGAGAAAGCAAAAAACTACAATTAGGGTAAGCATGACCATTCAGATTTCGTTAAATTTGAGGTAAATCTCAGCTGAGAAGAAAAAAACACTTACCCTGGAAAAGCTTCCCGGGGAGCCCGAGCCATAATCTCCTGGTAGAGGCGTGCCATTTTCTCGGGATTCACCTCGTCTGGCCTCAAATGGCCAGGGGCCGGTAAACTTGTTTCCATTTGTGACTTCAGGCTGTCCCTGTAGAACGGCGAAGAGCAGGGTTGATGTGGTGACTTGGAATCCTCATTGCTGTGCGAATCTTCTTGCAATGAAGAGCCACGTTGCTGCATTGATCCGGGGCTGCCCTTCATAAGCGAAGAGGCCTCATTTAAAATGTGAGCAATGCGATCATCTGACATGGAATCATCACGTCCTGCACCATAGGGCGGCAAGCCGGAATCTGAAAGAAGACAAAAAAAACATGATTTGATGAGTATCATAAATTTCCCATTAGCGCTTGTAAAATGAATGAAAGCAAAATGCCCATGAGTCAGAAGGAATCGAATCGTATTGTAAAAATGCCAAATGAATGCTCAGCTTTATTAAACTGGCCACTAAATTCTGATCTCCACACAGCAACAACAACAACAATTAATGTTTTTTGAGCTGGAATTCATCAATTCGCCTTTGGTGTTTGATTTTATGACAATTTATTGATGTGCGGTGTCTTAGAGAGCGCTTTTGTGACCTTTCGAAATTAAGCCATAAACGTGAAACGATCATCGGGATGATCTGCTGAATGCTGAACGTTTTTAATGATTAAAGTATAATATGGCCTTAAATTGTTAATCATAAATGCCAATGGAGGTTGGTTTGGAAACAGGCACAGGGGAGTGAGGGGGAGAGAGAGAGAGTGAGGTATGGAGAGGATATCCAAGAAGGTTGAAGTTATAATTAGGGGAATATTTAGATGAGCAACATGAAGGCTGGGATTGCCATTTATCCAAAAATATTAAAATTACGTTGGGCGTCATAATGTACCAAATCGGCTTAGAAGCTTTCAAATCAAAAATTAAAGTAAATTATTTTAAATTGTAAAAAATAGGGAAAATGGCGCCCAACGTGAATTTTGTTTTTTTAATGATTTTTAATAAGAATTTTTGGCGGAATCCGGGTTTTAATTGATCAAAAATACTATGTGAAGGTAATTCTGTAGATCATGCCAAAAACTATTAAAAATTGTGAAAAAATGAAAAATGGCGCCCAACGTGGAGTTTTTTTTTTTAAGGATTTTTAATAAGATTTTTTGGTGGAATCCGAGTTTTAATGGATCACAAATACTATGTGAAGGTAATTCTGTAGATCATACCCAAAAAAATGTTAAAAATTGTGAAAAACATAAAAGTGGCGCCCAACGTGAATTTTGTTAAAACCAGAAATGTATGCATTTTTTGAAAGAAGATCAATTAGGATCACATTAGAAGTACACATTGTTAACATATTTTTAGGCGAACTAATTTAAATTGAGAATTTCCTAAAATGGCGCCCAACATGGAAATTTTGAAAATATGTTCGAAACATGTTTTTTTTTTAATTTATATGGCCTGGTTTAGGCCACAAACAAGTAATCGAAATTTTATAATTTTGTAATCGACATTATTTAATTTTAATTTTGGACAGATTTCCTTGCAAAATAGAAACTGGCGCCCAATGTGAAATTTGAAATATAATCTTGCAATTCAATTTTTTTCGGAAAATTAAGTTTTGGTTCCGAATTCATGTAGAAAATACCCTAATTTATATTTTTAGAATAATTTGAGATAATTTGAGTGGCAAGGCCAATTGGCGCCCAACGTAATTTTTTTTTCTAAATGAAGGAATAATTTAAATGGATTATTTTTTGATTATTTTTAGGGTGTATACATGTAATTCAATGTTATTAAAATATTTAAGACAGATTTCCGGAAATTAATAGGAATTGGCGCCCAATGTGGAATTTGGAAAATAATGGTGCGATTACTTTTTTTTTTTGAAAAAGGAAGTTTTGACCCCGAATTCATGTAGTAAATACCCTAATTTATAGTTTTAAAACAAATTTAAGACAATTATAGTAGCATTGCCAATTGGCGCCCAACGTGGAAATTTTTTTTAATGAAGGAAAATTTTTTAATGGACACTATTTTATTAGATTAAACATATTTTTAACAAAATTAAGGTATTTTAAAATCATTTATGGTTATTGAGAAAAAACCAAGAAGTGGCGCCCAACGTGAAAACTAAAGAAATGTTTTTTAAATTACAGTTTTTTTAAAATTCTTGATTTCAGTAAAAAATTCTTAAAAATCACAATTAAAGAGTTTCAATTGTATCCTTTCTGCTATTACATCCTTGCTATTCCTTGTCTAATCCCAAATTGAAAAGTTTCAAATTTTATCTTCCTTTTTTTTGAGGGAAAATTCTTTGCCATTTTTTTAGCCATTGATAAAGTTATTGAATCCAATGGATACTCCATCGTTTTCAAATACTGTTGTGGCATTGTAAACGTAATCAAACAATTCAAGCGTTTTATGCCATTTGTCATTCGTCATCATCATCATCATGTGTTGATTTCCTGTTTCATATCGCCAACCATTGCCACATAAAGAATCCTGCCAAACTGTTGGATGATACTTGACAACATCATGGAGGAGAAAAACGATAAAAAAAAACAACTGGGAATATTGCAAAGGACATAAAGAGTCTCGCTTTTATGTTCCGTCAAGTGTTTGCTCCTTTGGGAATCGATTATCCTTGCAATTGTAAAACAATTTTCAATTTTTTGCTTGAAATCGAATGGGATACAGAGAAGAGACAAACAATGAACTCCGTTTTTTTGCCAAGGTAAGGAGCTAAGCCACTTGTATGATTAGTTTTTGTGCCAAGGATAACAGCAATATTGGAAGATAAAATCAAGTTGCAGTATGCGGTACCAAAGCTTAATGCCTCTGAATGGAAATAGTGTTAAAACCACTAATACGCTTTTGATGGCATTTCTTTGTTTTCTCTCTCCACCCCAAAAAAGAATTTGGAAATCATAAATCAGAGACTCTTCTTTGAATGGTCTAGGAAAAAGAATCCATATATGAAATGCTTGGCAGGTCAAGCACTGAAATGATGCAATAATTGATGTGAACAAAAAGGGGCAAAGGAGGAGGAGGTTTTTTTCACTGCTTCTATTTTCAATACAAATATCCATCAACAAGGTCATATAAACTGTGCTGGATGCTGCTTTTTTTGTGTGTGTTAGCATTCTATTGAAGCCTTGCAATTTGATTTTTTTGATTTACAAAAAATACAAAAAAAAAACCGAGAAGGGCTTTTTTGAATGAGAGCCACATGAATACTGGAGCCATAAAAACATATCCTCTGAATTGCTGTTTAACCATGCAGGAATAATGGAAATAAAAACGCAAAAACAACATAAAATTGAATTAGCGTTTAATATTGTGTTATGCTGCAATCCAGATTCAAACAAACAAAAAAAAATGAAAATAAAAAAAAAAAAATGCTAGAATAAATAAATGGCGGGAAATCGTTTGAAGTTTAATTAATTTTAAATCTAATGTTTGAAAAAGAGGGGGGAGAGGAACACGAGGGTCGGAAAGTGGGTAAGGATAGAAAAATTGCAATGAAATAATGGATAAAAGGCAGATTCTGGGCATATTTCCCCCTAAAAATTATGAAATAGAGAATTTTTGAAAATGGCGCCCAACGTGAAACTCTAAACTAATTTCCGAAAATATATATTTTTTAATAAAATAGGCCTTGCAATGATATTTTTATATTGAAAATTGTAAACTAACCCATCAGATGCCTTAAAATCTGAAAAATTGAAAATGGCGCCCAACGTGAAACTCTAAACTAAGTTCCAAAAATACTTATTTTTTAATAAAATATGCCTTGCAATGATATTCTTATATTTAGGGGCCTTAAAATCTGAAGAATAAAAAATGGCGCCCAATGTAATTATGAAATAGAAAAATTTCGAAAATGGCGCCCAACGTGAAACTCTCAACTAATCACCAAAAAAATATATTTTTTAATAGAATAAGCCTTGCAATGGTAGTTTTATATTTAAAAATGTAAATTAAACAATCAAATGCCTCAAAATCTAGAAAATATAAAAATGGCGCCCAACGTAAATGTTCAACAAATTTTTAGAAATATTTTAATTTAAAAAAATATTATCAATATTCACAGCTAAAAAATATGAACGAAACATATTTCCCTCTTAAAACCAATGAAATTGAAATTTTGTGAAAATGGCGCCCAACGTGGAGCTCTAAATTAAATTCTTAAAAACAAATATATATTTTTTTTAATAAAATAAGCCTTGTAATGAAATTTTTGCGTTGGAAATGTAAATTTAACTATCAGATGCCTCAAAATCTTGAAAATACAAAATTGGCGCCCAACGTAAAAATTCAAAAAAAAAAAAAATAGAAATATTTTAATATTTTGAAATAAAATCCAATGTCACAGTCTAAAAATGCGTACTTGACATATTTAACCCTTAAAACCTATGGAATTGAAATTTTGTGAAAGTGGCGCCCAACGTGGAGCTCTAAATTGTTTTCCAAAATCATAACTTTTTTTTAATACAATAAGCCTTGCAATGATATTTTTGCGTTAAAAACTGTAAATTTACCCATCAGATGCCTCAAAATCTTGAAAATATAAAAATGGCGCCCAACGTAAAAATTAAAAAAAAAATTAGAAATATTTTAATATTTTGGAATAAAATCAATTTTCACAGTTAAAACATGCGTACTAGTCACATTTCTCCCTTAAAACCTATGAAATTTGAATTTTGTGAAAGTGGCGCCCAACGTGAAATTCTAAAAAAATTTCAAAAACATATATTTTTTAATGAAAATAAGTCTTGCAATAATATTTCTATATTGAAAAAATATAAATTTAATCATCAGATGTCTCAAAATCAAAGAAAAAAAAAATGGCGCCCAACGTAAACATTTAAAAAAATATTTTTATTTTTTTCAATTTTTTTAATAAAATTACAGAAAATAGTTTTAATATTTTAAAAAATTCTTTAAAAAAACATTGCATTTCCTATTAAATTGTAAACCTATAGATGAAATGGCGCCCAACGTTAAAAAATATTTTATTGTTTAATTTTTCTCTCTCTTGCTCTCTCCTCTCTGCTATTCCACGAACAAAAAATGTTACAAACAAATTTCTTTAGTTATAAAGCAAGTGTTGTTTCGTTTTGTTGTAGTTGTTTTCTAAACAAATATTTATTTACTGCAACAATTTTTTTTGCTGTTGTTGTTGTTGTTTTGCCATGGCTTGATTATGGCCTCTCAACGAGAGTTTTGTAAAAATTATTATTGCCTACTTTGAGGTGCAGGAGGAGTACGAGGAAGGCAATAAAACTTTTGCGTTTGTTACTCAAGCCAAACTGAAACAATGATGCTTTGGTAAACTGACTTCTGGCTAAATGGAAATAAAAATCAATAACAAAACAAACCGAGGAAAAAAGCCTTTGAAGTTTTTTTTCTGGGCTGTACTTCCTGAACAACAAAATGCAGCCGAGCATAATATATTAAGGACTACTTGAAGGGGGGAGGGTGGTATTTTTTTCCAAACAAGTGGAAGAGTTGACAATCTAGAGATGTTCTAAATCAATGAGTTTTGGAGAGCAGCAAAATTTCTTCCCTCTCTCTCTCCGCCTTAATTTTTTATTGTTTAAAAAACAAAAAAATTAAAGAGCTTGTGAGCTATTAATTTTTGTGTTACACGTTTGACCCGTTTGCCAGCGGAAAAAATCAGGGGAACAAGTCAAGGGGTGGGGAAACCCATAAATTAGCCAAATTTGCCCATCATTGAAATGAAAAATCGAAAATTCTTCCACCTAAAAAACAAAACACAACACACGCAAATTTTCAGGCCTACAGAACCAAAAAAAAAAAAATGCCACAGACAAAGATGACACATTCCGCGGCAGCATGTAAACATTTTGCTTGCTTTGTTGTGGCATATTGTTGTATCTCCCTCTCTCTCTCTCCGCCTCTTCCCACACTTCTATCATGAGATTTATTTTCAGATCCAAGATGCCACAAATAAAACAAAAAACCCATTAAAATTTCTCATTGACTCTTTTTTTTTTAAACAGCAAAGAAAACGCAGACGAAGAAGTCATCGTCGGAGGTGTGTGTGTGTAGGTGTCGGTGTTGCTGTTGTCACATTTATAATTTTTTTGTTATTTATTTTATTATTTATTCAATACATTTATTTTTATTGTATTTCTGCAGATAGATATGTCTGCTCAGGCTTGTCCATAATAAAAATATGAAATTAATTAAGTGGAACATCTAAAATGAAAAGTTCCAAAGGCATCGTCAGCATTCGACGATAATAGAGTCAAAATAAAAAAGGGATTAAATATTTATAATTTATTAGCTGACGATTGATTGTTTTTTAAAAGTGTTCAACTTAAAAATGACATTCATAGAAGGCTATAAAAAATACCTTAGAATATGTAGAGGTATCGAAAATATGGTGGCTAACGTTAGGCAAGAAAATCACAATTAAGGGCGAAAATAAAGGAGTTATTTTTTAGAGGCAGGTTAAAAATATTCTAAAATAGCTGCAAAAATATGAAGCAAATTTTAAAAATTGCGAAGAAGCTAATTTTTTTATAAAAATTCATATTATTTTGTATTCAGGGACGACAAAATTGAAGTAAGTTCAATTTTGGCTATTTTTTTAAATATGAAAAAGTGGCGCCCAATCTAAATTTTAATTTTTTTCGTAAAACAAATTTTAATAAAATCAAAGCATGATTTTTTTATCAAGCAGATTTTTTTTTATAAAAATTCTTATTATTTTTTGTTCAGAAACCAAAAATTGAAGAAAGTTCTCAATTTCCGCTATCTATTAAAAAATATGAAAAAGTGGCGCCCAACGTAAATTTCATTTTTTTTTGTAAAATAAATTAAAAAAAAAATTAATGCATTAATTTTTTCGTCATTATTAAATTAAAAAAGTAATGCAAAGTATTTTTCAAAAATAATAATTTATGTAAAAAATTAAAGTGGCGCCCAACCTAAATTTTTAGTTTTTTTTTTTTTTTTTGTCGAAAAACAGATTAAGAGCATTAATCTTCGTTGCCATTAAAAATATGACAAAAGTGGCGGCCAACGTAAATTTCAATATTTTTTGTAAAATAAATTTAAAAAAATCAATGCATTAATTTTTTTCGTTATTATTAAATAAAAAAAGAATTAAAAGTACTTTTCAAAAATAATAATTTATGAAAAAAATTAAAGTGGCGCCCAACCTAAATTTGTATTTTGTTTTGTCGAAAAACAGATTAAGAGCATCAATCTTCGTTGCCATTAAAAAAATTAACTAAAGGTGTTTTTTTTTTTTTTTTGTAAAAAACATATTAATAGTTTTGAACTGAATTTTTTTTTAAAAATATCAAAGTGGCGCCCAATGTGATTTGTGGTATTTTATCAAAAAATTATGGAAAAATAGCTAAAGCTTGGTTTTTTATGAAAATGTTTAATTAGATAACGTGATGTTTTAAATATAAATTTTTAATTTTAGAAAAAAAATTCAAAGTGGCGCCCAACGTGAATTTTGTTTTTTTTTTTTTTTTAAAATAAAATCAAACCACGAATTTTTTTGATCATTAAACGGATGATAGTTTTATAAGTCATGCCACTTAAACTGTTTTTTTTTTAAATACGTATTTATATTTTGACAAAACAAAAAGTGGCGCCCAATGGAAATTTTATTTTTTTTGTTCAAAAATATTTCTTTTTTTGTCGAAAAATATTTTTGGCCATAAAACTTCCAACAGATTTTATTTTTTCACTGAATTTTGATATTTCCACAAATTTATTGAGGTAAAATAAAAAATGGCGCCCAACGTAAAAACCAAATAAATCCTTCTTTGTTAAGAAATTACCCTCAAAAAACGAATTATTCCCCTCAAATCCCCTTTGCCTGACTCATGGATAATTGGTATTTTTCCAATTAAGGCACCTGTCAACTTTCAATCCTTTTCTTTTCTAGAAGAAGAAAAAAATTGCCACTTCAATACTCCCCCTGATTTCCAATTCCAATTTTTTCTTTTTCATTTCTTAATTTATTGCATAGATAATTTATTGCATTTTGAAGTGGTGGTTATTATAATATTGCCTACTTCATAAACGTCATCAGCACCAACGCCAAGCGAAGAAGACGACTGACATCATTAGCGTTTTGATTTCTCATGGATTGAATTGAGTTCTATGCTTGCACTTGGATTATGCCCAAACGTCTTTGCATTACAACTCTTGAAGTTGTGGCGTATTTTTTTCTGTTTTCTTTGATTTGATAGGCATTTTAATTAGAATTATTTCCATGAAAAGAAAAAGAAATGCATATTTTAACATAAATTGATGGCAAGTCATAGCCCTCGAAGACCCCCCTCACACGCCTTGGAGAAAACAAACGTTTGATTGAGGTTCTGCATTGCATTGGTTGTAATTGAATAATTGGAAGGGAGTTGCAGAAAGGGGAAGGTACTCACAATGGCAAGCCATGTAATAAGTAAGAAAAAAAAGATTGGCAATTAAAAACAGAAAAAAAAATCAAAAATATATCCTAGCCTAAAAGTATGCTCTAAATTATCACTTTTTTATTTTTTTTTTCCAAAAATTATTATTCGGTTTTAAATCTTTAACATTAATTTCAATTTATTTTATTATTTTTTTAATAAGAACATTTTGAAAAAATATTATCGGGACCTAAAAGTATGCAACAACTATTACTATTTTATTTTCTTTTTATTATTTGTTTTAATTTCTCAACATTAATTTCAGTTTATTTTATTATTTTTTTAATAAGAAAAATTTGAAAAATATTTTCGGGCCTAAAAGTATGCACCAAATATTACTATTTTCTCCTAGTTTTTAAATTATCACTGTAATTTTATTTAGTTAATTTTTTCACTTCAAATATTTATTTTTTTTTAGGTTTTTTACTTTATTTATAATGTCCGCCTAAAATTATACACCATATTTTGTTAATAGTTCTCGATGAGTAAATCGATTTTTAGTACTTCTTAAATATTTCAATTTTGTTCCTTAATTTATCAAAATTATTTTGAACTTAAAATTTAATTGTCTCTCTTCCCTTCTCTTCCCAAAAGTATGCACCACATGTTGTTATTTATTTTTTTTTGTTGAAGTTACAAATTATGTTTGACTTTTACTTTTTCCGATTTTCTGGTATTTTTTCTTCTTCTCCAAAAAAATACCCGCATAATTTTAACCCTTTGATATCACCCCTTACGAAAGTCGAAACTCAAACATTTGCCTGGATAGAAGAGTTCAAGCTATGGGTCGGCTGGCTATCCCATAAAAGGAAACCGGTCATTGAGAATCAGCAAAGGAGGGAAGAGGCAAAAAATAACCACAGGAACGTTGACATTCTAGCCAAAAAGGGAGGGGGATAAAGGATCATTTGGTCCTCCTCCTCGCCAGGCCCATGGACAATGTTGTCGACGCCAAAAGATTAACAATGAACCAAAGTAACAGCAGCAGCACTTTTAATGAAGGCCATAAACAGTAAACTAACAATGTCACATGTTGTTGGTCCTTTGGCCGGCTGACTGGCTGGCTGGTCAGCCAAAGGAATTTCGAAGTCCGGGGTGAGAGTGGGGGAGAGGATTTATTTTTGGTGAAGTACCACTCTTTTGTTTTGTAATTTAATTGCATAAGTGTTGTTAAGTGCGGAGCACACAGTAAAAAAAAATCCATTGCAAATTAAAGACCTTATTTGTTTTGGGGCCCAGACAGAAAACCCCAGAAAAAGAAAAATCAATGCATACTTCTGGGCAAAAAATTCCTTCAATTCTTTGCAACAAAACTTAAGGTTAAAATTACAATTCAATAAATCCTTAAAGTGTCATGTGTCACCTTGCTGTTGGGCCGGTCTTTTACGCTAAATGTCTTTCCTATCAAATGGCAAAAAAAAAAAAAAACGCGAAGGGGAAACCCCCCGCTGAACGCATACCCTGTTTATGGCCATGTTTGTTGTTGCTGTGAAATGTCTTTTCAACTGAAAGCAAACGATATTTGAAAAATTGCATGTTTCCTTTAGGTTTTTGTAGTTTTCTATAAAAGCGGTCAGGGCAGGGAACTCATGGCCTTAAGCTAAAAGAGTAATGTCAACGTTTATTTTTCTACAAAACTATTTTCCAAAGGGTTTTCTTTTTCGCATTGAATTTGCAAGACAAACGTGATATTTGCACGCACTATAAATGACAGCAAATAATTTTTTATAACTTTGGTTCTTTGTCTATTTATTGCAATTATATGGGGGCATATTCACATAGGAGAGGGGGAAGGAGGTGGAGACTCATCCAAAGAACCAAGAAATTTATTTTTAAACAAAACTAAATAAAACTATTTTCCATTTGAAAAATTCGATTATTTCTTAAGGAAAAATATAAGAACCCTAAAAGTATGCTCAGGATTTTTTTACATAAGAAAGGGGGTGGAATAAACCAAGAAATTGTTTAAAAAATAAATAAAACTATTGATTTGGGTTCTATTAAGCTTATAGACCTAAGTTTTGTAAATAAAAATTCCTCTTTATTTCATTTTTCCCGACGTTTCGTCAATGTTTGTTGACATCTTCAGGGGATACGTAATAAAATTGGATTAAGTTTACATGAAGTATTTCGTCAAGTTCAACAACACAAAACCTTAATGGTTTTGTGTTGTTGAACTTGACGAAATACTTCATGTAAACTTAATCCAATTTTATTACGTATCCCCTGAAGATGTCAACAAACATTGACGAAACGTCGGGAAAAATGAAATAAAGAGGAATTTTTATTTACAAAACTTAGGTCTATAAGCTTAATAGAACCCAAATCAATAAACTTACCTGGACCAAGAAAATTAATAATAAATAAAACTATTTTCCATAAAAAAAATTCAATTAATTTTAAAGGGAATATAGAAGAACCCTAAACGTATGCTTGGGAATTTTTTCAACCTTAAAATGATAGCAATTTTTTATTGAAAAAATAAATAATTTTAAAATTATGACTCCAAATTTCGGCTCAAGGAAACCTATAAGTCCCCTAAAAGTATGCTTTGTCTTTCAAGCTACTTAAACTTTTTTACGATTTTTTATTCAAATAAAATTGTGATCTTTCTGAAGAAAAGTGACATTTTTTGCTTTAAAAAAACTATAAAGCCCCTAAAAGTATGCTTTGAAATTTGATTTTGTCTCAAAAGTCGTTCAAAAGGTTATACTATTTTTTATTTTAATAAAATTATGATGGTTCTAAAAAAGAGTGTAATTGTTTGCCTAAGAAAACCCATAAAACACCTAAAAGTATGCTTTGAAAATTGATTTTGTATTTAAAGTCACCAGAAATATTATTTTATATTTTTATTGAACTCGAAGATTAGTTTTCTGGAAAATTTTCTTTGGAAAAATAATTATTTAAAAAATATAACTCCCAAAAGTATGCTTTGGATTTTGCTTTTCCCCAGGAAAGCCCTGAAAGCAGTTTTTTTTTTACTTTTTCTATAATTCCTGGGCTACCTCTTTACAAAAATTTGCAAATTTTAAATTAATAAAAAATTATATCCCTAAAAGAATGCTTTAAATTTAGGTTTATGCCTTTAGAGGCTTACAAAAAAATATATTTGGAATTTTGTTTCCTCTGAATAGTAGTTGCTTTTAATTTTGTAAAATATTGCAAATCATCTCTGTACGAAAAATGGCTCCCGAAAGTAGGCAATGGAACTCAAAATTCTTGAAAAATTAAAAATACTGTTAATCTGATGCGCTTTTACGGAAAATAATCTATATAGAAGATTAAATGTTTAAAAAAATAAAAATAAATCCCTAAAAATATGCAATAAAGTATCTTTCACAACTAAAAAATTATGCTTTGGAATTTGGCCCGAATTAGATATTTTCATCAAAAGGATGTTTTTCTACCTTGGGAAATTTATTCCCTTAAAATAGCCTCAAATACGTAAAACGTAAAAATTTTCACTAAAAAATTTAGCCTAAAAGTAGGCTTTAGAATTTGATTTTCTGTTTTTTAACGTTATTTAAAATAAATAAATAAATTTTTGGTAAAAAAATTAAAAATTAAAATATTAAAAAATGCCCCTAAAATTAGGCTTTATTTTTTTATTTATTTTTTTTAATTGAGATGTGTTTTTTTTTATTTTTTGTAAAAAAGGAGGGGATATGGGGTGTTCTTGGGTGGTTTGAGGGGAATTTTTGAATATCTAAGAGGGCTCCTAAAAGTAGGCTTTAAAATTGTATTTTTTTTATTGAGATGTGTTTATTTTGTATTTTTCGTAAATAAGGAGGAGATGTGGGGTGTTCTTGGGTGGTTTGAGAGGAATTTTTGTTTTCCTAGGAGGGCTCCGAAAAGTATGCTTTATTTATTTTTTAATTTTTATTTATTTTTTTTCGAATTTTCCAAAGGAGCGAGTTCTTGATATTTATTTATTTGTTGTATTGATAGTCTGTTGTTGTTGTTTTAACTCTTCCCAATCTTTGTTCTAAACTCTAATTGCCTTCGGCCTTCCATTTGCCGCAAGTCTGGGCGCAAAGTTTTTTTTTCTTTTTTTTTGCGAAAAGAAAGTAATTAAAGAAAGATCTTCATGTTAATTAAAGTTTGTTGCATTGCATTTTGTTGGTGGGCATAACAAACGCGCAAATTTGTACAAATTGATGTCTGTCTACACGCCAGAGATAGGGGCAAGAACGACAACAACTACAACAAAAAACAAACTGCTCAATAATAATTAAATCAAAGGAGGAAGGAAAAAAGTTGAGAAAAATAAAAGAAAAAAAAAATAGAAAAAACTATGTCTCAAAAATTCCTTCAAAGACATTTGAAAATTTATTGTAAAAATCATAAAAAAATTGGGAGGCCCTGAGGCAGGGTTAGGGGTTGGGAAAAATATTGTCTGCTGATTTTTCAATTTTATGCAGAAATCAAAAATAATTAAAAAACAACAACAAACATCTTGATGCCAACACTTTGGCCCAATGCCAGTTTATAGATACTTATTTGCTTACAATCATCAAGTGAAACAACTCTCCCCGGGTCCATCTTCCCCTACCACTAACGAAAATATGCTCTCATGGTCCCCAGGTTTGGCCAACCAAACAGCCAGCCAGCCAGACATCATAGATATATCGACTTGTATGCCGAAATCTATACATTATTACATGTATATGACATTTTGAGTACTACAAGAAGAGGTATAAATTGCATGTCCGCTTGCAGCACCATCATCATCAGTACCAGCCGCCAGCAATATCTTCAACTGCACCATTATCCATCGGCATCACCAACATCATCGTCATTATGAATGTCTGCATTACCCAGCATTCATTAACGCTTTTGCGTTTTGTTGTTTTTTTTTTCTCTCTTTTTTGCCACACATTGACAGCCAGCAAGACGGGGAACATCTTTGTGATTTCAATTTCTTTATATCTGGTGGCGTAGCATTTCGTCAAAATTGTCCCCATTTTTTCCAAGCAAACAAACGATGCTGCGTACAATGTTGGTGAAAAGAAAGTGAGGAAATTTCGCAAAAACAAAAAAAAAATCAAGCATTTTTTAATGGCTCTGGGAGGAGGAGAGAGAGAGCGGGGTGTGGTGGGGTATGTGAAGCCAAGGAGTTCTGGGGCCCAGGAAGAGGCATTTGGGGAGTAGTTGCAACAGACCACAGTCATTAGAAGCAATCCATTACTAATATACAAATATTTGTTGTTGTTATTGTTTTAGCTTTACATTTATTAGCCGTGTGTAAAACATTTGTTTTCCTAGGAGGCTGTTGCTGTTTTGACGGGTTTTTGCCACTTTGGCCATTTTTTTGTTGTTGTATTTTTTTTCTTTAATTTGCTATTTGTGATTTGTATAAATTTGTAACAAGTTTCATACCGAACCACAAATATTTATAGTTTGACAACAACTAAAACAACAACAACAATACAAAACAGCACACATATTTAAAATCAAAATAGTGTGAAATTCTATGATAAATTTAATGAAATTTATTTGATTAACAAGAACATTAAACCAACAAGAACAACAACAACAGCGTCGCCATCGAGTTTGACTAAAAATGCAAAACAATTTTAGCATTAAATTAAATTTTAGGTCGAACAGCTCATATACATATATATATATAGAGAGAGTGTGAGAGAGACAATAATAAATATCAAAAAAAAAAAAAAATAAATTAAACAAAAAAATCAAAAATAAATTGAAAAAAAATTCTGACTAAAATTAGTTGGTGATTATAAATTCAAAGCAAAAATGTTAGAAGAAATAAAATTAAAAAAAAAAATTATGAAACATTTGAGAAATTGGTTATACAATCAACTAATGGAGTTGGGAAAATACAACAAAAATTTCAAAATTGATTTAAAAGCAATAAATATTTTCTGTCTGTTATTTAATAATTTTTAATTTTTCTGCAATTTTTTTATTTAGTTTAAAGTTATGTGGCAATATTTGTTATTTATTTTTTAAATTAATTTAATTTAGGCTCTCATTTATGGCAGTTTGACATAAGCCTATTCCAATGCTTTCACACTAATATCCCTAAAAGTATGCCCTAATTTTATGAAAACATTTGCTTTATAATATGCGTTATATCTGACATTTATAGAATTTATTTTTGGCCAAAAATTGTAAAATTTATAAAATTAGACCCCTAAAAGTATGCCTTAAATTTTATAGAAAGCCATTTTTTCTTATACTTGTCATTTACAGATTTGTGTGTTATTTACAAAAAAAATGGTAAGCATGTATTCCAATGTAATCCTACTTTGGGCGCCTAAAAGTATGCTTTACTTTTGAATTTCTCACATTTTTTAAGTTTTCTTTCCCTTTTATTACTTTTCCTATGACATTTTTGGAGATAGAAAATTTAATAGTGGCAAAAAATCAATTAAAAAAATTATTTAAATCATAGCATACTTTCCGGAGGAATATTGCGAAATCAATATTCCTCCGGAAAGTATGCTATGATTCAAATACATTTTTTAATTGATTTTTTTGCCACTATTAAATTTTCTATACATTTCAGGATTTTTCAAAACTTTTAAATTTTTTGCGATATGACATCTGAAAATATGTTGCATTTTTTAAAATATTTAAATTTTTAATTCTTTTGTAGTTTTGAGACGTTTTCGAAATATAATAATTTTTTGAATCAAATCAAATTATTTTTTTTTTATTTTGGCTCCTGAAGTTATGCTGCATTTTTTGTGTGCAAATATTTGTCTTATTTTTCTGTCTTTTCTCAATTTTTCTGCAATCAGTAGCTCTTAATTGAGTTCAATTTTGGAATATTTTCTTCATATGGCGCCTAAAAGTATGCTTCGTAACGCAATAACTTATCAATTTTTTTATTTCTAAACAAAAAAAAATATAACAAAAATAAAAATGTGTGTTCCAGTAGCTTTTTCCAAAAATAATGTATTTTCTCCCATCTATAATGGGGAAAATGGCAAAAATGGGCACAGATTGCACCTAAAAGTATGCCCTATTTTTAGAAATACATGTTTAATTAGTCCCTGTCAATTGTTAATTTTTTCTATTAATTATTTCATTACTTTTATGGATTAGTTTATAATATTTCCTTAACATGGCGCCTAAAAGTATGCTTTAATTTATAACTAATTGTCCGATTTTCTATTTTAATAGATTTTCTTCAGTAAGAGAAAAATTTCAAACTCAAAATGAATTTTTTGGAATTTCGCGCCTAAAAGTATGCACCGAAATTTAATAAATTTTCATAGCAAAATATATTTACGTGGGAAGTCACTACCAAATGTCCCACATTCCTTTAACTATTCTTAAATTTTAGTTAATAGCGTTTCTTAAAATTTTGCCTAAAAGTAGGCATTAACAATCTGAGTCCCTAACTCATGAGCAACACCATTTTTTTTTTCTTAATCTAAAATTTATTTTACAAAAAATATCTTCCCACTTACCTTTCTTGGGTATCAACGATTTGAGAAGCATCACCGCATTATCATCACATGACCAGGCATGCATTTTACGATAGCTGTCACGTCCCTTTTCGGTCAACTTATCCCATGGCTTGGGCTTGGAGAGCAACTCGGAAACGGTACCCTGTGACAGACCCAAAATATATTTGGCAAAAATTCTCTGGCCAATGTTGTGCACGGACAGCAATTCTCTCACACGCCTTGAGATATGCAATGTGTCCAGTGCCTGATTGGCATATTTGTCCATGTTGTAGCGTAACATCTCTTGGAGTTTGGCTTCCATGGGATCACCTTTGGGTATCAGTGATTCACCCAAACGGCCGGCCATCGAGGTGCCGGGTGGAAGTTTCAGATCGTCGGCAAAACGGAAATGGCCACGATCTTGAAACTGGAATGGTAGACCGGGCAAGAAACCATGGGGCAGGCCATGGCTGTGGCCGCCCAGAGGATGATTGTTGGCTGGGCTGTTGTTGTTGTCTTCGTAGTTCTTGAGGGAACCATTGAGGGACAGCGACTGGTGGTGTTGGTAGTGATCCTCCGAACGTTGATCTTGCAAGTTGGGGGTACTGGCATTGGACGCGGTCGAATCGGGATGATGATGATGGTGATTGCCGGTTGCTGCCGATTTGTCGTGATGATCCCCGCCCAGATGGGGAGGCATTTGCAGATGGTGGTGGTGATGATGATGGTGTTGGGGCGCCGGATAGTGGGCATCTGTTGAACGTAAAGAGGAATTTTGAGTTGCAGAGGTGGTGGGTGTGGGTGTGGAAAATGTGGAATTAACTAATTGACTAAGCAAAGTTGTGGACGAGGGGCCACAGGGGGGTGTGGAACCCGCATGCATTAGAGCAGAAGAGGAGGTGGAAGTTGTTGTGGCCTGTTGCTGTTGTTGTTGTTGCTGTTGGTGGTAATGCTGTTGGACGGCATTTTGAGTTATCATTAATGGATGTGAAGAATGTGGGTGGGGGGTTGCGGTGGCCATTTGCTGTTGTTGTTGTTGTTGTTGCTGTTGATTCTGATGATAATGCTGGTGATAGGCCCCCCGATTACGCCAGTAACTATTCACCAGTTCCTCACCCAACAACGAGCCGAAACGTTCAACATTTTGTTTAAAATTCTGGGAGTCATCCTCCTCGCCGCCATTGGCTTTGTCTTCATCTTCCAAATTGATGATAGACTCTTTGGAAGCAAATGAAACGGATTTTTCTTTTTGCTCCTCCTCCCCCTCTTCTTCCTCATCATCTAAAATTTCTATTTTTGGCACTTTTGAGGCTTCCTGTTTGGACTCATCTACGTTGGCATTATCTATTGATTGTGGGATTGTCTGGTTGTTGACTTGAAGTCGATCTGAAGAAGTATTGGATGAAGCTGATGATGATGTTGTGGGCTGTAAGCTAAGGTTTTCATCATCCCGGCTTTTTTCTAAAGCTTGCTCTGAAAGTTTTGATTGTTTTTTTTTTCAGGAGAAAAAGAGGGGAGGGAAAACAAATATTGAAATATTTCTTTTGTGTGTGGAATGATTTTTTTTTGTTTTGTTGGCGAGAAAATTGTTTTGAGAGTTGAGTGGAAGTAAGTATAAATTTCAAAATTAATTTTCGAAATTTTTTTTAAAAATTTAAAATTATTTTTAAAAAGAATTTCAAATATGTGAAGAAAAACTTTCTATTTTTTTTGAGAAAAAATTAAATTTCTTTAGGAAAATTTAAAATTTATTTGAGAAAATTATTCCAAAAAAAAAAAATAATTTTTTTTTGTTAACATTTTCAAATTTCATTGAAATATTAACAACTTTTTTTTTAAGAAAATTCTAATATTTATTGTTAAATATTTCATTATTTTTTTATTTCTGTAAAAATTGAGTTGAGTCATGACTCATGAGAGTTTTTTTTTTCATAAAAATTCAAAATTAAGTCTTAAAAAAATATTTTTTTTTATTTTTTGATGATAAATTTGAAATCAAAGCAGATTTTTGGATTTTTTTTAATTTGAAAATTTGAGAAGCTTTTAATTTTTTTTGTTAATGAATTAATTAATATTTTTTTTTTTAATTTGAAAATTTGAGAAGCTCTACATTAGAAGATTTTTTTGTAATATTTTTACTTTTTATTATTTTTTATATTAAAATTTATAATTTTTTTAAATTTATTTTTTTTGTTAATGAATTAATTCGAAATATTAAAATGTAATTTAAAAAAACTATTTTTTTTTTATTTTTTAAAAAATTTTGAAAATCAATTTATTTTTTGCCAATTTTGTCTACATCTGAAAATAATTTTGAAGAATATCTAAGGCCTCCATGCATGAGAATGATGAATCACACCATTTCAATATTAATATTGATATTGACTATCTGCGAAAGATAAGCTAGGTGGTAGAAGGGCACCGCCATGAGGCGCCATGCTTGTTTGGTTATGGAGGAAACTCAACGGAAAAAAGAAGGAAAATCAACAGCCATAAATTAAAGCCACCCACAAATGGAGTGACAAAATAGAAGTAAAAGGAATGCAAAAGAACTTAGTATTGTTAACCACACCAATAAAAACAACAACAACAACACAAATGTCAACAACAACAACAACAGCCATAAATAGTTTCAGTTTTAATTTTTTTTGCTTTTGTTTTCGAATTTTTCTGATTTTTCTGTTTCATCGCCATCCAGAGGACGAGGTGAAAGATAATAATATGTGAATAAAATTTCTTTGTTTGTCAATTAGGTAAACAAGGCATAACAACAATAATAATAACAACAACAAAAAATCACAATAAATAATTTGTAATAATAATGATCAGACGAAGTGGAAGAAGAAGGCGAAGGCGAACAAAATTATAGACAACTCCAAAGGAACTCAAAACGTTATGGTGTTTGTTTTTCAATTTTTTTTTGGTTCTGTTCTGTTCTATGTGAATATTGTTGTCACTGAGTAAACTTTCGAGACGGAAACTTACCTTCAGAGTTCTTCAGAGCCTCGGCTGCCACCAGGGCCTTGGTACGTTCCATGAGTAATTCTTGGAATTTATTGGGATCATTATTGCAGGCAGCTGCAGCGGCGGCAGCAGCGGCAATGGCATTCTGTTGGCTAATGGAATCCAGTGAAAGGGGTGATCTGGAAAAAAATTGAGAAAAAAATATTTAGAATTAAATTTTTCAAGAAAAAAAAAAAAAAAATAAGTAAAAAAATAAATAAATAATAATAATAATAATAATAATAATAATAATAATAATAATAATAATAATAATAATAATAATAATAATAATAATAATAATAAATAAAAAAGAATATTTTTCAGAAAAAAACATTTTAAAATTAATTTTTCAAAAAAAAAAAAATATTTTTTAATTTTTTTAAATATAAAAGTTAAAAAAATAATATTTTTTATTCGAAGAAATATGAATACATACATAAATAAAACAAAAAAATTTTTTTTTTTTAGATTTTGTAAAAAATAGAAAAAAACTAAAAAAATATTTTTTAGGCGATCAAAAATAAAAAAAAAAAATTAAAACTTTTTTTTAATATAAAAACTAAAAAAAGTTTAGGAGAACAAATAAATAAATATACTTATATAAAAATAAAACAACAACAGCAAATAAATAAATAAAAAAAACATTTTTTTAAATTTTTTTTTAATATTTAAAAACTAAAAAATATATATATATTTTCCGCCAAAAAAAATATAATATTTTTTTTTTAATTTTTATATTTGAAAACAAAAATATTTCATTAAAAATAATATTGTGTATTTTTTATGAATATTTTATTTTTTTTAATTTATTTTTTTTTTTTCATTTTATTTATTTTTAAATATAAAAAATATATTTTCTTTGGCGAAAAAATATAAATATATACATACAAAAAACATTTTTTTTCTTTTATTTTTATATTTGAAAAAAATATATATTTAATTAAAAAATTAAATTTTCTATTTTTTATAAATATTTTATTTTTTATTAATGTTTTGTTTATTTTTTCTCCTTGATTGATAAAAAAAAATAAAAATAAATAAAGAATAATTTTATTTAGGCGAACAAGTATAAATATATGCATTTATAAAAATAAAAAGCAACAACAAAGAATAAGGAAATAAAAAATATATTTTTTTTATATTTTATTAATAAAAAAATTAGGAGAATATATTATTTAATTTTTTTATTTATGTTTTGTTTATTTTTTCTTCCTTGATTGATAAAAAAAATGATAAAAAATAAAAATAAATAAAAAATATATTTTTTTTTTTAGACGAGCAAGTATAAATATTTACATATATAAAAATAAAAAAACAACAAAAAATAAGCAACTAAAAATATTTTTTTTAATTTTTTTTTTTTAATAAAAAAAATTAAGAGAATTTATTTTTGTAGCGAAAAATTAATAAAAAAAATATATTCTTTACATCTTTATATTCAAAAAAGGATTATTTCGTTAAAAAAAATAATATTTTTAATTTATGAAAAATATTTTAGTTTTTATAAAATTTATTTTTTTTTTTTGTTTATTTTTTCTTCTTTGATTGATGAAAAAGGTGATAAAAAAATAAATAGAAAAGGAATTTTTTTTAATATAAAAATTAAAAAATATATAAATATAAACAAATATATAAATATAAAAGTTCAAAAAATATTTTTTTAATTTTTATATTTGAAAAAAATTAAAAAAAATATTTTTAATTTTTTATAAATATTTTTTTTATTATTATTTTTAATTTAAAATATATATGTATATTTTTAGGCGAAAAATATAAACAAATATATAAATATAAAAGTTCAAAAAAAATGTCTTAATTTTTATATTTGAAAAAAAAATATATTTTTAATTTTTTATAATTTTTTATAAATTTTTATATTTGAAAAAAATTAAAAAAATAATTTTGTTTTTTTTTTTTAATTTATTTATTTATTTATTTTTTTCTTTTTGATTGCCTTATACATTACTTACTGTGTTTCCTTTTTGACTTTGATGAAATCCTTGTCGTTCTCCGAATTGTTGGCATTTTGATTTTGTTCATTGTCGTTGTTGTTTTCCTTGTCCAAATCCTCATCGTCGCCGTCATTGTCAGCGTCATCTTCCTCATCACAGTTATTATTTTCCGTTCCCTCAACTTTTTCCTCCTCATGAATGTGTTGTTCTCTATCGATGTCATCGACATCGTCATCATCGTCCTCATCGTCGATGACCATTTGCGCCACTGGGGCGCTACTACTTTCGGCGGCGGTTTTCGTGGTTTCCATTTGTTGTTGCGATTTAATTGCCTCCTGTAAAGCTTCGTTAATTTGGTCCTTATCCAGTTTGGCTTCCAAACGTTCGATGTGCTGGCGTTTGGCTTCCAAATGCTCCTCGAGACGATGAATTTGTACCAAATGGGATTGTTCGATGGCTCTTAAACGTTTAACTTCTTCAAATAAGGCTTTAATCTGAAAGGAGAGGAGGAGAAATACAATTAATAAAAGTTTTGTTTTTTTTTTTTTCATAGATAACAACTCCTTAAAAATTAAATTTAATGAGACAAGTTTGAAATCCCTTTCCCCCCATAGCCCGGAATCACATCTTTCACATATGCTGTCATTAAGTTAAAAAACATTCCACAAAAACTTTGTCTGTCTTCCAAAGGTTTGTTTTCAGCACCACCACCCACTAAAGGATTTATTGAAATTTCCTTTAACAAAATTTTGCCAATTATCATATTTTCATTATCAAACAAGGCATAACAACAAACAAGAAATTTTCAAAAATTCTTTACAAAAGTCTACCTTGATACACAGACATCCACACGTATGTAAACAGGAAGCAGGGCCCACATGAATACATGGCTCACACACATACCTTGGCTAATAACCATGATTTTTTACCCTTATGTTTTAATTTTATTAAAAAACAAAATCACCCCCTCCCTCCCGCTTTCTCTTTTGTTTGCCTGAAATTTTGTCAATAATTCCTCCTTAAGGTATGCCATGAAACCCGTAATGTCTTAAAGATTTATTTTGAATTTCACCACAAAAGAGTGGTGGTTGTTTTTATAGTTATTGCCAAACAACAAAAACCAAGGTAGACAATAGCCCAGCCGTGAGCCATATTTGTTATCTCACAAGTTTCCCATGCCTAAAAGTATGTTGTAAGTTTTGTTGTTGTGTTTTATTAAATATTAAAAAAAGCAAAACAAGTGATGAGATATGGGTAATATGTGCTGATTTTTATGAGGGTAATTTTCTGAGAGAGAGAGGAGAACAATGGGGAAACAGGCAATCAATTAAGATAAAGGAAACAATTTTTGTTGCCTATTTTAAGGCATAATTTTTGCCAATGAAATTTGAGAAAGTCATATTTTGGTTTCCAAGGAATTAGAAAACATGAAATGATTGAATAAATCCTAGGCCAATAAATATTTAAAAAAAATAATATTTAAATGTTGTTGCCTACTTTTAGGTCCAATATTTTTTAAAGTGAAAATGCTCAATTTAAATTGCAAAATACGGGATTCGATTAATACTCTCTGGTGTAATAGGACAAAAAACCATTAAAAAACTAATTTTGGAAATTACAAAAATTTTGTTGCCTACTTTTAGGCCACAATTTTTTGTTTTTCTATTATTTTTTAATTTTATATCACCATAAATCGGTTAGAATATACCTCTTTTGTACAATAGATCATAATATAATTAAAAAACTAAATTTTGGATATTCTGAAAATTTTGTTGCCTACTTTTAGGCCCTGTATTTTTAATGTAAATATTACAAAAAATAGTTTGTTGAATAGTCTCTCTTCTATATTAAATGATGAAATAATTAAATAAAATTAATTTGAGGAAATTAAAAAAAAATCGTTGCCTACTTTTAGGTCATAATTTTTTGCCTTCATTTTAAAAAACAAAAGAAGATTTTAATTTGCCCTCTTTGGTATAATAGCACATAAAATAATTAAAAAACAAATATTGGAGTTTATAAAAATGTTGTTGCCTATTTTTAGGCCTTATTTTCTTTTTCTTAATTTATATTACAAGAAAAAGAGGGGCTTAGATCAGATTTCTTTTAATAGACCATAAAATCATTGAAAAAAAATGTGGGAAATTATAAAAATGTTGTTGCCTACTTTTAGGCTATCATTTTTTTTTTTTTGCCTGATTTGTATATTACAACAAAAGAGGTGTTTTGATCAGACTTCTTTTGTGTAATGGAGCATAAAAATCATTGAAAAAATAAATATTGGAAATTTAAAATTTTTCGTTGCCTACTTTTGGGTCATGCTTTTTTGTTGCTTAAATTATATTACATCTCACAAAGGGATTTTATTAGTCCTTTTTTGTGCAATAGAACGAAAAAAGAAAAATATATACCAAATATTGAAAATTGTATAAATTTTATTGCCTACTTTTAGGCCATAATTTTTTTGCTTGATTTTTATGTTACATAAAATCAGAATTTTATTCAAAATTCTTTTGTGTAATGGTGCATAATATAATTAGAAAACTGGAAATTACAAAAATTTGTAAAAAAAAAACTTAATTTTGGAAATTTTTAAATTTTGTTGCCTAATTTATATTGCAGCAAAATATGAGTTTTAATTAGTCCCCTTTTGTATAATCAGCCATAAAAAATAAAAAATACTAATTATTGGGAATTATAAAATTTTTGTTGCCTGCTTTTGGGCCATGAATTTTTGCCTAAATTGTATATTACGACAATAGGGGTTTGAACAGTCTCCCGTGTGTATTAGATGAAGAAATAATTTAAAAAAAAATAATTTTGGAAAATTTCAAATTTTTGTTGCCTACTTTTAGGTTACGAATATTTTTTATTTAATTTATATATAGCGCAAAGAGGGTTTGATTAGTCCTTTATCGTGTGTTTGAGGGCAAAATAATTAAAAATGTTGTATTCGAATTAATAAAAAAAAATCATTGCCTACTTTTAGGTTAGTGTGGTTATGGCTTATTTCCTAATTATATAAAACTAAGTTTATTGAATAGTCGTAGTGTTTTTGCAATAATAATTTTTCCCCTCCCATATTCCATTAATAATTAACCTTCCAAAACTGCCATTTAATAAATCACCATCACCATCCATCCACCTGCCTTGTCAAAGTGACTTTTTCTAACAACTGTCAAAGAGTCAGTCAGTCAGCCAGTCATTGATATATTAGTTTATGACTGGCAAATGGTACTTATTGTCATTAAAACCATTTTGTTTTTCCCGTTTCGAAACAACTCTATTCGGAGCTTCAATACATTGCCTAACCCCTTTTGGTTTTTTTTTTCGGAAAAGGAAAAAGTTTTACTATTAAGGCTCTAACATACCACTAGACTATTTTGCGTGTCTTTACGCAATAATTCTTGGAAAATTATGCCTATATCTGTGTGCCGGTGACACATATGTAAAGTTGATCAATAAATTTCGTACATGTGTATTTTCGTATGTGTGTGTGTAGGGAAAAACTTGTCAACTACACATTTAAATCAATGATAATAAATTTTTGTTTTATGGTAATTTGGTGTTCCAGGCAAGAGGGGAAATGGGGTAGGGTGCCCTAATATGATTATTGCCAATAAACAATAAAATGTTGCCAAAGCAATAAACTGCAATTATTTGAATTAAAAACCTATAAAGAAACATGTATGACATACATTAGAGGGGAAAACCGTTGTGGATGTGACGGGAAAGGGGGCCCAACTCATTAGCATGAAGGCCATGTTGAGGAAGGGTGGGTGCTGCTCGGAAAGGTGTTCCATGTTGGCATGTGTGTAAGGAAATTGGGTAGGTTTTGTTTCACAATTAAACCAAGCTTCTCAGCGACACATAACTACACCATGTTTCTCTGGCAACAAGAAAGGCTCTTTGAGAGTGAAGAGGTAGCAGCAAAAAGAGATAAAACCTGCTTCAAATATCAAATTTATTTCAACCCCTTTCAGCCGAAGTTCTTAAGTAATTATTTATAGACAATCAAAGCCATTCTTCATTCTCCCCACCCCCAGCCACGAAAATCTTTAAACTCTGGCCATCAATTGCCAAAAGGGAAGAAAGCCTGTCAAATCCAAAGAGTGTTTCGAAAATTCTTTCTGGCAAATAATCAAAACAATCAATGATTTTTGTTGTTGTGAAACTGGCATTCTTGTATTTAAATATGAATTAAAGGATCTTTGTCTTAGTAACAGCAGAAGCAGCAACACCAAACTCTCTCCCAGACCATCCGACAGCCATCAATTCCAGCAGCCATTGAATATTCAAATGGTAACAAAATGCCAATTATTAATGAATTTCTTGTTGATTTCCATACAGAAATCTTCACCAAGTTTTGATTACCAGCCAACCATCCATAACCCTATCTCTGTCCTGTGCCCGGACATCTGAGGATGTTGCCTCTGGTGGCAGAATTTTTTAATCAATGCTATTACAATTTTCTACTATTAATTTGAAATATTGTTTTCATTTGGGTGGTATTCCATTGATGGCAAAGGTAAAATAAATGGCTTGGCAGGAGGGGGTGAGGAGAGGTTGAAAGGAAGGAAATGCCAAACAAAAATTATAATTTATGAGAAGTTTGGCAAAACAGCAGGTTGCTGATAAATTTATTGGTTGGGTATTTGTGGGGGGAAGGAGGGTAACACTGAATATTGAGAAGAGCTATTGAAACTTAAGTTGAAAAAATTAAATTTTTTCAATGCTGCCAAATTTTTTAAATTTTAAAAATTACTCAAAATTCTATAAATTTGTGTTTTAGTAAAATTTAGTTTTAATTGAATTTAAACTTAAAATAAGAAAAATATAGATTTTTTAATTTTTTCAGTGATGCCAAATTTTTTTAAATTTTAAAAACTACTCAAAATTCTAAAAATTTAGAATTTTAAATTAAAAAAAGAAATTTTTTTTTAAATTTTTTTCTATGCTGCCAATTTTTTTAAATTACTCAATATTCTAAAAATTTGAATTTTAGAAAAAAAATAGTTTTAATTGAATTTCAACTTAAAAAAAAATATTGTTTTCAATTTTTTCAATACTGCCAAATGTTTAAATTTTTAAAATTACTCAAAATTCTAAAGATTTGAATTTTTGAAAAAAATAATTTTAATTGAATTTAAACTTAAAAAAATATTTTTTTAAATATTTTCAATGCTGCCAAATTGTTAAAATTTTAAAAATCACTCAAAATTCTAAAAATTTGCGTTTTAGAAAAAAGTTTTTTTTAATTTAAACTTAAAAACGGAAAATATTAATTTTCTTAATTTTTTTTCAATGCTACTAATTTTTTTGAAATCTTAAAAACTACTCAAAATTCTAAAAATTTGAATTTTAGAAAATTTTATTTTTAATCTATTTTTAACCTAAAAAAGGAAAAATATGTTTTTCAATGCTGCCAAATTGTTTAAATTTTAAAAATTACTTAAAATTCTAAAAATTTGAATTTTTGAAAAAAAAAACTAGTTTTAATTAAAAATTAAATTAAAAGAAAAAAATATATTTTTTTAATTTTTTGCCAAATTGTTTACATCTTTAAAATTACTCAAAATTCTAAAAATTTTAATTTAATTTAAAAATTTTATTTTAATTTATTTTTAACTTAAAAATAAAAATTATTTTTTTAATTTTTCAATGCTGCCAAATTGTTTAAATGTTAAAAATTACTCAAAATTCTAAAAATTTGAATTTTTTGAAAAAAATTAGTTTTAATTGAATTTAAAATTAAAAAAAAGAAAAAATCTTTATTAAATCTTTTCGGTGCTGTCATATTGTTTAAATGTTAAAAATTACTTAAAATTCTAAAAATTTTAATTGAATTTCAACTTAAAAAAGGAAAAATATTTTTTTCAATGCTACCAATTTTTTTAACCTTAGAAATTACTCAAAACTTCAAATTTTTGAATTTAAAAAAATATTAAAAAAATTAATATTTCTTTAAATTCTTATATTTTAAAATTTTATATTTTTTGAAGTATTAAAAATATTTTTTGGTTCATTACTTTAATTTACAATTTTTTTTTTGAACCAAAAAAAATCAACCCTTTTTTCCGAGTCCACGGCACTTGACCATTTTTTGGAAAAAGGCAATAATTTTGTTTTATAATTGTTTGGTATTGAAACTTTGGTGGGGATGAGAGAACGAGCTAAAGTGGTCAGTATTTCCTTTATTTTATGAAATCATTGATTTATTAAAAATTCCCCCAAAACCCCGCCCAACTTTCAAGGGTTATCTTGCAATACAAAAACCAAAAAACTCTCATACCAAAACAAAAATGACATTTAAAAAGGAATTGATCCTTTTTTTGTATTTTGGCCCCCCTCAAAAAAAGGGACCTTTCAAATCAAACCACAAAAAAAAATTGGTAACAAATTTATTAAAAATACTTTTTTTCTTTCACAAAAACTCATTTCCACACATGTGAGGAATAAGTTTTGTGAAACCCTTTATACAACAGAAATTTATCAAAAACTGGACATTGGCAGATTTTGAATGATGGTCACTTTTGTTGTTGTTGCTGTTGTTGTTCCCCCCAACAAAATTCATAATTTCCAGTAAAATCGAAATTATTTGCCTTGCCACAAGCCGGGGAAAGAGAGATACAAAGGAGTAAGTTTGGGGAATGGGGAGAGAAGGGTGTCAAGGCTTAAAAAACCAACCCTGTTACGACGACGGTCCCCAAAAAGAAACCTGACAAGGTTTCCTAATAAATACGAGATGAAATGTATTTTACATATAAAACCGATTTGTAATTAACAAAATTGCCAAGCAGCCACTCAAACTCATCAAAGTGTTAACTCAGACCCACACTCACCCCCAACCAACCAAATAATTCATTATAAAATTTACAAATACAACAATACCAACGGCGGCTTGGCCGAAACAATGCGCATTGAAAGTGTATTGGCAACAACAACACCAACAATCTAGTATTGAATTTTGTTGTGCAAAAAGCTGACTCCTGCCAGCTAAGGACAAGGCAAGATAGAGTGCCAGACAAAATGATTTTCGGCAGAGATCTCAGTAGACAAGGTAAAGGAATATGCCAAGAGGCTAAAAGGCAAAGAGAACTAATTAATATTTAAAAAAAAAAATGGATTTTTAGGGAAAAGTGGTGCCTAAAGAGATGGTTTTGTATGGCTGATGAAATATAAATATCAAAATTCTATAAATATATGAAAAATTGTGAGTTTTTAAAAAAGTAGTGCCAAGTTTCAAACTCCAAAAACTCAAAATTTTAAGTTAATAAATCGTTTCTAATAAAATTAAAAGAGAATAAATTATTTTTTTTAGGAAAATAATAAAAATGCTGCCAATTTTATACAAAAGTGCTGCCCAACAATATTATATTCTATTAAAAATTTGTCAAAATTTGACTTCACAAGGGAATATTGTACACATAAATTTAATAATCTCAGATTTTTTCGGAAAAATACTGCCACCTGATGTCATTTTATACAAAAGTGGTGCCAAGCATTATTTTTTTTCGAAAATTTTGTCGAAAATATTCTTAACGAGTGTGCAATGTACGTAAAAATCAATAAACTCAGGATTTTTCGAAAAATACTCTGTTTTTTATATTTTTACAAAAGTGGTGCCAAGTATGATTATTTTTTATCGAAAATTTTGTCGAAACTAGTCTCCACGGGTGTGAAATGTACACAAAAACTAATAATGCCATTTTTATACAAAACGAATGCCATTTTTATACAAAAGTGGTGCCAATTATCAATATTTTTTTTACGAAAATTTTCTGGAAACTGGTCTTAACGAGTCTGCAATGTAGAAATAAACCTAAAAATCTTAGGAAAATAAATGGAAATGGAAAATACTGCCACCTGATGCCATTTTTAGGCAAAAGTGATGCCAAGTGTTAAAATTATTTTTCGAAAATTTTGTCGAAACTAGTCTTAACGAGTGTGCTGTGTACACAAATACTAATAATCTCAGGAATTTTCGCAAAATACTGCTACCTGACGCAAAAGTGGTGCCAAGCAATATTGTTTAATCGAAAATTTTGTAGAAATTAATCTCCACGAGTGTGCAATGTAAATAAAAACTAATAATCTCTGGATTTTTCGCAAATACTGCCACCCGATACCATTTTTACACAAAAGTGGTGCCAAGAATTATTGTTTCTTTTTCGAAAATTTCGTCGAAACTGGTCTTCACGAGTGTGCAATGTACGTATAAAGCTAAAAATCTTAGATTTTTCGCAAAATACTGCCACCCGATACCATTTTTAGGCAAAAGTAATGCCAAGTGTTAATAGTATTTATTTAAAATTTGGTCAAAACTAGTCTTAAATAGTGTGCAATATACATAAAAACTAATAATATCAGGATTTTTCGGAAAATGCTGCCACCTGCTTTTTATGAAAAAGTGGTGCCAAGCATTATTATTTATTTTTATAAGAAATTTTGTCGAAACTAATTTCCACGAGTGTGCAATCTCCATAAAAACTAATAATTTAAGGAATTTTCGCCAAATATTGCCATCAAAAATGTTACAATTTATAAAAAGTGCTGCCCATTTTTGAAATATTTTTTGGTTAAATCTGTGTGTTTTGAAAGAGGATATTTTGAAAGGACGTAATATTACCTCTTCAATACGTAAAAAGAAATTAAATTAATTTTTAATGACATTTTCAAATAGAGTGATGCCAATGTTTCTTCCCAAGATTCGTTGAAAATTTGCCAAAAATAGCTCAAAAAATTATTAATGCACATTTAAAGCTTAAAATCTCATGATTTTTATAAAGTATTGCCAACGAAGAAGTAATGCCAGTACATAAAAAGTGCTGCCAAGCTGGGAAAGTTTATGGAAAAAAGAGTGAACTTTAGAAAGAGAAATTACATAAAAAGTTTTCACAAAGTACTGAATTTTTTTTACAAAGTACGGCTTAGGAAGTAGTAATGCCAAGTTTTTGTTCATAAAAAGTGCAGCCAATTTTGGAAAAATTATGGACAGCTGGAGCATTTTGAAAAGAGAAATTATATTACTTTTTCAAAAAGCAACAGGAGATAACTTAATTTTTCCAAAAAAAAAAAAAAAACAAAGAACAAACGTAGTGTTTTTACAAAAGTGGTGCCAATAATAATGAATATTTTTTAAAAACAAATTGATGAAACTGACTTTAAGCGGGGAAAATATTCATGAAAAGGAATATCAGGATATTTTTTTTCAGAAAATCCAGTGCTCAAAAAGTAATACCAAGTTTCAATTTGTAAAAAATGCAACCAAATTTGGAAAATTATTGAAATTTGCGTAAAAAACTTAATTATTTTACTTTTTTCTAATTTAAATATTCAAAAAATAAAATTTTCTGTTTAAATGTATTGTCTTTTAAAAATCCCATTTTGCCACCAACTGTACTTCTTTGCCCTGTGCATGCCACAAGCCGGCCAGCCAGCTTCCAAAAATTTCCATTGAGCTGCTGCTGCTTCTTCTTCTTCTGTCTTCTTCTTCGTCTATCTGCCCTCAAATACCATTGGCGGCATTTGCATAAATAATAATTTTTGTATTCAACTTAATTAATAAAAAACAAACCCCCATTTGAAAATCGAAGTAATCATATACAGTACATACTTTTAGGCTGTAAGGCAATAAACAAAAGGGTATTTTTGTCGATAAAGAGTGGAAGGCTTTTAGGCATTCACACACACCAACACACAGACAAACAGCATTTCGAACTAAGACAAGTAGCTTCAATGGCACCCATTACACAATTGAGAAATTTACATATCTACAAAAATCCTTTAACTCATCTGCCTACTCCCCCCCACAGTGGTAGCTCTCTATGGCAGTGTTGTCACCCAGACAATCCAGGCCTTTATCTTCCTGTTCTTCTTGGGCCCAAACAATCAGAAATCAATGATATTTGTCACATGGCAAAGTGTTTGTCTTTTGTGGCGGATGACGACGACGACGAGTGCGGCATGTGCTGCCCTTGCCTAGCTTCCTGCCCGTTCTGGCGCAAAATTAGGTATCGGCTGCTGCTAATGTCACTGACTGGCATAGCTGCTCATTAGAATCCAAACCAACATCATAATTTAACCCTTTTTTTTTGCTTCCCTGGTATTAGCTAAACACAAACACACTCACACACATGTGTGTGACGATGTCTTTAGTTTTACATATGCGGGAATGAATGTGTGTCTGTGTTTCTGTGGGTCTGCGGCAAAAATGTCTGTGATGACGACGATGACGTGGAGAACATTGTTTATTGTTGTCCTTATTATTGTTGTTATATTTTTACGATTTTTTATGCACGAATGAATTTTAATTCCTTTGACGTATGAAGAGCAAGTCTAAGGATTCCCTGTGTTCGGCCGGGGATTTTTTTCTATGTGCCAAGAGCCCAAAAGTATGCTACAATCCAATGTTTATGTTTTCACCGTCCTCTCCTCTCCCTCCCCCTGTTGACTCCACAAAGTTAGTCAATATCTTTACTATATGGCAAGCAAATGATGCATTTTTGCCAAGCATTTTCTAAGTATTGGTTGGCTGATTATGAAGGAGTATGGGTGGGTGGGTGTCTGTGTGTGTGTATGTGTGTCTGAGTGAGCGTTATGTGTTGATTATTTATTGTTTGATTTGTTGTTAGGCTGAAACTGCCAAAGTGCTTAAGTAACAGTTAAAAAAAAATAAATGAATGAATAAATAAAAAAAAAAATAAATGAATAAATAAATAAAAAAAATAAAAAAATAAATAAAATTATTAAAATTAAAATGTAAAATATTCAAAAGAAAAATATTGAAAATAAGTCAAAAAAAATTTGAAATTTTTTACTACAAATAAAAATTTCCCTCAAAGCGAAATAAAGATTTGTTTAAAATGCATGCACTTTTGGCCTTCTCAGGACAAGTAGGCACAGTTTGAAATTTTAAGGAAAATTTTCGTTTTCAACGGAAATTGCTATATTTCAATAAACGATTTCTAGAAATGATGAAAATTTCAAATTTGAACCAAAAATAAAAACTTCCCTCGAAGGGAAATTTTTGTTTATTCAGATTTTTTGAAAATTCTTGCAGTTTTGGAGTTTTTAGGCCCAGTGAACACATTTGACACCAAAAACAAAAATTTCCCTAAAAATTTCCCAAAAGGGAAATTTTCAGTTTTTGATGGAAAAAGTTATTTTTTAGATAGATATTAATAAAAATACAAGAAATTTAAAATTTTGTCTATAATTGAAAATTTCCCTCGAAGGGAAATTTTCGTTTATGCAGATTTTTTGAAAATTCTTGCAGTTTTGGAGTTTTTAGGCCCAGTGAACACATTTGACACCAAAAACAAAAATTTCTCCAAAAATTTCCCAAAAGGGAAATTTTCAATTTTCAATGAAAAACCTAATTTTTTAGAGAGATATTTATAAAAATACAAGAAATTTAAAATTTCGCCTATAAAAGAAAATTTCCCTAAAGGGGAAATTTTTGTTTATGCTGATTTTTTGAAAATTTTTGCAGTTCTGGAGGTTTCGAGGTCAACAAAGACCATTGACACCAAAAAAAAAAATTTCCCCAAAAATTTCCCAAAAGGGAAATTTTCAGTTTTCGATGAAAAATGTAAGTTTTTAGAGAGATATTACAAATGAAAATTTCCCTTGAAGGAAAATGTTGGTTTTTATAGATTTTTTTAAAAAAATTTAACCTATTTTAGGTCTACAGGGTATAACTGTATGTAAAGTAAGAAGAATTTCCCTTTCGTTAGATTTTGGGGACATTTTTTTTTCTTCTAATTTTTTTTTTTAATTTTTGTGAATTTTTTAATTTATGTATTTTTGGGTAAAAATAAGTCCTTGAACCATTTATTTTTCTCTTAAATTTTTTTTCGTATTTTTTTTTGATATTATTTTTTTTTAATAAAATTATTATTTTTTATTATAAATTATTATTTTTTTTTGGTGTTAAATTTAAAGATATTTTTGTTGTTGCTTTATTGCTGAATTTTTTGTTTGTTTGTTTTGTTTCATTCTATTTCGGAATGTATGTGTCTAGTTAGTAAGTGTCCCCCGGAGGCCTTTGCAAGTAGAACTGCAATGCCATGAACTGAATTGTTACCTGTATTTCTGTGCTATTGTTGTTATTGCTGTTGCTTGTTGAAATAATGATGGAACATATGTATAAAAATGGTATCTGTGTGAATAGATCTCTCCGGGTAAACAATGGCGGAGGGGGAGTGGGCCAGGCCACTCGTTATTTTTGTACCCTCCCCAGATGACAATTGTCATCGTATCACACAGAAAAACAAAATACAAATACATAACGAAATAATATGCAAACAAATAAATAATATAACAACAATAGCAAAAGAGTTCTTTTTTTGTGTCCGTATAGATGGGTTTGGTATCCTCCTGACAAGCAAATAATCACAGGACAAAAAAAAAAATGGCAACAAGGAATTCAGTTCTATTTTTTTTTTGCCATTGCATCAAAGATATTTGTCTCTCTGCTGCTGCAGCAGCAGCTTCTGAAGAGCAGCTCAAATATGCGAGCATGCTTTTTTGTTGTTGTTTCTCTTTGGTAGGGAAAAAATGTTGTTGTATACAATGTTTACGAAAATACAAAACATAACAACCATATAATTCTTAAGAGTATTTATAACAAATATGCAAATACTTATGGGAGAAAAACAAATTTTTTTCTGGAGAAAAAAAGGAATCCCTGAAAAATGTTTTTTTTTTTTTTTCTTTAAAAAAAAGGAAAGGGATTCAAATTTTTGTTTCTAAGGAGAAAAAATTTTCAGAGGAGAAGAAAATACTCCGACAATTCTCCTTTAAAAAAAGGAAGAGGATATAATTTTTTTTTTCTATAAATTTTCGATAAAGGACATCTTTGGGAAAATTTCTCCTTAAAAAATTAAAAATGTTTTTTTTTTTTTTTAAAGAAAAGGAAGCCAAATTTTTTTTCTAGGAAGAAAAAAATTCTGGGACGAAGAACATCCTCGGAAAATTCTCCTTAAAAAAAGGAAGAGGATATAATTTTTTTTTCTATAAATTTTCGACAAAGGACATCTTTGGGAAAATTTCTCCTTAAAAAATAAAAGATTTAAATATTTTTTAAATAAAAAAAAATTTGAAGAGAAATGTTTACATTTCCAATTTATATTTATTCTTTGTCAAGGATATCTATATCCTGGCAATTATCAATGAGAAAAAAACGTCGGGGTTCTTTTTAATCAATTTTTGGAAATGTTGATGGCCATCAAACAAAAAGGCAAATGGAATACAAATACATTTTTCATATTTTCTAATTCGTTAAACTTTTAACAAACCAAACATTTGCCAGCAGTATTCGTTAGCTATCTCCATGTCCAAGTCATCAAATTTCCAGAATTGAAAACAACAAAAAAATATGACATTCATTTATATTTGTTTATAAATAAAAATTGGCTTTCCCCCCAGCCTTCGTAGAGGACATCTTTGGCATCTCATAACCAGCCATCTTACCTTGTGATGTCCTTTTTTGGCTGGTGGTGGTTGAGCCCAGAAATAATCCTTTTTTTATGTTTGAGTGCCTGGCCAACAAAGGACAACAAAGAGCCTTTTCCCATTGATATGATATCGCGCGTATGTTCTACTCTTCTATTTTTTTTTTTTTTTTTGGTAATGGCCAGATAGAGAGATGTGTGGTTGTCGTTTTTTTCCACTTTTTTTTTTCAAAATAAAAATCCTTTCGAAATCATTATCAAAAATGGTTAAAATCATAGTCTAGACAATAATTTATGAGTAAAGGATGTACCTATACGGTTGATGAGCACAAACAAAAATTGTCTGCAAAAACCAAAAAAGTAATAATGCCTTAGAACACAGGCATGGGCAGAAGGGGGGATCCCGGGAAGTTGTTAGCCTTTTCCTTTGCTTTATTACTCGCCGAAAAAATATATATTTTCGAGACAAGATATGCCATCCGAAAAACAGTAACACATCACATTGAATTGTCCTTTTTGTTTTGGAGGCAATGATATTTGCCTGGACAAAAAAAAAAACGAAAAATCGTCAAAAAAAGATATTTTAATATTTTTGCCATTCAAATATTTATCCCCACTTTTCTCTCTCCCTCTCTCTCAAAAGGAACTCATTGAGACCCTCGATGTTGTTTTGCCTTTATCTAATGTTTGTAACCTTCCTCGGCTTCCTTCCTTTGCTGGCTTCAAATTCAATGATTATTCTTTTGTTCCCAAAGTCATTGGTCTGATACTAAAGGCAAGGAAAGACATGTAGCTGCTATCTCTACACATGATTTCGCCATGTAATCCTTGACTTTTCACCGTTAATACTTGGCCAGGTTGCGGGGTAAAGAAAAAAAACCAACAGCCAAAAAATATTTGAAAATGAAATTATAAGTGGTTTTCCTTGCTCTCTTGTTTGGCAGACAATTTTTGATGGGGTTAAGCTCTTAGTTTTTTTGATAACTCAGAGGGCACAAAGTTTCTAATAACTCAAAGTTTGTTGAGCCAAAAAAAGTAAAACGAAACATTAACATGCATTTTCAATATTTGCTGTCTTAAAACGGGTTCATATCAGGGAATTTCTGCTTGCGATTTTAAAGAGAAAAAGAAATAAAAAAATGTTACCAATAGTGTTGCATACTTTTAGGTATTTGAGGTAAGGAATTTATTGCATACTTTTAGGTATTTGAAGATGAACTTTTTAAATTTTCAATCAAAAATCAATACAGTTTTATTTTTTTCTGAATAAAATTAATTTGTTCCAGACTAAAAATTTATATTTTTTAATTTTAATAGACAATAATAAAAAAAAAAATAAAACGAAACATTAACTTCAATTTTCAATATTTGCTGTCTTAAACAGGTTCATATCAGGGAATTCCTGCTTCCGATTTTAAAGAGAAAATGAAATTAAAAAACCAAAATGTTATCAAAAGTGTTGCATACTTTTAGGTATTTGAGGTAAGGAATTTATTGCATACTTTTAGGTATTCGAAAATGAACTTTTTAAAATTTCCATCAAAAATCAATACAGTTCTTCATATTTTTTTCTGAATAAAATAAATTGATTTCAGACTAAAAAATATTTTTTTTAAATTTAAATTTTTTTCAAAAAAAAAAAAAAAATTTTGCTCATAATAATTTTTTTTTAGACTTTTCCTATCACTCCCCCACCTTGTAACCCTTTCGATATTTGTTTCTGATATCCTTGTCTTTTTAATATTGTTTGCATTTAAGTTATTGGCCCATTAAATACATGTCATTGGCCACGATTGTCATTAAAAGCGATAATAATAATAACAACAACAACAAAAGCTTTGGCAGCAGCAACAACAACAATGGTGGCGGCAGCTGGAAAACAAAACTCATATGTGTGTTTCCACAGAAAGAAAGGCTAAAGACCTAAACGCTTAAATTGACGCTGATGGTGAAATGTTACAAAGCCATGCAAAAGCATAATTAATGTGTGTGTGTGGCAAAATGAAAATAAAATCAATAATTTGCTTGGGGAATGGGAGAGGAGAGGGGAAAGAATTTAAAAGAAATAGGGCAAATAGGATTTTGATTTTTAAGGGAAAATTCAGGAAAGAAAAAACTTTAAAGGGAAAATTTAAAATTTTAATTTTTGAGAACAAGAGAGGGGTCAGAGGGCTTTACAAAAATTAAAATTTGAAAATAAATAAAATCTATAAATTAAATTTATTTCTTAGGCAACTAGATACCTTTAAAAAGGAATAACATTTCATTTCTAATATATTATTAATTTTTAAAAAAGAGAGGGGTTGGAAGGCTTAATAAAAATTAAAATTGAAAAAATTTAAAATTTTTTAATAAAATTTATATTTTAAAGAACCTTTTAAAATGAAAAACTAATAACATTTAATTTCTAAAATATTATTAATTATTGAAAAAAGGGGTCGGAGGGCTTTATAAAAATTAAAATTTATAAAATAAAAATTTTCTAAATAAAATTTATTTCTTAAAGAACTAGATACCTTTAAAAAGGAATAATATTTCATTTCTAATATATTATTGAAAATAATTTTGCCACATTAACTTGAATAATATATTAACACTTTTAAAATCGAGAAAATTAAATATTTAATTTTTATTTATTTTTTTTTTTAATTTTTGTTAGAAAATTTGTAACCTTTTTCATTAGAAAAGAAAGGGAAAATTTGAAATTATTTTTTTTTTATTTAAATGAAATAAATTTAAATTAAATAAAATTAATTTTTTTTAATCCTTATTAATTTCTTGCCTTCATGGTATTGCCTACTTTAAAGATTTTTATGTTCTTCCTGGTTCGGTTTTATTATTTTCTATTTTTTTCCTCTTTTCCATTTTCGAAATTTTAATATCTGAACTAATTAATTGGTGGTTATGCTTCAAAATTGTCAATGAAAATTAAATAATGTCTGGGCCAGACAAATTTTCCCTCATTAAAAGCCACACAACATTGTTGAGCTCCCAGGAAAAAATTACACTGGAGGGCAAAAGTAATTTACAAACACACAAAAAAAATCAATAAATGTAACAGTATTTTTTGGAGATCGAAAAAATCCACATCCTTGTCCTTAAGGTTCCTCAAAGTCTAAGGGATATTTTCCACATTTAAGAACAAAAAATTTCCCCTTCACTGTAACCCAAACTAAGGGTAAGATTTTATAGGCAAAACAAGAAGGAAAAAAAAAACTAAAAAGGAACTCAAAGCTGATTTAATTACAGCAACGGACTATTAAATACCACCATCATTTCCGTTACAGTAAATCTCAAGGCAAAAACGAAGGGAAAAAATATCCCACAAATAATCAGGAATATGATGGAACAGTGACAGAAGGAACTACCAAATGAGGGAAGACCAACAAAAAAATCGATTAACCAAAAAGAGATTAAATGCACTGCCATTTAAGCAGTAAAAATAAATGAGCAATTTTCAGAGCAAACGAGAGAGAGAGTGGGAGACAAAAACAAAAATCCCAATCGAAAATTTAAGGAAAATTAATTTCGAAAATGAAACGATTTTAATCAGACAATGTAGGAGGAAAATTTGCCATAAAATGTCCCATAAAAATGTTCCAATAAAATTCAATATTAAATCATAATTTTCCTCTATCAACCCATTTTATGTTCTTGTATTTTCCATTTTTTTTGGCTTTGATAAATTTATGAAAATTTATAATTTACGATGGTGAATTTTGTGGTGAAAAAAAAAAACAGAATTTTCTTGTTGTTGCCATATTGGAATGTTGTCATAAAATATATTTCTAGACATGAGATGTCGAGGTTAATTTTCATCAAAACAACAAAACAAATGTTCCAAATATTTTTCGATTTGTTTATGGATGGAGAGAAATCATAAAAATATAATTTATAATATTGGTCAAATGAAAACAACAACAAAGGTATTGTTGGCCAAAGAGGAAAGAAAAAAAACAACATCAATTTTTTGAGACATTTTTGCGGTAAGTCTTTGCTATGTTAAGAATTCTGATTTTTATAAAAAAACGTAATCCCCAAAAGAACAAATCATAATCACTTTTTATGAAAATGAAACGTAAATGATTTACGATAAACTAAATAGGCAAAGGAAAAAAGAGGAAACACAGAAAGAAAACCTCAAAACAAAAGGGGGAGACAAATTGGATTTGTTTTTCATAATTTTTGATTTTCTTTGTACCATAATTTTTTCAAAACTTAAAATAATATTTTCAAACTCAAATATTTTCAAAAGAGAAATGTTATCTTTCATTTGTGACCAAAATTAAAACAATCGCTTCACTATTTACAAAGTTATGCGGCCATACGTACCATAACTAACGTAGATTAAAAAAAGATCCTCATCTGAGCACACCAAAGAAAATACACATAACTTCTAAACTTTTAAAAATACCATTACCAAATTTTAGATTATTAAAACTGAGATACTAACTGAAAAGTATAAATTATTTTAAGACCCTAGGTACTATAGAAGCGCCCATATGGGCTTTGAAATATCATGCGCAAAAATATACATTTCAAAACACATTTTGTGAAAATTTTTCGTTCTTTATTAAATACATAAAAAATGAATTCAAATCTTTAAATTTTTCTGCAGTTGATCTCAAACTTGTTATCTTTCATCTCAAACCATCTTCAGAAAGATTAGGTTCCTGGTTCCGGAGATATTCACAAATTAGTGACTTACCCAAAATGAACTCAATGGTAAAGCCTATTGTGGAAATTTAACAAAGTATAAGATAACTTCTAAACGCTTAAAGTTATCGATATGAAATTTGACACGAGCCTAAATGGGGAGCTTAGAAATATATATAAAATATTTCAGGACCCTAGGTGTGCCCACATATGACCCATGGATCACAAAAGTCAAATACCTAAACAAAAACTTGTTTTACGATTTTTGCAATACAATATCTCTTTAACCGTTAATAAAATCCAATACCTCGGAGGGTACTTCTGGCTCGTATAGGTGCAAAGCAGAATGAGTTCTTTTTCATAGTTAAAAATTTTAAACCCCATTTATGGGCTAACTCAAAACTTATGGACACATTTGTTGATGCACTAAAGAGGATTCCATGGTTAAGCCTGGTATGGTAGACAAACAAAAGTTCGGAAATCTCCTGAACCCATTGAGTTATCTTTGTGAAATTTGGTAGAGATCATGCTGAGGTACTTGGGAGACCATAAAAATTATTTTCCTGGCCATAGGAGGTTCCAGCAGGAACCTAGGGACTTTGTAGGTAACTTAACTAAGATTAATTTAAAATAATTGTTTTACGATGAATTGAAGGCGATTTCTCGTAAACTATGGGAGTTATGGGAAATATGTAAGAGGGAGTTTTGTAGGCCCTACACGGCTCTACTTATGGGTAAAGAAATATTTATATGGTTCTTTGTTGGAACTGTAACAAAAGCGGCTCGTACGTTGTGCGCAATGTACAAAATACTGGAAGTTCTGTTTAAAATGGCAAATCACTTGCTGTCAATTTTTTAATTCTCTGGTTTCTCTCTAACAAAATTCCCCATGATAGCTACTAATTGAAATCTTTAAATTTGCTTTCAAGCCTATAATTGATTTTCAAACGCCCACACAATTTGAAAATATCCAAAGAGCCAATTGACATTTGAAAATGAGACAAGACACTCAATAACCAAACATGTTGGCGTATTGAAGAGCAATTTTGTTTCATACATGCATGCAACATGTTAATGACAAATTTACAGCAGAACAAGAAAAAAAGCTACACAAGTTTTCATTTAGGCGAAAAATCGAAAAACAACAACGCCAACAACAACAACAAAATCTGTAAGTAGAGTGTTAAAATTGATGAAGACATTTTCGACATTTTTCACGCCATTGCAGCAGCATCGACTATTTAGACATTGCGTTGCGAGTGAATGTTCTTTTTAATTTTCTGCTTTGGATTTTTTGTTCTTTTATGGCCCACCATCACCAGCCATGTGTCTAGCATATGTATGCTGCTCTTCTTGGCTGGGAAGCAATAGCCTCCCATAAAAGTTGCATGATTGAATGATTTTAATATCAATATTTTCGTCTGTGGGTTTTTTTGGGGAATCGAGCAAATCCTAATGATTTGAAACAAATTATTAACAAGATTTATTGAAAATTGTTTTTTTCTCTTCTTCTTCTTGGCTTGCCAGACATGGCTATGGCTGGGCTATGATGTGTCAATTATAGAAAAATACTGGCTTGCCTGCCTTGTTCTCTGCTCAATTGGGGAAAGCAATTAAAAATTCTAAAAATGCCAATTTTTAAATCATTAGCAAGGCATAGACCATTAATTGGGCGAAATTAAAAGAACATATGTTAGGATAATAAAAAATTGAAAATAATAAGTTTTGAATATTTTTTTATTTGATTTTTTTTCTACAATTTTTAAATGCGTCAACAAATTTACGAAGTGGCTTTTGCAATTGATTGCCTGGTTAGGTAAATACAAATTTTTAAAAAAAAATTAAATAAAATATTTCAAGATTAGATAAGACTAGCGTCAAATCAGTAAAACAATTGCCATAAAAATAGAGAGGCTCAGAAAACAAAAAATAAATAAAATACGAAAACCTTGTTGGCAGTACGTGCCAGCTATTTTTTATTACAAATATGTCAACAGCATTAGATTTCGAAATTCCAACCAAAAAGCCCCGAAAAGACCTTCAAAATCAGCATCAACGTAGTTGTGTGCGCTTTTTAGATCATGACACATCATAAAATGTAGTTAAACATCTTCCAGAGATTAGTTAGTAAAACAAAAAAGAAAAAAAAAATGACAAAAATATGAGGGCTCCACTAACAAGTCTCAAATTATGGGGGTGGTATGGCGAGAGCCAATATCTTGATAAATAATTTGTGGAATAGAAAAATGTCAATTTCCTTTCCATTTCTAGTTAGTAGTTTTGTTTTGTTTTTTTCTGTCTTTAATAAGGAAATAATCAATTTAGAAAATAAACCAAATCTATATGAGAGCAGACAATCACATACACACACACCATGATATGACCGGCCACTACAATTGAACTGAATTGTCAACGAGCAGCAAAAAATCATTGGAGCACTTGTTTTCTATGTTTTTTTTTTTTATTATTTGAAATTCAAAACATAATCATCTCACGATTATCGTTGGCAGTAGACACCAGTAGCCAAGCAGAGATGCCGCATAAAAACAAAAAAAAAATCAACTTTTAAAAGAAGGGGGAAAATTCAGCAAAACATTTGGATTTCTATGGGTCTATATTGTTCTTAAAAGTTTCCAAAAATCTTTAGGAAATACTATTTTAAAGACCTAAAATCCATTTCCTTTCATTTGAAACCAAAAACATAACATTTGCTCAAGAATTTCTCAAGTTATAGCCAAATTGTTCCACTACCTCAAAGGATTCCATGGTTGGGCCCAGTATTGCGCTCAAACGAAAATGGCAACAACTCACAAATACTTTCAGCTATCTTAACCAAATTTTATACACATATAGCGGAGGCATAAAGTAAAAAATCTAAAAACATTTAGGACCCTAGAGGGTCCCGAACCGGAGCTATAGACCCTAAAACTAAAATATTCACAAAAAATTTTAACTGGATTTCTTTGGAGCGATATCTCACAAAGTACTGGAGTGATGAGGACCTAAATCATTTTTTTGTAAGTAAGGGGTCCGGGGAAATTGTTTTATGCTCTATGGAACCAAAATCAAAGAGATCGGCCATCTTGTTCCAGGGTTAGGAACACATATGTAAACTAACCACAGTTGATTCAATAGTTGCGCTCCGTACAAAAATGGAGTTAACTCCTGAATGCGTGGAGATATATACACCAAATTAAGCGTAAGCATTATTAAGGCATTAAGTTAAAAATACAAATTTTGTTGGGACCCTAATAGGTCTGGGAAAAAATCAAGGGGTCCCTAAAATTAAATAATCAAAATAAAAAATACTTTAACTACAACAAATGCGTAATGTGACTCAAATATGCCTATTGAGCAAATGCTTGGAGATATCGCCCTAATATTTTACATGGATACCAATGAGATGTCAGGTAAAAAATATAAATTTTTGTGGGACCCAAACCAAGTTCGGAAAAAAATTTAGCAACTCTCAAAATCAAATTTTCACAATAAAAAATATTTTAACTTCGACTAATGCGTAATGTGCATTAAATATGCCTACGAAGCAAACGCTTGGAGATATCGCCCTAATATTTTACATAGATAGTAGTGAGATGTGTGGTAAAAAATATAAATTTTTGTGGGACCCAAATCGAATCAGAAAATAAACTACGGGTCCTGTAACTGAAAACAAGAGAATTTTAAAGAAAATTTATATAATTTTAATGTCGTTGCGATTTAAGATTAGAAGGCTTTGAGTTATCACCTTGAAATTTTTTTTTGGGACAATAAGGGCCCGGTTAATGAAAAATATAAATTTTTGTGGAAGCCTAGTTGATCTAGAAGAAGAGCTATGGAACAAACAGGTCAGATTTTTGTAAAAAAAAAACACAATTTCTCAAAAAAAATTCTCCAAATTCGCCAGATATGGGAAGCGCTAATGTCATGGATATTAGTGGCAGGATTTCTAGATCCTACCAGGTCCTCAAAAATATAGATATCTGCCATAAAAACCCAAACAAAAGAAAATTGAGCAAAGAATTCAAAAATCAAGCAACTCTTTGTAAATTTCATGTCCGGGATTCAATGATGGGCACTGTAAAAATTTTAAAATAAACTATGTTTCCATATAGTTAGCTTTATGAAATTTTCCCTGGCTCTGCAGTAGTTGTTGAGCGAAAGGGGGGTTAGGGGAAAAATGTTATGAACCTGGAAAGTGAAAACACGTTTTCATATCAATCTGGTTGACTTGGACATGATATCTCGTTAGTTACTGATGTTATGGGAATTGTTTTTGGAGTGTTTGGAGCCAACTGAGGGTACTACAATTTTTATATATTGTTGGCACAATATGGCAAGGTTTGCCTGAAACGAAGTCAAATACAATTTTCCCAAAAAAAAAAAAAAAAAAAAAAAAAAAAAAAAAAAAACAGAATCTTAGGAATTTAGGGGACAAAATTTTACAATTATTAAAAAATATTGGTGATTGAAGAGCTTCCTAGCCAAGTGTATCTGAAAATAGTTTTCTCAGAAATTTCCGACCAATTTTTGACCAAAAAAAATCAATAAAAAATACCCAAAATCGTTAGCTTTGTTGGAAAACTCTATTTGAGCCTGCATTAGTAATCAACTCAACTCTGTGTATTATTGGTCACACACGTCAAATTCAATTCAAATCTCAATTATTTGATGACATTGCTATATATAAAAAACCCAACAATAACAACAATTCCAATGAAATCCAAATGTAAGACCTCACGGCTGGTGATCTCTATTTTCAATTTTTTTTTTTACAAAATCTTTTCAGAAAAAAAAAAACACCGACATACTAACATGGACATATGTTGATTTATAAACAAATAAATTATCAAATCTCAGCTTATTGTAGTCTGCTGCTTGATTATCCATCCATCCATCCATCCATCCATCCATCCAATGGGTATTGAGTGAGTTTTCGAAGAAGACGAACAAAAATGCCAACTGAAAACGTCACATCTCAGCAAATTGATTTGAATTGAATAATTGCAAAACAAGACCAGTTTTCAATTGCTGAACAAATGAATATCCACAATGGAGAGAGAGAAAGATCAGCAGATCCATATGACGGGCATCATCAAATGACAGCTAGCATCAATTGGTTGGTTGGTTGGATGGCTGACTGGTTGCTTGGTTGGCTGTTTGGTTTGATTGCACACTCACCCAAATTATAGATTCCATTGAAGGTAATTTTGAAAATTTATTCTAATTTTTTTTTCGTTCTATAATTCTTACTTTTTAAATACACACAAAAGAGCTGATGATGTTTGAGCTTTAAAAACCAATTGATAACTAAAAAAAAATAACATAATTAATTGGAAATAAAAAAAAACTACTAAAACAAATTTTGCAAAGACAGACGGGGAAAAAATTTCCAAAAAAATCATTATCAAACTCAAATATTTTTTTATTGATTGAATTCGAAACATATGTTTCGGACAGACAGACACAGTCTCGAAAATCTTGGGAGGGCTTGATCTGTCTATGAACAAAAAATAATAATAATAATAACAAAAACTAGCAGCAACAGATTATTTGGATCGATAATCAAAGGCAACAAAAAAAGTTTGAACAAGTGTTTGCCATGGTTGGGTTTCTATTTCAAGACACGCTCTATCAAATGACAACAACAAAACCAACAGAGTTCCAAGATTTCAAAGAATTTGTTTGAATTATTAGTTTAATAACCTTAACGATCTCCCTCCAAGAAAATAGAAAGGGGAGAGAGAAAGAGCCATCAAGAGAGGAAATAATTACCACTAACCCCTATCGACCGATCAAAGCCATCAATCGATCTATCAATTGGTTTACTCAAGCATACAAAAAATCTAAATAAAAAAAGATGTGTGTGTGAAATCGCCTACTTTAAACACGCCAACTTAATTATAGCTTGTCGGTTCAAGCGTTACACATTTTTCGATGGGAGGAGGTAGAGAGGAAGGGGGAAATTTAAAAGAAAAAACAAAATGACCCAAAAGGCGCCACAACCACAAGCTATTGGTTTTCGTTTAACAAAATGTATTGGAATTTTTGGTTTTTGACACTGACATGCAAAGCTGGGAAAATAAAAATTCAAAAAAAAAAAAATAAATAAATAAATAAATAAAAAAATAAGAAAAAATGGGATTTTTTTCATAAAAAAAAATTAAAAAAAATCCAATTTTTTTTAAATTTAAAAATTCTATTATTTAAGGAAGAATATAAAATAATTACATGCTTTTTGACAAAAAATTAAAATTGAGAAAAAAAAAAGAAAATATTTGGGATTTGTTTGAAAAAATTAAAAAAAAATCAAAAATTGTTCAATGTTTAAAAATTCTAATTTTTAAGGAAGAATATAAAGCTGGGAAAATAAAAATTCAGAAAAAAATAAAATAAATAATTAAAAAAAATAAGAAAAAAATGGGATTTTTTCATAAAAAAATTAAAAAAAAAAAATCCAAATTTCATGATTTTTGGCAAAAATAAAAATTTCACTAATTTTTCCGAATTTTTGAAAAAAAAATTGTAGAGGAGACATTTTTTACTTTTGTCCTCAAATGACATATTTTTCCTTACAGAGGCAAAATCAGCAAGAACTGTTGAAAAATTCCCCTAAACAAAAATCTCCTTCTGGAGGGGAATTCTTTAAATTTTGGGAAAAATATAAAAATGTTTAAAAATTAAAAATTCTAATTTTTAAGGATGAATATAAAATAATTTCATGATTTTTGGCAAAAACTAAAATTTCCCTAATTTTTCTTGCAGAGAATCCCAAATTTTTGAAAAGAACCGTAGAAGGATAATTTTTTACTTTTGTCCTCAAATGACTTATTTTTTCTTAGAGTTCAAATCAGCAAAAATTGTTGAGAAATTCCCATAAACAAAAATCTCCTTCTGGATGGGAATTCTTCAACTTTTGGGAAAAATATAAAAATGTTTAAAAATTAAGAATTCTAATTAAATTCTAAAATAAAAATTTCTCTAATTTTTCTTGCAGAAAATCTCGAATTTTTGAAAAAAAATCGTAGAGGAGAATTTTTTTTACTTTTGTAATCAAATGACATATTTTTCCTTACAAACTGTAGAAAAATTCCCATAAACAAAAATCTCCATCTAGAGGGGAATTCTTTAAATTTTGGGAAAAATATAAAAATGTTTAAGAATCAAAAATTCCAATTTTTAAGGAAGAATATAAAATAATTTCATGATTTTTGGCAAAAATAAAAATTTCCCTAATTTTTCTTGCAAAGAATCCCGAATTTTTGAAAAGAATCGTAGAAGGATAAATTTTTACTTTTGTCCTCAAATGACTTATTTTTCCTTACAGAGGCCAAATCAGCAAGAACTGCTGAAAAATTCCCATAAACAAATATTTTATTCTGGAGGGAAATTCTTCAACTCCAGGGGAAATTAAAAAAAATGTCAAATAATCCAAATTTCTTGTTCATTTCTGTCGAGATTATGAAATTTCCCTAAAAACTTCCCATTTGGGAATTTCTTCCAAAAAATATAAGAGGGAAATTTTGATTTTTTGCCTATAAACACTTTCGTTCTGGTTTCGTATTTTTTTTCTCATAGAACTCAAATAAGAAAAACAGAAGAAGAAGAAAGAAGAAGAATTTTTCGAAAATTCCCAAAATTATAAATTTCCCTCAATTTCCCCTTTCTTGGCTTCAAATGCTTTCATTTTACTCCTAGAAGGCAAAAATGCAAGAAATCTTGCAATTTTTGTTAAAAAAAAAAATTTCCAAAATCCAAAATTTTGGAAATGTAATGGAAATTATTCAATTTTCATAAAAAAGTGAAAAAATATTCCTTATTCTTCCTTTACTGCGAAAATAACCGAAAAACAAAATCTATTGCATTTTTTTTTTAATTTTTATTTTTTTTAAAGCGAAAATAACCTAAAAACAAAATCTATTGCCTAATTTTAGGTTACTGTTTAACTTTAAAAAATTTTCCAAGATCTTTATGAAAAATATTCCTTTTCCTTATAGAATTTTTTTAATTTTATTTTTTTTTTCCAAACCCCATTTTTGAGGGGCGAAAATAACCTAAAAACAAAATATATTGCCTACTTTTAGGCACATGTTAAGTTTTTGAAATTTTGAAAAATATTCCATTCCCTTAGGTATTTTTTATTTTTCAAAACCCCTTTTTAAGGCCGAAAAATCAGAAAAACCCAAATCCATTGCCTACTTTCAGGTCCCTATTAAATTTTTGATTACCCCCTTCCTTCTTTTGATTGAAATTCTGGCCACATTTAACCTTTCCTTTCAATGAAATATCAGCTTGGGCTTCTTTCTATGCAGGTGTTTTGTCTAAGCTATTTGGAAATCCTTTGAAATTCATTTTCTATAGATCAGGGGGCCTGCTCACTCATCATTCACTCATCATCAAAATCATCTTTGCCATACAAAAAACAACAACAAAATCAGCCTTAAAAAATCTCAATACTGATAATGATGATGGTTTGATGTCTTCTTTTCAAAACCATCTTGGCTTGTTGTTGTTGTTTTTTCTTTTTTCGCCAGGTACTTGGCTATTGAATTGTGTTCTTTTATTTCCAGGTTTTTTTTTGTTGCTCCTGCTGCCTTCATGGATGCTGTTGATTTGAAAATCCATTAAAAAGCTATTTGGTAAACATGAATAAATACATGAATGTTAATATACATATCGGAGGAGCATGGCCAACAAACATCTACCCGGCCTGGGTTTGTTTTATTTATCTCTGCAGGCCTCCCCCAACCCCTCTCTCGCTCTCTGTGCAAAAAAAAACTGAATCCCCATTCATTGTAAATTCATTGAGTAGGAGTTTGCCGAGATTCGGCTGCATTGCTCTGCCTGGCTTTTGTGGCACAAGAGAAATGCATCAACTTTGTCGAAACCATAATATGCCATTGAATGATTGCAAATATTTGTTATCCATTCCGGTTGGAAGTCTTTTGAACAAAAACAACAACAGAATCCAGTTTTTTAAGCTATTGGTTATTGTTGTTGTTGTTTTTTCTTTGCCTCCCAAACCGGTCGGGGTAGGGGAAGCTTTATGCAGCCGTAGAGTACTTCAAAATGACAATGTTGTGTTTGCTTAAATATTACAGAAATCAATTTCTATTATTAGGCTGAGGCATAAGGCTGAGAGAAAGAGAGCAAGGGTGGGAGAGAGATAGAGTGGGGGGAGAGCTAAATTCCATAAATAATGGTTTAATAATTCAAAAACCTTTTAGATTTATTAAAAAATATCTATTCACCAATATTGGCAATCCATTAAGGTATCAGAGGGAAATATGAGAAAATGGCAAAATTTAAAGCATACTTTGAGGAGTTTCACAGGGCAAAGGTGGGTAATTGATTTGTTGAATATTTTTATATTTTCAAAAATGACAAAATGGTTTTAGAACTATGCAAATAATTTTTTTTAACTTTTAAAGCATACTTTTGGGGGTTAGGGGACTATATATGGAAAATATATTAAAAATTATGGTTTTGAAGAAAAAAAAAATTTTTTGGAAATTTTATGTTAATCAAATATTCTAATTTCCATTAAGAACCTATAATTAAACATTTTGAAGCATACTTTTGGGGGTAATGGGTACATATGTCGAAAATATATTAAAATTATGATTTTAAAGATTTTTTTTAAATTTTTTGTTAATTATTGTAACTTCCGTTCTCTCCATAAACTTAGAACCCAAAATTAAACATTTTAAAGCATACTTTTGGGGGTCATGGGATCATATATGGGAAATATATTAAAATTATGTTTTAAAGATTTTTTTTAAATCAAAATATCTAACTTCCATTCGTTTTTTTACCTCATAACCCAAAATTTAATATTTTAAAGCATACTTTTGGGGGTTATGGGTACATATATGGGAAATATATTAAAAATTATGGTTTTAAAGATTTTTTTTAACAAATATTTTAACTTCCATAAACTAAGAACCCAAAATTAAACATTTTAAAGCATACTTTTCGGGGTTAGGTGGACAATATATGGGAAATATATTAAAAATTATGGTTTTAAAGAATTTTTTTAAATCAAAATATCTAACTTCCGTTCGTTTTTGAAACTTAGAACCCAAAATTTAATATTTTAAAGCATATTTTTGGGGGTCATGGGTACATATATGGGACATCTATTAAAAATTATTTATTTATTAATTTTTGGGAGGTCATGGGACCATATATGAAAAACATATTAAAAATTATGGTTTTAAAATTTTTTTATTTATTAATTTTTGGGGGGTTATGGGACCATATATGAAAAATATATTAAAAATTATGGTCACATTTTTTTTTTTTTTTTTTTTTGAAATTTTATGTTAATTTTTTACTTTTGTTCTTTCTATAAATCTGGAACCTAAAATTATTATTAAATAATGTAATCTGTATTCCAGAAAAAAACATTCCGTTTTTATTTAGCAACCAAGCCATGCATGTCTGTGCCAATTTTTATGGTCCAACAAAAATTTCCTATTATTCAATATTGTTTTAATTTTCTCGAGTTAAATTGTGTGGCCCATGTATGTGTGTGCGTGTGTCTGTGTCAAAATGATAAGTCATCAGTCATCAGCATCGAACCATAATAAAGGGGCCAAATATTTGGCCCCACCATCACAACACCACACATGGATTTTGTGGTTATTGTTTTATAAAATGTAGAGAATGAGAGGGAGAGAGAGGGGGGGATTGGGGTTTTGCTTTAATGGAAAACAAAATATGTTAATTTGATAACTATGTGTTTGTAAAACACAACAAACCACCAAAAAAAAAACCAAAAATTCAAATGAATTGAAAATAAATTTGTGAATTCCAACAAAAAAAAAATTATGAAATTAGAAACGATAAATTTCCATACACTGGCTGATAAGCCAAGCCAATTGAATTGAGGTCTTTATTTAAAAAAAAAAAATACAAAAAAAAAATTGAAACCAGCAATCAAAATACCATTAAACAGGAAGTTGTTTTATGTTTCTAAAATAATTATGTTATCGTTTTTTGGTGTTGGTGTTAGGCAGGTTGGTTATCAATTGTGAAATAAAAAACCGTAACAAAACAAAAAAAAAGTTGAAAAAAAATCTAAAATTTATATTTGGAATTATTAATTTCTATTAATCTGTTTTCAAGCCTTTTAAGCCCCCTAGGCCACCACCACCACCTATGACAAACATTGATGTCTCTGCCATAACAAATATCTAACATATGCGACCATAAAATTTAATGGCTTGAAATGCATTTTAATTTTTTTTGACCCCCCCTCTCCCCTCCATTTTCTCTTGCGGTGAAAATATTTACATCTCTGGCAAAGGAAAAATAATTTTTTTTATTGCTGCTGCAAAAAACTATTCATAATTTTCAATTTTTAACCAGACACAATTTGGATTATTTGACAAGTTTGTTTTCTTTACTAAAATCATTATTTACTTTATGGCTGTGTGCAAGCCAGGCAGCCAGTCAGCCAGCTAGCCAACCAAGCAGCCAGCCAGCAATGATGATGACTGTCTGCTTGGCTGGCTGTAAATGTCTATAATAATGTCTAAGTATTTATTTTGTTGCTTTTGGAACATGATAAATCTGTTCGAATGTATTCAAGTGACACTCTCCAATATTTTTCTTTTAAAGTTCTTTTTTTGTGCATTTTTTTGGTTTTGGTTTTGATTTTTTTTTTTTGATTTTGAAAATGTGCAGCCACCAACCAAAAATCCATAATGGCAAGTTGTCAAAGCCCAAGGAAAAAAAGTAAAAATTGCAAAATTTATTTGTTACATATGTTCATAAATATCATGTAATAAGTTTGGTTTGTTTGGGCAAAAAAAAAAACATTTTTAATGGATGAGTTTTTTCTGCGGAGATATTAAAAAAATGGCAAAAAAAAATTTTTTTGTTGAAAATTAGAAAAAAAGAAATAAAAAGAACAACACGACTTTTTAAAATTAAAACCAGAATTTCTAAAATTATTTTTTTTTAGAAATTTTAATTTACCTTTTTTTTTAAATAAAAAAAAATATTACATAATTTAAAAAAAACACAATTTCTAAAAATTTAAAAATAAATTTAATTTTACAAAAATTAAATTTAAATTTAAAAAAAAAATTGATTTAATTTATTTTTTTGATATTTCCCTAAAATTTTGCATACTTTTAGGCAAAATAATTTAAATTATTTCATAGGCACAATCATTTTGAGATACTACATCTCTTTAAGGTGTTCAAACTTTATAGACTATTTAGTTTCAATTATAAACATTAAAAAATACTATCCCTCAAAAAGTGGTGCCTATTTTTAGGGTTAACATTTAAATTCTTTTATAAAATAAAAAAAAATCTTTTAAAATGAGGATTAAATTAATACTAGGTCTTATCTCTAGCCATTGAAAACTATTTAGTTTTAATTATTTCCATTAAAAAAAAAATAATATCCCTCAACAAGTGGTGCCTATTTTTAGGGAAAAAAAATCAAACACATAAAATAAAAATCCTTTGAAACGAGGAATAAATTAAAAGTAAATTTTTAAATTGATTAGTTTATTCAATAAAAAAAACTCGGAAATTAAAAAAAATCAATTTTTTTAAACATTTTTAAAGCATATATTTAGGCGAAAATATTTTTTTACTTTACGTGTTTTTTACAATTTTTAGAAAAGCTTATTCTGCAGCTCTTATTGATTTTATTTAGTTTCATATAAATTCATTAAAGAAAAATAACATTCCTTAAAAAGTGGTGCCTACTTTTGGGGTTAACATTTAAATTTTTTATAAAATAAAATAAATCAATTGCAATGAGGATTAAATTAAGAGGAAGTCTTCAAATTGATTAATTTATTTGATAAAACAAATACTTGGAAATTTAAAAAAATAGCAAAGTTGTTATCACATTTTTAAAGCATATATTTCGGCGGATATATTTTTTTACTTTAACGTGTTGTTTACGATTTTTAGAAAACCTCACTCTCCAGCTCTTATTGATTTTATTTAGTTTCATATATGCCTATTTTTAGGATTAAAATTTTAATTTTTCATAAAATAAAAAAAACTTTTGAAATGAGGATTAAATTAATAGGAAGTTTTTAAATTGATAAATTTATTTAATAAAAAAATCGGAAATTTCAAAAAATTCAATATTTTTGGGAGATTTTTGAAGCAAATATTTAGGCAGAAATATTATTTTTTTCACTTTTACATATTTTTACAATTTTGAAAAGAGCTTTAAATTATCCAAGTTTTTTCGAGTATATTTTTTAAATAATATTTGGTAAGATTTTAAAAAATTATAGCATACTTTTGGGATATAATTTTTAAATTATTTTTTTTATTTTTTAGGGGGCACTATTTTTTTACTTTTACATGTTTTTTTACTATTTTCAAAAGAGCTTTTATTTATTAAAGGTTGTTCAAGTGTATTTTTAATTAAAGATTTTGTAATTTTTTTTAATTAAAGCATACTTTTGGGATATAATTTTAATTTTTAATTTTTTTATTTACTTATTTATTTATTTTTTTTTTTAATTTTTTTCTCCCGGCGATAACACTACTTAAATCCCCTCAACATATATATTTTTTTAAACAAACACATGTAATTATAAACATGGTTTGGAGAAAACTCAATGATGCACTTCGCTTAAAGAAAACAACACATGTTGCGATATCAAGTGGAGGGTCACAGAAAGACAAGCGAATGTGGCAGATGATGCTGCTGCTCCCTTTTTCTGAAGTCTTTAGGAATTTTAAGTAATAAATTATGTATTCCCGAGTCTTCTCCCTTCAAAAGATCTATGGCATATTTGTAAATATTCAGTGGGAATACAGACAAGGTCACATAGCTGGCATAAAGTCACAAAAGGAAGGCCAAATAAAAACGGGGTGGGGTTTTGTGGAAAACTCTTTGAAATAGGATTCTTCTTCGCTTTTTTTGTTGATTTAACCCCAAAACAAAAAAGGGTTTCACTTTTGTCTCTATTAAAACAATTGAAGGCGTAAAAAATTAACTTGTCAATACTCAAAAACTTTATGACATCAAAAGGGACCCAACGTTTTTTTTTTTGGGTAAATAACATTGATATTTTGACTTGAATGATTTTGCTCAACAAATAAACAGGATAAACAAACAACTTCCTTCCCAGCGGACAAAAAATCTGAAAAAAAAACAAGGGATCCCTTAAAGAAAGTCAGTCATTTTTTTTTTTGGGGAATATTTTTGTTTCCGTCCTTGGCTCTTCTTCAATTGTGCGTAGCATTGCGTCCATTTTCCTTCTATTTTTGTATTTTTTTTTTTTTTTTTTTTTTTTTTGAAAGGTCTTTAGCCTTAACACTGTCTGCGGTCTATCTTGGAGACGGCGTTTGCCTGCCGTTTCATTTTTCTGCTTTTTATTCTGGCATTTCATTGCCTATTCATTTAATTTTAGACTCAGTTACAATTTCATGGAGGGTGATGGAGAGCTGGGAGAGGAGGAGGAGGGGGTAATATTGTTGTAAGTGATGCTTAAGTACTTTTTAACACCTTGGGGTTAGAAAAGAAACCCCTTGTGGGCATAAACAAAAGAAGCAAAACGGGAATTTTCAAATCAGCTGATTTTGGGTTCGACCTAAAAATAGGCATTAGATTTTAGAGAAATTTCAAGAAAAGGACATAACTGTAATTTGATGTGGAAATCGTGACAGATATTTAAATTTAAAATCAATTAAAAAAATGGAATAAATCAAAATATTATATTTTGCCTAAAAGCAGGCTATAATTTTGAGAAAATTATTAAAACAAAAATAATTTTTTAAATTCAGTTTCATAGTTTAAAGTTAAATTTCCCAAAAATAGAAAAAAAAAATATAAAAAACAACCAAAAATTGGATTTTGCCTAAAAGTAGGCTTTAATTTTTTTAAATATATTCAAAAATAATACCTAATAAAGTAAGTTAATGTAAAATAATAAAAAAAAAATTTATTTCGCTGTAAAATTTTTGCAAAAAATTTAAAACAAATGATTTTGCCCAAAAGTAGGCTACAATTTTTTTTTCCAAGAAAATGCTAAAAATCCCGTCTTGGAATATCTTCGTTGAATTCTATTAAAATTTTCCCTTTCAATTTGCCAACAATTTAAATAAAAATATATTTTGCCTAAAAGTAGGCTATTATTTTTCCAAAAAAATATCCTATATTTCATTTATATACTCAAAGTGTAAATAAAGTGAACAAATTTCCGAAAAATTACAAAAAAAATAAAAAAATGTTATCAACAACGAAATTTTGCCTAAAAGTAGGCTATCATTTTTTCAAAAAAAAACTCTATTTTTCTTTTATATACTGAAAGTGTAAATAAAGTAAAAAAAAAAACCGAAAAATTACCAAAAAATAATAAAATTCTATCAACAACCCAATTTTGCCTAAAAGTAGGCTTTAGTTTTTTTTTTCAAAAAAAAATAGTCAAATACGGTATCCAATATTAATTAATATACAATTGTAGATAAAAAAATTCTATTTGGTCCCATAATTTTGCATAAATGGCGAAACAATTGATTTTGCCTAAAAGTAGGCTACACTTTTTACCAAAAAAATTTACAAAATCCTATCTTGGAATGCTATTAAAATTTTCCCTAATTTATATTTAAAGTTTAACTAATTTTCCTGCTAAAAATGACCGAAAATAATGTTAAAAGCCAAAAAAATTGATTTTGCCTGAAAGTAGGCTACAATTTTTCCCAAAAAAAAATCTTAAAATCTCTATATATTTTTTCTTCTCTTATTGGAGCGGTATATCTCCCCTCAGAATTATGGAAATTATTTTAAAATTTTTCAAACACTGGATTTTGCCTAAAAGCAGACTTTAATTTTCTTCGACAAAAAAAAATAAAACTAAATATCTCACTTACCTCTTTTTCTTTGGCAGCTACAAAATCTGAATGTTTCGAATCCATAAACGAGGAGGACCCTCTACTGGCTACATCCATATCCAACAACAGATTTGTGGCACTAATGCTGTTGGGGTGAGTGAGGGGGTTTGTGGTGGTCGAGGTGCTATTAGCATTGGTGGCATTTGTCTTTTCCGTTTCCGTACAACTGGCATTTAAACTATGTTTATTATCACTATTAAAACTATTGATATTTTTATTGTTATTATTATTATTTATCGATGTTGGACAATCGCTGGCGGCATTATTGGCCTCCGTTTCATCCTCTACTCCCGTGGCTTCCATTTCCGTTGCGCCATTGTTGGGATTTGGACTTCTACGATTATTATTAATGTTGTCTTTTTCCGTTTCTGTTGCTCCTCTTTCTTCTACGTTGTCATCGTCGTCTTCGTTGTCATCATCCACAACACCTTCGGCCTGAGTATCGCTGACAGTCACCTTATCTAAGGCAGCCATGTTGGGGGCATCCTTTGTTTTGTGATTGCTGTTGTTGTTGTTATTATTGTTGGTGGGTTGTTGCATTTCTTCATCGGCCTCAACGCTAATCTGAGCCGGTTGCGGCGAGTGCATTGGCGATTGTTGCTGTTGCACAGCAGCTGCAGCTGCGGCGGCTGCTGCAGCAGCAGCTTCCATCATCATAACCTGTTGGGCGTGATTGAAAAACAATTTCGGATTGAGACAGCCGTTCAGTGGCTGGGCCCCACTGTCCGACAACGGGGGTGAGGGTGATGGCGTGGTGGCCAATAGATTACCACCGTTCTGATGCAGGGTTATGGCTGCTGCCACACTGTTTAGCAATTTTGTGTTATGGCTATCGAATGTGGGCGATAGGCGACTACTGTTTGGTGGGATATCGTTGGCTGAGCTGCTGCCGTCGTGACCTGTTGCAGCGGCGGTGGTGCCCTCTGTGTTGTTACTACAACTACTCGTACTGTTGTTGTTAGCTGCTGTTGAGGTAGCGACCAGAGACAAGTCCAAGTTGTTGTCGGTTTCGCTGTTGGTGTCGGTGTTGGGGGTGTTGGTGGACAGTTGTTCCTTTAGCGTGTTGACTTCCTTTTCAGCCAAGGTAGCTCTCTGGGGAGGGAAAAAGGTGAAAAAAAAATAATTTTAAATATGAATTATTGAGAAAATAATTTTTTTGGGTGCCTAAAAATAGGCTACAATATTTAAATGTAATATATCATTAAAAAATAGTTTACATTCTTAAATGTTAAATATTTTTAGGAAATAATTATTTTCCCTATTTTCCCTATTTTCCCTAAAGTATGCTTTAATTTTTGTTTTCTTTATAAAATCTATATAAATTATGATATTTGGTTTTTGAAATATAGTTTCTTCTGATTCAAATATTTTTATTTAGAAAAAATGTTTTTTGTTTCCATTAACCCCCAAAAGTATGCTACAATATTTAAATTGAATAATCTTTACATTATACCATTTAAAAGATCGATAATTTTCTTAAATATTTAATAGTTTTAGGGAAAATTATTATATTATCCCAAAGTGCCCCCAAAATTATGCTTTGATTTTTGTTTTCCCTATAAAACCTATATAAATTATGATATTTTGTTTGAGAAAACATCTTTAAATTTAGTTTTTTTCTGTTTTAAATATTTTTGCCTCCATTGCCCCCAAAAATATGCTTTAATTTTTATTTGCTTCATAAAATCTCTGCCAATTGTGATAATTTGCTTTGCAAAACTTTAAAAAATTGCGACTGTTCCTTCAGCAACTCCTTTTTAGATTTTCAATTTTTGTAAACATTTGCCTTTTGGTTGTAACAAAATCCCTTAAAGACTTAGTATCCTTCAAATTTGGCAAGGGGTGGTGGCTGGCCATTATTTCTTGCGATATTTTGTTGGCTGGTCGTCGTCGTACACTGCCAACACTTGTTCAAATTCTCACGTGGCTAAAATTCCAACAAGTGATGCCGGCACAAAACAAACTCCAAAAAAAAAAAGGATTTTGAAAAAAATGCTGATACCTTTTGGTCAGGGAAGAAATGAGTTGCATGGGATTGAGGTAAGGAGTCTTTTTGTTTGTCTGGCAAGCAGTTTGAAAAAAATTAAATATTTATTTAATAAATACTTTAAATACTTGGGCGAAAATTTTGGGGAGTGTGTGAGGGTGGGAGACCTTTGAGAATCTTTGGTAATTATGAATTATTAAATACAAATAATAATCGATTTTCAAGTATTTAGGAAAATATTTTATTGCGGGAGGATGGGGGAAGGAGGTAAACAACCCCCTTGGAAATATAAAATTGCTTTCCATATTTTTTAAAAATCTAAAAATATTGATAGCCAACTCCTTTTGCTTGCTTTGTGGTCCTTCCTCTCTCTCTCTCTATTTTGTGTTTGATGATGAATGAAGAACTGTTGACAAATCTAAGCCAAAGGCAATGAAGGGAATTTTTTTATTCTCCTCCCTGCCCCCTGGTCTTGGCCATGGTGTTGGCTTGGGATGCTGAGAATGGTGGCGATGAAACAAGAAAACAAAGAAATCATCAACAAGGACACCAAACTGTACTTTACATCGAAGCCTTTATCGATGACTAAACCAGGACATTGACAAGGCAGGCAGGCAGGCTCCGGGGCTATTATCTGCCTGAGTTGGAGGAGGGAATGGCAGGAAGAAGCTGTGATGGCTTTTGCTGTCTGCTGGCAATGGGTTTTTAATACGACCACAGCCAGCCAGCCATCTAGACGGACATTAGCCTTACTTAAACCAGTCAACCATGCACCATTATAAGCAGGAGCAGCAATGGCAGCAAGGATTTCGTTTTGTGGGTTTCCTTTCATTTGGAGTTTCTGTAAAGCCTTAAGGCAATTTTTGGGTTTCTCGCAGAAAACGTCATTTGATTTCAAAGTCGATCATGCTTAATCACCGGATTACATGATTTTGTATAATTTCTTTTTTTTTCGCTTTCTTTCATTTGATTTTATTTCATGCCAAGGCAAATACAAATCGATACCTTGCTGGCATTGAAAGGAAATTTCCAACTTTTGCAATTAAACAAATTTTGTTGTATTTATTTTCCAACAACAACAACAAATCTCAATCATAACAAATTTAAACTTTTTTACTATGCTGCTGATTTAATCGAAGGCTTATTACTTCCGTTTATAGCAAAAAAAAAAAAAAAAAAACATGAAATAAAACTAAAAACTTGCTCCTCTTATTCCCAACTAATTGCCATCCCAAAAAAAAACTCAGAAATCAAGGAAACTTTAAGCAAACAAACCTCAAGCCCCTTGGAAAACAAAAAAAAAATACCAGACTAATTTGTTGCAATAGCCAGGAAAAACTTTGCTACCTTTTTTTTGGCCAAAAAAAAAAAAAAAAAATTCCCAAACAATTTCTGGCTATTTACTCCCCTCCTCTACCACTCCGACATAAAATAAAATCTTATCGATAAACAACAAATAACACATGGAAAATCCCCTGCATTTTTTCCTGTAATGTATTAATTTGGCCAAATTTGAAATGTAATGACTTTAAAAGTAAAATTAATGAGGGTTGCCCAAAAATAAATAAAGAAAGCTGGGATGGAGAGAAGGAAACTATTTATGGCCAAAACTTACGGCCTGGCATCTATGGTAACTAAATTTGTGCCTTTAGTTTTGCTAACCCTTTTTCCATTGAACACCAAGCCAAACAGGAAACCAAGTTTTAGAAATAAAAACAAAAAAAAACCCCTTCAGTGGTCACAAAATTTTTTGTTGTTGTTTTAATTTTTTTTTTCTTTTTGAGAAGGAAAATTTCTGTGTGGATTTATCCCAAAGGATAATTGCTTACCGGAAAATATATATAAAATCTCTTAATATTTATGGCAAATTGTCCAACAAGGATAGGAAAAAGTTTAGATTTTTAATGGTATACAAATAAATAGGTAATAAAAATTAAAAGGATAAAAACTAAAGCATACTTTTGGGTGAAAAAAAATATGAAAAATTATTTTTCAATATGCTTTTCTTATAAGGGAGGGGGCAAAAAATATATATTTTTTTCAATATTGGACAACCAAAAATTGAAAAAAAAAAATATATAAAATGAGGCATACTTTTAGGCGAACAAAATCCTTCAAAATCATTTTCTATCGTATACTTTCCACGAAATTAGTTTGTATAATGCTTGAAGTTACTAAAAATAATTTTAAAAATATTTATTTTTTTATACAAGACAAAAATGATGCATACTTTTAGGTAAAAAAAATATCAAAATCCACTTTTTTACACAATTTTAGCACAGAAAAAGCCTTTAAGGGAAGTTAAATAATTGAAAATAATATTTAAAAAAATTAAAAATGCCTTTGGTAGAAATTAATATTTTTCAAAATAAATATTAAAGCATACTTTTAGGTAAATGACAGGTTCTAATTCTAATAAATACGGAATAAAATCTAAATTGATTCAGTTAAATCCACACTAAAGTGAAATTAAATTTATTTTAGATTTTTATAAATTATATTTTACAAAAAGTGAGGCAAACTTTTGGGAGGATGAACAATAAAAAATCGTTTTTTCATAAAGTAGAAATAAATAAAAAATAAAAATTAGCATTCGAATAAAATAAACAAATTCTTGGCTTGTAAAAATTCGAAATTTGTTTAAAAAATTTAAAAATAAAGCATATATTTTTAAAATAAATATTAAAGCATACTTTTAGGTAAATGACAGGTTCTAATTCAAATAATTGGAGAAAAAAAATCCCTTTAAAAATATTTAAATCAACATAAAAGTGAAATTAAATAGAGTTTACATTTTTTTAAAATAATATTTAACAAAAAGTAAGGCATACTTTTGGGAGGGTGAATTAAAAAAATATTTTTTTTTAAATTTTTTTTCATAAATAAGAAATAAATAAAAAATAAATATAGGCATTCAAATAAAATAAACAAATTCTTGGCTTATAAAAATTCCAAATTTGTTAAGAAAAAAACTAAAAATAAAGCATATTTTTAGGCTTTATTTTTTTTAATTAAAAATATAGCATATTTTTAGGCTTTATTTTTATCTTTTTTTAACTAAATTGGAATTTTTATAATCTGTTGATTTTATTCGAATGCTAATCTTTATTTTTTATTTATTTCTAATTTATGAAAAAAAATATTTTTTAATTCGTATTTAGTATTTATTATTTTTTTTAGTAATTATTTAAAATATAAAATTTATATTTTTTTTTCTCATTTTGTAATTTTCATAATTTTGGTGTTGTGAGAATTCCCTTTTTGATCCCATTTTTTTTTTTTGTTTTTAAATGTTATTTTGGCTTTGGTTTGCCTGGTCAGCCAGCCTTTCATTCATTCACTCATACAAATCAATTAATGTTCCCGACAAAAAACCAAAAATACCCAGAAAAGGATATGCTTGGTTCAGACCTTTATTTTGTGTGGGTGTTTTCAAAGAGCAAAAGCATTGAGAAAACGAGTTAATTAACTAAAATGCGGGTAGCTTTGATACGAACCAAAAAAAAATAAATATTTCACCTTTTCGAACAGAAGTTTCCAATTCCTTTTTTGGGGGAATTAAAGAAACAAAAAAATATTCAGCTATTGAATATTTTCCATGGTACTTCTTCAAGAGGGTTAATAATTTGCTACAATTTTTATTTTTTAATTGTTGGCAAATTTCGAATTGCCCATCAAGTGATGGCAGACTGGCAATCGCACGTTGCTCTCAAGCCAAACCAGGGCAAAAAAAAGAAACTCCAAACTTCTTTGGATTTCTTACAATAAGCGAGCGGTCTGTTTGGTCCTATTGTTTCATGGCATGGGCACGCGTCAGCTGCAATTGCCGAGCAGAGTTCAGAAGACGACAAAACTATGCCACCACAACAACAAGACCACGCGTGCTAATATAAGTAGGGTTTAAATAATTATACATGAACAACAAATTCGAGAAGAGGAAGCAAAAAAGTCACAGGAAAAAAATTTTTGCAATGCAAAAACTTCTGCCAAGGGGAGGCCAGAAAAATTACAAAAATTTTGTAATGCAAAAAAAAAAAGGAAGAGATTTGGCGGCACTCGCTCGCTCAGGAGAAGAGGGTTGATTTGTTGCCTTGCCGCGAATGCTGCAAAGAAGTACACACTTCAATGTGCGGCTGGTCTGGGCAACAATAAATCAAAGCAAATCAATGTGGTATTGTATGTAGGACGAAGTACTTTACAGCAACAACAAACAATTTTTTCGCCATCAAACAGAAAAAAACCTCATTGAACAATATGCAAAAAAAAAACACCATTTTTGAGGGCATGGGGTATTTTTTGAATGAGAATCGAAAGACCGACCAGGCAGCGTGTTTTGAATACTGCTGCTTTTGTGGTGTGTTAAAAAAATGTCACACAGAAGGAGTTGTGTTTTGTTTTCGAAATAACTTGTTGGATTGCGGTATTGTAGGGTTATTTGCAAGAAAGAAAAAAAAAAACGCAGAGAAATATGCCTTCAAGTGACAGTTGTGACATGTGGGATATTGTCGCCCAGAATAGAATGGAAAGAAATTTCAATGATTTTTTTTGAAAATTTTGGTTATGAAGTGGGGGAGTTAAGTTGAGACAGCTGGAAGAAATTGAGATTTCGTATTACAAAAAGGAATAAAAGTGGAAATTTTGAAAAAATGGTGCCTGCTTTTAGGAGTCCAGGGATTTATAGAAAAAGTCAAAATCAGAATAGAATGGAAAGAAATTTCAATGATTTTTTGAAAATTTTGGTTATAAAGTGGGGGAGTTAAGTAGAGACAGCTGGATAAAAATTGAGATTTCTTAAGAAATTACAAAAAAATAATAAAAGTGGAAAATTTGAAAAAATGGTGCCTGCTTTTAGGGGTCCAAGGATTGGGAAATATAAAATAAAGATCAAAATTAGTGGCTTTAGAAAATATAAAGCTAACAAAAATGTATGCATGCCAAAATAGCCGAGCATTTGTAATTCTAAAAAATATTGCATACTTTTGGGGGAAATTTTTAGTAAATTATAGAAAAAATCTAAGAATATTTCAAATAAAAAGTGACTCATAAAAATGTATTCAAATAAAGATAACACAAATAAATAAAATATATAATTAAATAATAACATTACACAAAATGTATTAAAAAGTGGTGCCGGCTTTTAGGAAGCATAGGGTAGACCAATGAAAAATTTTGGTCGGTTATGTTGCAAAATAACAATTCTTTTGTGAGAATTTGAAAAATATGTCACAACAGTTCATTATTATTAGTTTTGAAAAAATGTAGCATACTTTCGGGGGCTAGCATGAAGAAACCCCAATCAAAATATGTTCAGTAAAATCAGTGGAATTGAATTTTTCAAAAAAACAAAATTCAAAACTCACAGAAAATGTAAAGGGATAGAAATACAAAATCCGGTAAAAAGTGATGTCGGCTTTTAGGAGTTCATGAAAAATGTCACAAAGAAGCTAGAAACATTGTTTTCGAAAAAGGAGAGGAAGGAATCGAAGCCAGAATTATATATTTTTTTGTAAAATTTAAAGTGCTAGAAATACAAAATCCGGTAAAAGTGGTGTCGGCTTTTAGGAGTTCATGAAAAATGTAACAAAGAAGCTAGAAATGTTGTTTTCGAAAAAGATTGCTCTGCTCTTGAACCGAAATCAAAATTAGAGATAGAAATATGCTACATTATATGTTTTTCTTTAAATTTTATAGCCTATTTTTAGGTGGTGAAGATGGGAGAAAGTGGAAAAATAACAAATTCGGTATGTTCACTAGAGTTATTGAAAGGAATTTTAAGGAAACTCAAATCCCGAAAAATGTCTTCAAAAACACTCGCGAAAATCTTTTTAATTAAAATGTATTGCCTGCTTTTGGGATTCACTGACTTAAAAAATAAAGAACTGAGTCCAAAAATATTGAAAAAAATACTAAGAAAAACAAAAATTAAATTTCAAAAAAAATATTCATTTAGTTATGATATTTTCGAAAAATATAGCCTACATTTGGATGTTGAAAATTTAGAAAACCAAAAATTCATTAAGTGATTCAAATTTTTTTTTTTGGAAATGTATAATAAACGGTTTAATTAAAATTATAAATTTTTCAAAATTATAAAATTTAGAAAATGGTGCATATTTTTGGGAGAAAAATCCAGGAATTTTTAAAATATATCTTTTTTGCTGATTTTTTTAAAAAAATATATAAAAATTTAAAATAAAATAGATTTAAATTTAAAATAAATAAATTTAATTTAAAAAAATTTTAATTTTAAAATAAAATAAATTTAAAATAAATAAAAATTTATGCTCATCCTGTCCCCATCCTCCTTTTCTGCCACTACTTTCAGGTTATTATTATATGATGGGGAAATAGAAAAGTTTTGTGTATTTGTTTAGATTAATTCTTCCCTTTTGATTAATTAAACTTTGCCTTCCTTTTCCGAATTTCACATATGGTCAATTTTTTTTGGGGAAGTTTTTTTTCCAAACAAAATTTTTCTGGATTTTTACTAATCATGTTGGCCAGCTTTTATGTTTGTAATAAAATTTTATGGCTTTTCCACAACAACAAGAACAACAACCAAAAATCATTATGATTTGGAAAAAAAGGTAACTTATTTTAATTATTTATTTAACAATGGTCAAATGGATGCCTGTGAAAAAGGATGAAGGGGGGTTAGAGGAATTTTGGGGGGCTATGCCAAGCCATTAATTTTTGATAAAAACATCAGCCAATGTTTTTTTTTTTACCAAAAAAAAAGGAAGTCCTTACTTTTTAAAACCTTGGATGGCCTTAGGCTTTTTAAATTTTCAAATATTATGGCATATCATTAGGCTGACTTGGTTAAGGGGGGGTATAGGTAGAGAAGGGGAAAAAGAGATAAAGCATACCTTTACTTTGTTATTTTTTCCGTTTTTTTTTTCCTATCTATAGAAATGGCTTTTAGCTTTAATTAGTAATAATTACATATGCATTATTGTTTAGTTAGTGCTGTGGCCTGGCTCAGCTCTCTAAGGCTCTGAAGAACGATGAATGGCAAAGATGATGAGCTAATGTATTGTTTGCTTTTTAGCAATTAATTGAAAAAGTAGAGTTTAGTTTTGAGTTTTTCCTTCTCCGCACACACACACACGAATGTGTGGAGCTGAAAGGGAGGGAGGTGGAGATGGAAAAAATGATAGAGGAAAACCAACCTCATCCACATAAATAATGAAAGGTAAACATGGCAAGGCATTGATGACGACTGACGACTGCTTGGTTGGCGTCCGAACGCATTGTGGTTTTGTTGTTTTACAGTTTTTTTCCCTCTCCCTCCCAAACCTAAAGGCTTAGAGATTTTTCCTTTTCATAACATTTGCTTTTATAATTTTAAACATCATTAACATTGTGTGTTTACGAAAAAGCAAATATTCCACATACGCACACATCCATACTCCACATGGTATGAAAGGGCCAATGAACGAACGGTTTGGCCAGCAACCTTTTTTGCTAATTATTTATTTAAATATTAAACATAATGTAAAAGATAATACAAAAGGCGTTCATTTCATCTTTAAGTCCGAACCGTAAAAAACTCGAAAAACACACCAAAAATCCCTCTCAAAAAATTTACATGTTTTTATATCAATGTAAACCGCATATGTACACACAAAGCCATCAATGTTGTGCATGAAAATCCTTACAAAAAATAAACAGGGAATGTACAAAATATAAAAATGAGGTAAGGAGGGTGGAAGCTATGAATTTAAAAGGGTTGGTGTTGCTGATGAAAATACGATAATTTTGAATATTTTTTATTTTACAATATATTTTACAATTTTTTATTTTAAATTTTTGTTATTTATTTTTTAGGCCCCTAAAAGTAGACAACAAAATTTATAAGATTCAAAATCAAACTATTGATTCATAATTCTTGATTTTCGATAATACTTTAGATGTTATTCAATTACTTTATTTTATTTTATTGGAATTTCCGTTCCTTAGGCCCCCAAAAGTAGGCAATAATTTTTAAAATTAATATTTTCCATATCCTCAGTCTTTCCCTTCGTGATTTTCTTTAACACCGTATTTGAGATTCAAGTAATTTCTTTTAGTTTTTTTTTAAATACTTTTTTGGGCTCCCAAAAGTAGGCAATTCTTTTTAAAGTTGATATTTTCCTCATTCTCAGTCTTTCTCTTCGAAAATGTTGAATATTCAAGATCAAAGAATCGATTTACAGTTCTTGATTTTTTTCTGATTCGAATTTTCGTTTTTTTGAGCTCCCAAAAGTAGGCAATAATTTTTTAAAAATAATATTTTCCCCATCCTCAGTCTTTACCTTCGTGATTTACTTCAACACCATATGTGAGATTCAAGTAATTTCTTTTAGTTTTTTTTTTAAAGTACCTTTTAGGGCTCCCAAAAGTAGGCAATTGTTTTTGAAACTAACGTTTTCCCCATCCGCAATCTTGCCCTTAGAAAATTTTAAATATTCAAGATCAAAGAATCGATTAAGAGTTCTTGAGTATTTTGTGATATGAATTTTCGTTTTTTGAGCACCCAAAAGTAGGCAATAGTTTTTTAAAATTTATATTTTCCACGTCCTAAGTCTTTCCCTCCGTAATTTTCTATAACACCGCATATAAGATTCAAGTAATTTCTTTTAGTTTTTTTTAATTTTTGTTTTTGGGCTCCCAAAAAAAAAATCACTTTGTCAGCAGTTAAAAAATGTTGCAATGCTAACACCTCTAAATAATACCTTGGCTCAAACTCTCGAATGTTTCATAACCCCCTTCCCTCCATCCAACACCATTCTCCGCCCTTTCCCTGCCACTTTTCCCCCTTTTTTTCTGTGAAACTAGAACAGATTTCAATGTCATTGTTCTTTAGATGCTTCTACAGGAAAGCGAGCCCCCCCAAAAAATGCGTGAGAATTTAATTTACCTCCTCTTTCCCAGCCCCCCCGGGAGATATAAACTTGCATGCCTTACACATGCATTTGACACAAATTTTCTTTTGCTCCTGCTCCTGGCGCTGATGATACACCGGCCAACAACTCCATCATATTTATTTACGCCAAATGGCCACAATAGGCCACACATGTTGACTGCCACTAAAACACATCAAGTCACCAAAAGCCATATATATTTCCCTCTCCCACTCCCAGCCAGATTTCAACTTCTCTTGGAAAAACAACAGGCAAATGACCGCCAAAATGTAAACCAGCCAAAAGCCTCTTCGCCAACTCCCCGCTTTGGTGCATGGACATAAAACAGTTTTGCTTTGGCCAGGCATGAAGCTTTTGTTGCATTTCCCCACGACCACAAAACAATACCGCATTTAAGAGGAGAGCAAGCAGAGTGTGGGTTCTGCCACGTTAACTTGTTGTGTGTACACACAGCAACAACAACTACAACAATGATGATGATGATGAAGACAATATGAACACAATGTTTTGGGAGGCAGGCTGGCTCACTCCCACTTTTATCCTGTTGCCTGACCGGCCCTCTCCCTCCTCGCCTTGGCCCCGCCAACAATCAGAAGGTTAAGCCTGCAATTGATATGAAAGTGGACATGCAGCCAACACAAATAACAACAATTACAAGCAGCAGCAACAACAACTACACCACCAACAATGCCCAGAGTATTTGTGTACATGTGTTTTTGTGAAAATGAAAAACCGCGTTTATAACATTATATGTTTATAATCGCACTTGACTATGGAGATAGACTCGTTACGAGTCCATGGTAATAGCTGCCACAACAAGTGAAAGAGGATTTAAGGGGAGAGTTGAACTCACACCAAATACTTGTATTTTTTAAATGTATATTTTTCAGAATTTAAATATATTTTCCTATTCCTAACCCTTAAATATTTTGCCAACCCATAAAGTCAATGTCTCTAACATGGCGATATATTATCCAAACAATAGATTTCCTTGGAGGAACCTAGACTACATTTTATGAGCATCCTGTTCTCGGTTTTTTTCTCTCTCATGGCATACCTGTCTTTCTTATACGAATACAAATTTTAAAGCGGCATATTTAAGGACACAGGGGCATAAAATATACATAAAAATAAAATAAGTTGAAAAAATCCTCCAACTGCAATTTTTTGCACAACAATCGTGCATTTTAAGCGCAAAATTCATAAATTTTATGAACAATTTCCTAAATTTATTTCACATTATTATCTGATCTTAGGCAAGCGACCAATTTATTTTCGAGAAATTCGGAATCAGCAAATAATGAAAATAGAATTTTTTTATAAGTTTAGAAATAATTTAGGAACATTTTTCTTTAATTTAGGAAAATAGCTATTTTTTATGAACAAAGTTTTAATTTTAGGCGACAGGAAAATTTTTAAATTATCTACTGTTGGTTTTTTATGGATAAAAGTATTTTTTTTGTTTTTTTTTTTTTTTGGACTTGTTTTTTATTTTAAAAATTTCTTTTTAGGAACTTTTTTCCTTAAATCTAGGAAAATGTTCATATTTTAAGAAACATCGTTTTCTTAGCGAAATATCCTTCTGATCATTATGTATTACGTTTCTACTTGTTCACCAAGTTTTTTTGGGGTCTTAAGGAACGAATTTATGCCTTAAAGAATATTTCCAATATTTAGGAATTTTTTTCTTTGAATTTAGGAAAATATTCATAGTTTAAGAAACAGCGTTTAATTTTCAAAAAATACTATTTATTAATGGGACTTTGTTTTTGCAAAAAATTTTGGTTATTAGGAATTTATTTTCCTTAAATTTAGGAATTTTACCAAATATTTAGGAATTCTTTTCTTTAAATTTAGGAAAATATTCATAGCTCAAAGAGCAGTGTTTTATTTTCAAAAAATACTATTTTTAATGGGACTTTGTTTCTGCAACAAATTTTGGTTCTTAGGATTTTTTTTCCTTAAATTTAGGAATTTTACCAATATTTAGGAATTTTTTTCTTTAAATTTAGGAAAATATTCATACCTCAAAGAGCAGTGTTTTATTTCCAAAAAATACTATTTTTTAATCGGCATTTTGTTTCTAAGGAGTTTTTAGGATCCTATGCAACGAGTTTTGGTCTTTAGGAATTTTTCCAATATTTAGGAATTTTTTTCTTTAAATTTTAGGAAAAGATTCATAGTTTAAAAAATATACTATTTTTAATAGCCATGTTTTTCTCTTTAGCTACGGAGTTCTTAGGACCCTAAGCAGCGAGTTTTGGTTTTTAGGAATTTTTTTCATTAATTTTAGGAATTTTGTACATTTTCCGCCTTAAACCCTACAAATCACTGCTTTTACCACAATTTCTTACAGATATCCATTTAAACTCCATTGAATATCCCACTTGAGGTTTGGTATTGTCATTGTTTACTGTTTTCTTCTTTGTCTTTCATTCTACTCCCACTCTCAATTTTTGAAATAAAAAAAAAACCCAAAACAAAAAACTGTTCCCGCTTGAATGGTTGGTGCATCATCAGATGCAGACTAATGCACAGTCGTGTGTCTGCCACAGACATATCATTTATAATAACAAATCCATATATGATGCCACTGCCACTGATGATGAGGAAACTTCTGCTTCTTATATTTCTTCTTCTTCTTCGAATGAAAAGCAAAAATCTAAGCTGCAAGATAAATCATGTGTATTTGTGTGGCTCAAACTCCTCCTACCCGGCAAATAGAAACCGAAGAGCATAAATATTGAGCAGCAACATTGGAATGAGTTTGAAGTGGAGGTATTGTGGCAGGACGTTGATGACATTTTCCAAAAGGATTGTCATAAGTTCTAACCAAAGACCCGGAGTTTGAGAGGTAGAGCTAAAAAGTGCTTGACTTGCTACGGATTCCAGGGTTTGTTGGCCCAACAAATGGATTATGATGTGTCTTGATTTTTATTTTTTTTCCATCTATCCGACGGAATATCTGTCATGTTTGAGGGAAAAGTAACAGGAAAACTTGAAGAGTAAAAGAAAAATCTCTTGCTCTCTCTGTCTCTTTGTCTCGGGAAACGGAAATGTATGAAAAATGCAAAGCTTCCTTGGTTTCGAATAGGAAGAGTTTTTTTTGTTTTCTTAATTTTTTTTTCATTCTCAATGACCTTCAAAAAATTTTAAAATTTCCTTGGTTTCGAATGGTTAGATTTTATTTATTTTTTTTTCTTAATTTTTTCCTTCGCAATGACCTTCAACAAATTTTAAAATTTCCTTAGTTTCGAATGGAAAGAGTTTTTTTTATTTTTTTTTTAAATTTTTTTTCATTCCCAATGACCTTCAAAAAATTTTAAAATTTTACGATTTTTTTGCAAACACTCTCCCACGCTTGCTTAAATGACAAAACCCTTAAATTGTCTGTTAATATTTGAATTTTAATTCAATTTCCTGCCCACGAAAACAATTGAGCCTGGAACTTAGAGACTTATTGTTTGGCTGAAATTCGATCGAATTGAATAATTTTTTTTTTATTTTTGCATACTCCTTTTCTTTTGATATCAATTGTGGGTTTGTGCGATTTTTTTGGCACACAGGAAATCATTAAAAAAAAAACTCAACTCAAAATGCTTGATATCAATAAAAATTAAAAAAAAAAAAAAACAAAACGGTTGTTTTTATTCAGTTCAATAGCAGTGAGGTTGAGTATGTCCCCAGCCAGCCAAGACACGGAATATTTGGATAGCTGCCTGCCTGCCAGCCTTGATGCTTGTGGTGTTATAGATGTGCCAGTTTGATTTTTCGTTGTTTAATTTCAACATATGCTGGTTTCAATATTCCCGAAAAAAAATCCCAAATTCATTCACATGTTCTCTACTTCTGCTCCGGCTTCATATTTACTCTTCCTGTCCCAAGAAACCATAAATGGTGATAATAATGACAACAACAACAACAACAAATCAGACTTGTCTGTAGACAGCCTTACTTGTCTGATTTTTAATTCAATAAAACGACTTGATGATGATCATCAGCATCATACTACAATCCTGCAGATAATAATCAATCCCAGCCCAGCTCTTCAATGAAAAGAAAGGGAACGGAAAATAAAATCAAAATAAAAAAAATATGAATTTTAATTGAACTCAAGAGCAGAACAAAATTTGCATATAATACCTGATCTCAAAATTTCCAAACAGACAACTATGTGTGGGCGTTAATTGGCTTTGGAGGTTGTAAAGGGAGTTTTTTTGTATAAAGATACAAAATATAGAAAATATAAAAAATGTAATTGGATTGTAAGGCAAAAACGTTCAAAGAAATTATGTTAAAATTCCTAAAAATATGCAATGATCTCTTTCCATAATGTCCTCCTAAAGGTATGCCACAAATATTCAATTTCCTAGTTTTAAACGCCTTTAAAATTATGAAAAAAATATTTTTTTTAATTTTTTATTATTTTTTAAATATTTAAAAATTTTCCCTACATCCCCCAAAGTATGCTACAAATTTATGTATATTTGTATTGTCATCCTAAATGTATGCCACAAAAATTTAATTTTCTTTATCACTAATGGCTGTTTTTTTATTTTATTTTTTTTTTTATTTAAAAATGTTCCCTACATCCCCCAAAGTATGCAAGAAATTTATGTAAATTTGTGTTGTCATCCTAAATGTATGCCACAAAAATTTAATTTTTTTTATCACTGATGGCTGTTAGACTAATTAATAATATTTTTGATTTTAAATTATTATTTTTTTTTTTTAATATTTGAAAATTTTCCCTGCACCCCCCCGCAAAGTATGCTTCGAATTTATGTAAATTTGTATTTCCAATAAAATCCATCAATTTAAGTTGATTTTTATTTTTATCTTTCAAGTTGCTCAACTCAAAATTATATCAACCCTTTTCATTTGTCATTTATTTAGAAATTTTAAGCATCCGCCTCTCTCTCTCCTCCCCTAAGTATTTTCTACTTCCCCATAACCCCTAATCTGTCTGATGTTGTTGCTGCTGCTGCTCGGAGTTTGCCTTCATATGACAAATACAAAATTACTAATGACACAATCTTTTACATTTCGATTTTTGTTACTTTAATTGCACACACACACCCCCTTCTATCCTCCAACTACACATACACACCCATGCTTAAATACCCTTTCCCCCATCTTCACCCCATAATTACTGGCAAAATGTTGTTATCTTGACGTTCTGGATGCCAAAGAAGTTATGAAATCCACTCAGAACATTTTGTTGTTTGGCAATTCTTACAAAACGTCCTTAAGGACCTTTGTTTTTTAAAAAGAAAAACTTATCGAACTCTTTCTATAAAACCAAAGGGGGGAGGAGGGGATACAGAAGAGATGGCTCCGTCTTCTTTCTCCAGCAAATGTCTAATGTGTTTGATGATGTTGAAGACTTTGACAAGGTGGCTTTGTGGGGAATTGCCAGCAAAGAGGGGGAGGTGGGGGAGCAGATATTTGGATTTGGGCGCAAAGGATTTCAAGGTTTAGTGACTTGAGAAACGTTTTGTAAATAACAAATCAGGCATTTATAAATGATGTTCTATGCCATAGCCTTTAATTTTAATGGCACATCGATAGCAAACCAAATACCATTTGTTACTTTCAACTTGGATTGGTTTGGATTGGATTGAAGGTTGGTTGGATGGCTGATTTCTCCGTTCAGCCACCTTTTGAAAAGAGCTTAAATGTGCAGAGTGTGTGTGTCACAAGGAGAATTTTCAATCTAATAAGACATGATTGTAATTAATTAAATTAATTCGTTTCGGTTTTAATACGTAGCAATGTGTAGCTTCCAAATTTTGAAAAATTTTCGACTATTGGCAAACAAGTTGAAGGGGGCGAGGAAAGGGGAGGGAATTTTCTGTCAAGTTTTAAAACCTCCCCTTTCGAAATTTCCAATTTGTAAATGTGTCCCGTTTGGCAATGATCAAAAGGCTTGGTTGTTGCGCTGGAGAGGGCTGGGGAGTATGGAGGTTTTGTAAATTGACATTGATTGGAAATTTTTGATTGGATTTTTGTAGAAAATTTCCCGAGACAGCCAGGCAGTTTTGCCCGGTGCTCCTGTTGCTTAAGAGCTTGAGGTTTGCCTAAAGAGACAGTTTACATGGCAAGTTAGGAAACTAAAATTCTTGTTGGGTTATAATTAATGATGTGAAATACGAATTTAAATGGCACAGGGAAAATGTGAATTTCCCGAAAATTAAAGCATACTTTTGGGGGAACACAGAAAAATTTAAAAATTAATGTTTTCTTAGAATAACAATAAAAATAATTTTAAGGTCTCAGGATAATAAAAAAAATATTTAAAAATAAACTGAAAATTAAAGCATACTTTTAGGAGGTTGGTATCTAAATATGTTAATTTAAAGAAAATAAAAAAAATTGAAATTATTTGTCATAGAAAATAGAAAAATATTCATAAAAAATAGGAAAAATATAAATTTCCAGAAAATCGAAGCATGCTTTTGGGGGGTTTTAAAATAATTTAAAAATGAAACCTCTTCTAAAGGCTAGAAAAAAAATAAAGAATAATTTATAAAGAAATAAGAGATTTTAAAAATGTATTAAAAACTGAAGCATATTTTTAGGTTTGAATCAGAAAACATGTAATCACAGATAGGAAATTTTTTTTAAAATTTTTAAAAAAAATTAATTTTTTTTTTTTAAATTTAATAACAAAATAAAATTCAGTTTCTTTATTAAAGAGACTAAAATCATGCATTTTGGGGACTTTAAATGATTTAAACTCAAGTCTTTCTAAAGAAAATTTTAAAAAAATTTTAATTGAAAATTAAAGCATACCTTAAGGTTCGTATCAAAAGTCTGGTCAGAAAAAATGTGAACCTATATGGAAAAAATCTAAATTTCCACGGGACATAAATTTAAAAATTAGGTCTCCCAAAGGGAATTTGGTAAAATTCTGATTAAAAATCAAGGCATACTTTTAGGTTCGTATCAAAAACATACAATGAAAAATCAAAACTTCTTTATCAATTATTTTAAATTTTTAAATTAGCTTTTCCAAAGGGAATTAGGACCTAAAAATTAGGTCTTCCAAAGGGAATTTGGTGACATTTTAATTAAAAATCATGGCATACTTTTAGGTTCGTATCAAAACTTTTTTCTTAATTATTTTAAATTTATTCTTGAAGTAAAAACTTGTAAATAAAAAATTAAAGCATACTTCTAGGTTAATTAAAAAAATCTAGCCCTACTTTTTTTAATTTTCCATTTTTGTACTTTCCCAAGAGGAGTCAATTGATCAGCTGCCAAATCTCCCATCCTTTTTTTTTTGTAACACCTGAAGGCATCTAAAGAAATTAAAATTAATTCAAAACTCATACCTTCTTCACCCCTCCACTCTAACTTGTCTTCAATTTTTTTTTTGAATATAAGAAAGTACCATGTTTTGTTTTCTCGCAACGAAAAAAAAAATTATAAAACAAACAAAATTTATTGTTTCCAAACATATTTGCAATTACACACACATTAAACACATGACAGCATAAAAATACAAGAGATATTTTCAAATTACTCCTACTCCTCCTTGCAGGATAAGGAATCAAATAAGAAAAAAAATTAATGAAAATAAAACAATCATGTAAGGCAAAGACAGGCAGTCAGGAGGTTTTGTAAGAAAACAAAGTTTTGAAAAAAAAAAAACGAATTTGAAACAACAATATTTTTCCATGGTGTGGGTAAGTATGGTTTTGAATTTTAACATGAAGCATGTCAATTCAAATTACAAAAGAACGAAAGAAGAAGAAGAAGACGACGGCTTAAAGAATGAGTGGAGAACATACTGGATGTTTGGCTACAATTACTTGATAAAGTCAATACTGATGTATAAACATGCCTGCCTGCCTGCCTGACTGGCAGACTCATAGGTATTTACATATGTACTCCTGGAGAGGGGGTGTGGAGGGTTATCTGTTTTGTTGCCAATTGTATGTGTATGCACGTTTAAAAGCTTTTTTTTAGTCTGTAGCAAAAATGTTTTTTTTTTTTTTTTTTCTTAACACCCTTTTCTTTTTGGTGGAGGCATGAGGAATATGATGAGCCCAGAGATCCAAAGATATACACATCAACCCTTTTTTTAATTTATATTTATGCCTCATCTTGGTAAGAAGTAGAGTAAAGGGGGGAAGGAGAGGTCTTTGTTGAAACATTCAATGTTTATGACAAAAGCAAAATTGTCTTTAACTTCCTACCCCTCCTACTTTACGTAATGGCTGTCTTCTTTACATTATGTTACACTTTGATTTGATCAAGGTATGGTTTTTTATCAAAGCCTCCCCCCCCCCCCCCTCCGCCTCGTTCTCCACCCCCTTCACAAAGTATGGGCAAAATTACATATAAGCCATCATTAGTTACTTTTGTTGTTTTTATGACATTAAATGTAAATATGTGAGTGTGTGTGTAGGCAAAGATATACATACACATCTACAATTGTCATATGTAATTTTTCCTTTCATAAGCCCTTAAACGCAATTAGAGCCTGTCATGGCAAAGGAAAAAGCCTTTTGCGCCCATCACACAATTGAAATCATCTAATTTTATGCACAGGCTGTAACTCAAAACTCTTAGACATGTAACGATGGCAAGAGAGGGGGAGAGTGAATGAGACTGAGAAAAAAGGCCCGTTATGCAGACAGACAGATAGATAGACAGTGAATTTTTTTTACAGAATTTAATGCTTAACAAATGGAATGACATAAGAATTTAAATTCACAAAAAAAATCAATATATTTTCAAAAAAAAAATAATAATAATAATAAATGAAGCATACTTTTAGGTAATGTGTTAAAAATTAAAAATCCAATTAATACAGAATCTGAATCATATGAGGGAATATAGTTATTTAAGAAAATTCAAATCTATTAATTTACATAAGTATCCGAAATAAAAATATTTGAAGCATACTTTTAGGAAAATTTTGAAAATTATATCAGGATCCCTTACAGACCTTCAAATATAGGGTATTATATTAATTTATAATTAAAAAACTCTATATTACATATTTTTTTTAATTTTGAAAAAAATAAAGCATACTTTTGGGTGTTGTAAGCCACAATTTTTTTTTATTTTTGGAAATATGTCGAAGAAAATTTTATTTCTATTTTTTAAAAACAAAGGGCCCTACAAGGTCCATCTGGTAAAATTTCTTCACCTTTAATTAATAATTTTATAAAAAAAGATGCATACTTTTGGGAGTCTTCAAAAGTTATTGGCATTTTAAATTGTGTTAAAATGTAAACTGATAAAAAATCCAATTTAAATCCATTGAAAAAAAACATAAATCAAAATTTTTTCAAATTTTATTGCCTACTTTTAGGATTTTTGGAGTTAAGTAGTAATTTAATAATTTAACCAAACGCAATTAGAAATGATGTTTTAAAAAAAATAGAAATTATTTGATCAATTTAAGCGGTAACAAAAATAAGAAAATATGTTGCCTACTTTTAGGTTATTTTCAATTTATAGAATTAACTACTTCTAAATTTTGGGATAGTTTATGGCCTAAACTATCCCAAAATTTTGTTAAGCCTTCAAAAAACAAAAAAAAATGCAAAATTATCTAAAATTTTTCATAAACCAAACCCTTTGATCTGAATCCTTCCTCTATATTATTTTGATGATTTATTTTGTCAAACCCCAAATTTCTTTTCCAGACTGAAATTCAAAATTTATCATTTTTTTCAGAAGATCTCGAAAAAATGTAAGCAGTCTCAGACAAAAGATCATTAAAATGTAAGCCTTTTTAATTTGACTTCTAAGGCTGGCAGTTGATGTCACCAAGCATGCCTAGGTGACTCTGTCTCCCTATATTACACACATATGTACGTGTGTGTGTGAAATTGCAGCATATTGTCTGATTTGAGTATTTTAATGCAATTTGCCAACGCATTTTCATATATCTTTAGCACTTCATTTTTTTTCTCCGAGAGTTTTTTTCTTTTCGTTTTGTTGCTTAGTTTTTTAGTCTGCCGGCTGCCTGACTGACTGGCAGAGTAGGTTGTATGCCTTTTGTCTTGTTTTACTTTGCATATTTGCTTGTGGTTGTTACAGTTTAACTAAATTTAGCTTCATTTGTGTGTCGTCTAGTCAGCCAGTGAGCCAGACACAAAGTTGTTGTGGCGATGATTTCTTGCAGCTTCCTTCTCACTCTCCGAATGAGACTTTAGATTTTTCTTTTTTTTTTTTGTGTCTTTTGCTCTGCATCGATTTTTCCCTATCAAATCCATAATGTCAGGCATTAATTAATTTTCAGCGCAATTTCTTTGTGTTGCAAAATCCAAGCTGCAGCAACAATAACCACATCAAAAAAAGGGGAGTAAGCAAGTTGGCCAGCCACAAATGGCTCATTACTAATAAGTTATGAGGTGGATGTAATATGACCAAGTGTATAAGGGGTCTGTCTCAAAAATCCTTTGTGTTGGGGTTTTTCATCTTCGAGACATAGATGCCTCTGTGTGTGTGCGTGTGTGTTTTTTGTTGCATTGCCCTGCTTGTTGTTTTAATAAAAATAGTCAAATCATTATTTAAGAATTCTTGATTAATTGGCATTGTCATTTTCTATCTATTTTAGTTAGTCTGCCATAGTTTTTCGGTTTTTTTTTTTTGCGTTTTTGCATTTGTTGTAGCTGCAATATTTTGCTGTTTTTGTTGTGATTTTAATGTTGATTTATTTTAGCCTTTGGTTTTGCTTGTTTGCCACCATTGAGTGCCAACTAAAAAAATTTAAATTAAATTTTATTTCTATAATCTGTGAAATTGTTTTTGGCTTAAGAGGCAACTTTTTTCAGAACAAATATGGCCTTAAGGCATCATTAAAATTCGAAATGAGTAATGAAAAAATTAGGAAAAACTTAAAAGAAAATCAGAAAAGTCTCAAAAAAAATTAAAATCGCAAAAAATAATAACATCTCAAAAAAAAACTCTAAAAAATAAAAGCTTTAAAAAATATAAAAATAAAATCTTTAAAAAAATTAATTCCTTAAAAAATTATAATTTTTAAGTATTTTATTAAAACTTAATTTTTTAATTAAAATTTGATATTTTTGTACAATTTTTTTGTCTTTAAAAAAATAAAATCTATAAAAAATAAATAAAAAATAAGATTTTTTATTTCATAAATTTTTAATTATTTTATTAATTTTAATATTTTTGGTATTTTTGTTCATTTTATTGACGTTATGTTTTTATTTATTTTTTTGAGATTAGGTGGGCTTTTGTATTCAGCTTTTTTTAATTCCTTTATGAATTCAATTTAATTTATTTTATATCACATTTTCTTAAATAATAAAATACTTTAAACATATTTTTTAAAATATTTAGTTGGTTTTATCAGCTTTCAGCTTTTTTAATTCCTTTATGAATTCAATTTATTTTTTTTTTATTTTTTATATCACATTTTCTTAAATAATAAAATACTAATATTTTATTATTTCATTAAATTGTAATTATTTTATTAATTTTAATATTTTTGGTATTTTTGTGCATTTTATTGACGTTATTTATTTATTTATTTTATTTTATTTTATTTTTTTTTTTGAGATTAGGGGGGTTTTTAATTAATTTTTTTATATTACATTTCCTTAACTAATAAAATTTTTAGACATTTTTTTATATATTTAATTGGTTTTATCGTTTCAAATCTTAAAAAAAAAGAAATCTTTAAAAAAAATTAATACCTTTTTATTTCAATAAATTTTAATTATTTTATTAAATTTGATATTTTCTGTATTTTGGTAAAGCGTTTATTTTAATTCCTTTCTGAATAAAATTTAAAAAATATACAAAAAATATATATTTTTTATGTCACATTTTCTTAAATAATAAAATATTTAGACATTTTTTAAATATTTAATTGATTTTATCTTTTCAAATCTTTTATAAAAACTAAATCTTGAAAAAAATAAATAAAAAAATATTTTAAGCATTTTTTTTAATATTTAATTGGTTTTATTATTTTAAATCTTGGAAAAAAATGAAATCTTTAAAAAAAATTAATATTTTTTTAATTTATTAAATTTTAGTCGGTTTATAAATTTTAATATTTTTTGGTATTTCGGTACATCTTTAATAAAAAATAAAAAAATTTAATTTAATTTAAAAAATTTATAAAAAATATTTTTTTCACATTTTCTTAAATAATTAAATTTTTTAAGCATTTTTTTTTAAATATTTAATTGGTTTTATTTATTTTTTCGTAAATTTATTATTTATTATTATTTATTTAATATTTAATTTGTTTTATTTATTTTTTTTTTGCATTATTTATTTTTAGTTTTTATTTTTTATATTTATTTATTATTTTTTATTTTATTTTATTTGTTTTTTTTTTTTTTTTGGATTTAGAATTTTTTCTGGCTTTTTCACTTGGCTCTTTCTTTAATCCCTGCCTGAATTACATTTGCCCTCAATGCAAGAAGCTTCCTTTTATTTAATCAAGCAACAATGATGAAATTTCATTCATTCTTTAGACTCTCAAACTTCACTTTTTTGGACCATAAATTACATTTAACACTTGGCTTAAATGAAGCTGCAGCAGAGACAGCTACAATTTGGGACAGTTTTGAATTCATTCATAATTTTTCGTTATTTTCGTTTTTTGCTCTGGGAGAGACATGAAAACAGCCTTGAATTTATAAAAAGGAGTCAGAAAACTAAAAAAAACAACAACAACAATGTGTAGTTTAGGGTTCTGTTCAGTTTTTTTTTTTGTCAAGGAACCCAGACATGAACGCACCTCATTTTTTTGTGGTGGCACTAAAAGCCCTGAATATGTTAACAGAGTGGGAGCCAAGCTACGACAACAACAAGAACAATGGGTTTGAAGTTTAGCACGCGCCTACACAGACACACAAAGGCACAAGAGGGGGGAGTATGGTTTGCTGGAGGTTATGATGACTTGTAAGGGAGGAATGATACTTAAGACTACGAAAAATAGGAGTTTCGGGTACTTACAGGTTATGATAAAAATATTTTTTTTTTAAATATTTTATGTTTTCAAATATTTACCTGGAAATAGAAAAAAAAATAAAAATTATTATAAATATTTTGAAATTTGAAAAAAAAATAAATTTTTGGAAGATTTAAAAAAAATTAAGAAAATATATTTTTTGAGAACCACAACTCACAGCAGAAAAAAATCTTAAAATTTCCGTTTTCAACACTTCAAATAACCATTAACAACTGTTGCGAGTGATAAGAGGCCGTAATATTCTGATATTTCTTCAATGAGACCCCACAACTATTTCAATAACCAACCAACCAGGCAGCCAGCCAACCAAGCAACAGATATGGATAAATAAATCTTAACAAAAACAACGACAAATCTAATTTATAAAAAAAATGTTAAACAGAAAATATTATCAATTCATTTCAAAGCCATAAAATGCCTGGGCAAAAATCAAGAGAGAGGGCCAGGGGGGATTAGGCAATCATAAAATGAGTAGCTAAAGATTTTTCGAAATTTCGTTTTTTTTTTTAACAGATAACGATAAAATCTTATTAATATACATACGAAGCTAAAGAAGAAAAAAATAACACAATATAATACGAAAAAATTAAAGTCATAAAAACCGCTCCTGTACCTCCCTACCCGTCACTCCTCTCTCCCAGAGCAAAAACAAAAAATAGAATAAACAAGCAACTGATTTATATATTTAAATACTTTCGAAATTGCCTTTATTTCATTCGTATCGTTTCGCTTGGTATTTACTGAATCATAAATCTTCGAAGAGATTTCTGGGTAATCACTGAAAGATTGCTGTCTATTGGTTAAGTTTTGTGCTCAACTCCCTCCCTATCACAGAGATAAGATAATTTCCCCAACCCCCGGGCTCCCCAAGGCCTGCCTTCCCCGTCTTTTTCGTTTTCGACATAAAAATGTGATTGGTATTATTTGCTTATTCGTATTCTATATATGATTATCATTGAAATAAAAAAGCAAAAAAAAAAATAACAATAACAACAGAAAAAATATGGCTGCCTGTAGCAATACCCTGAAAAAGAAAAGCCACATAGATAATAAAAAACAACAACAACAACGGCGACAAATGAAATGTTTATTTTGTATTGTTTTTGTGTTCATACAATTTAATTGTTCACAAAAAAAAAAAAAAAAAACACAAACCAGATAAGGCATTATTCGAGCAGTAAGTTATGATATGATGGCTTCAACTTCAAATGATATGGAAGACAACAACAAGAGCAACAAAAAATCACTGCAAAATGATTGGTCAATTAGAAAAAAATTTCAAAAATTTATAAAAATATCAAAATATTTAAAAAAAAAATATCAAAAAATTAAAAAAAAATATAAAAAAAATATAAAAAATAAAATAAAAAAATTTTAATTTTGAAAAAAAAAAGAAAAAATCATTAAAAATTTTTAAAGCGTAAAATATTGTATGTTTCAAGCGCAAACACTAATTAAATTAATCCAAAATTAAAAAAAAAATAATTAAATATAAAATTATCTAAAATATTGTATAGCTAATATTTTTGATTCTCAAAAAAATTGTGAACGCCTATATTTAATTTTTTTCCAATATTTTTCAAAGCTAGCAATTTTGATTTAGACAAATTTAAAAAAAAGCATATACCACAGGTTACAAATATGCATTTTTTTCCAAGAAAATCCTTGACAACAAAAATTTCCCCCACACGAGGAAAAAATCACCCAAATTATTTAAAAATACACAAATTCCCCACAATTTTTCAAAGGAGACATTTGCTATTTTTACACTCATAGCAATGGCTCCACATAGAGAATCCAGATATTTAATTTTGATTACAAAATCCCCAAAAACAAAAATTTCCCTTCGAGGGAAATTTTTATTTTTCAAGCAAAAATTTTTTTTCTTCAAAATTTCAGCACATTTTGAAAGGTAATATGCAGTTTTAGTGAAAACAAAAATTTCCCCAAAAATTTCCCAAAAGGGAAATTTTCAATTTTTCATTTAAAATCACTTATTTTTGCTCTTAGGACCTAAAAGTGTATAAATTATTGAAAGATTGCTGAAAACAAAAATTTCTTCGAGAAAATTTTTTATTTTTCAAGCAAAAAATTGTTTTCTTCAAAATTTCAGCACATTTTGAAAGGTAATATGCAGTTCCGGTGAAAACAAAAATTTCCCAAAAAATTGCCCAAAAGGGAAATTTTCAATATTCCCTTAAAATGGGAAATTTAATTTTTTTTCACAAAAAAATGTAAAATTCCTTTCGAAAATAATATTTTCTCCATATTCCCATATAAAAATATTGAGTTTCCTTAAAAATATTGGCTATTGAAATATTTGTATTGCCTACTTTTAGGTGTTTGGTATTCCAAAATTTTTACTGTCCCTTGGAAAACCACAACTTTTTCAAAAAGAGATTATTTTGAAAAAATCCCATGGTCAAATATTGATTGCTCTCTAAAACAGAGATTTTTTAAAAATATTTTGTTGGTTACTTTTAGGTGTTTTGTGTTTCAAAGTTATCTAAAATTGATTATTTGGTATTCCAAAATGTTTCATTTCCATGAAAAACCACAACTTTTCTTAAAAGTTATTTTGCAAAAAAAAAAATCCTGGTAAAATATTGATCAGAGAACAAAAAGATTTTTTTAAAACTATTTTGTTGCCTACTTTTAGGTGTTTTGTATTCCAAAGTTACCTAACGTTTATTATTTTGTTGTAATTTAAAAATCAGTTTTTTTTTTCCATTCGTAAATATTATTTTATTTAATAGAGCATATTGAATTAATTTTATTGCATACTTTTAGGAGCATGGTGTTACAAAATTTTTACTTCCAAATAGATTTCAGTTTAAAATAATTATTCTACCTCGATTAATCAAAAATATATATTTTTTTCTTTCAAAAGAGTAAAATATTCTTGAAAAATAATTTCATTGCCTACTTTTGGGGGCCAAAAATTTTGCAAAATTATATTGATATTTTTTTTTGTGTTTAAAATTCATTTTTTTTTTGATTTACTTTCCAAAAATCTGATAATTTTTTTTTCCAAAAAATGTAATTTTCAAATAATTTCATTGCCTACTTTAGGGCATTTTGTGCCAAAATATCTTCCCTTAATAAATTCTCGTATTAGTGTAGCAAGCGAAACAAAAATCTCCTTTCATTTTGTTTTCTCCTCTTCAAATTACCAAGCTGCTAATACCTGTTTTATTGAAGAGTTCTCTGCTTGGCACCTAAAAGTATACTATATATATTCTTTCAGTTTTTTTTTTCGTTCTCCTATCTATACATCCATCTATGTATTTTATTCTTCATGCAATTCAAATACTAAATAAGAAAAAAAATCCGTTTCAGTTTGATTTTTTTTTCTTCTTCTTCTTCTCCTGGTTTCGTTGCTGTAGCATACATCAGGGCTGATGTTCGTTGGACTCCTCTGTATTTTTGTGTTCAAGTGAAGCCCTCTTCACTCAAGCAAATAAAGACAATCAAGACAGAAAATTCTATAGCTTTTCCAACACAAACACACACAGTCATGCACACATAGAGAGGAAAAAAAGAAAATTTCCCATAAAGTAAAATACATTTTCCACAATTCAAATGGAAAAAAAGGAAAAACACGAAAACGAATCAACGAATGACTGCCAAAGCAAACCCATGGCAAAAGTAGGTGGTCCAATGGGTTGTGTATTAAGTTAATGTCATTTAAATGTTGAGTACATATGTATAAAGCTTCGACTAGCAAAGAAAAAAAAAACACCTAAAATTGTGTGGATTTTTTTTTCGGGGGGTCTGTGTGAGTGTGTGTGTGTGGAGAGCACACACACATATATATGGTAGGGCTATAGAAGAATTACACACCCAAAGGGTATAGAGTTTTATAGATGGATTCCCAATCGTAATCAATGTTGACTATGTGCTCCATGTACACCCATACACACATGGAGACACACACACACCCGTATGTTAGGTAGGAGGCCAGGACACAAAGAGCTTAGCTCCTCCATATCCACAGAGGGGGATGATGCCAGGGTCTTTACGGATATTAGTCGATTTATGTGTGTATTTCCCCACTTTCCTCCTTCCTCTCCCTCTCTCCCCTGAATTTCTTTCTCTAAAGGGCATTTACAAATATATCACCAATACCTCCATGACACTGTGTGTGTGTGTCTCCTCTCTTGTGATATATAAAAAAAGATTTTCCCTCATATATTTAAAAAAAGAAAATCTATCGAAATGGGAAAAAAAGAAAAGTTAACGACCATAAGAGAAAAAAACAAATCCAAGGAGCCAACGAGAGACACTGAGCGAGAGAGAGTGAGTGAGTGAGTACAACATGAATGAGCTGGAGCCAAAAAATTGAGAGCTCTGCTTTTTTAAACATGGAGTAAAGCGCCTGCGATAGAGCCAGCCAGCCATGTCTATAGGAGAATGCCAAAGGACAACAACTAACAAGGCTATTGAGAAATAAGGATTCCAATGCAGCAGCAACAACAACAACAAATCACACAAAAATAAAAGAAGCATTTTTCCTTCTTTTTTTCTCTTATTACTTATAAAAATTCAATAAATATATAAAAAAAGGAAATAAGAGGCTGGAAGAGGGCAGGGGAAGAGGGGGAGGAAAGGGAGTATTTTCCGCAGTAAAAAAGAAAATGGTGGCCTGCCACGTTTTTCCTCTGGGGGGAGAGGGGGAGAAAATATCATTATTGGTAACAAAAAAAAGGTTTTGGTTAATGGTGTTGAAATGTGTCCCCAAGAGAGACACCCTCCTTCCATGCCAAACAGGCATGAAAGGACTTGTATTTTTTTTTCAGAGAAAAATAATTCAATAGAAATTCAGGGATCCATCTTGAATATATTTTTTGTTTTTTTTTTCTTCTTTTCTTATCAAATAACAATTGTATATAGAAACCCCATTTTATATAGCCAAACCTCCCTCCTCCCCCCTGGGCAGGTTTGTAGTTGGGGTTCATTGGATGTTTTTTCGATTACATACAAATTCTTTATGTGACTTTTTTTCTTCTGGGCGAACATTTTGGGTTGGTACGCGCCTTATGTTCTTCTTTCATGATTTTTTCCTTGTTGTTGTTTTTGTATTGCTTTCGACGAGTGTCAAAGTGTATGGGAAGAAAGAAGTAGAAGAGGGTATAAACCAAAAAAAAAAATTGGTTTTATTTTTTCCCATTTTTTTGGGGGGGTTTTCATTCTTAGTTTTTGTTGTTGTAGCAGCAGAAGCAGCATTGAGAGTCAATTGAATTCGATTGGACGACGAATGGCAGGCTGGCAGCGAACAGCAGAATCAGAATCAAATAAAAAAAACATACATATACATAGAAATATATACGACGACATTACACATAGAAAGGAAAAAAGCCATAAAGAATTGGCCAGGACGAGAACAAGAAAAAAAAAACAACAAGGAACGGAAAAAAAGAAAAATCTCCATTGAAAGGAAAAATGAAACAAAAAAAAAAACAGGAGAAGAGGTGGAAAAACTTACACAGGATTTGCAGCATCACACAACACTCAAGAAGGAGTGGTAAAAATGGAAATTTATTACATGGAGCACACCTCCTCCTCCCCCCACTTCCCGATAACAGCATGGAAAACATTCAAAGGAAAATGGATGCAAGATATTTTCAATACATAAAATTATTGGAGAGAAAATAATAAAAAATATTTGGATAACGTTTTTTACATACCTTTAAAATTTAGTACATATTTTTACTTTGAAATACATGTACTAAATTTTAGAACATAAGAAAAATAGAATATTTTCAAAAATATTTTTTTTACAAAAACTCATTGGAAGCACAGAAATGAGAATTTAAAGTTTCTTTGGTTACTAAAATTTAATAGCGAACTCAGTACTAAATTTTGGTACTAAAATATGAAAAAAAATATTTATTTTTATTTAATTTAATTTTTAGTAGTGCAACTAAGTGCACCAAATCGTTTACCTCTGCCCATAATGTATTTTAGTAGAAAAATTTTCTTTTGAACCTTATTTTTAGGCAAAATCAGGGAGTACTAAAATTTAGTACTTGTCAGAATTGCATAAAACCTATTTTAAATTATTGCTTATCAAAAGAGGAATGCTATGGCACAAAAATTGACGTGTACTAAATTTTAGTACAAAAATATTTTTTAAGATTTTTCCAAATTTCAAAGTGCAAAAAAATCAAGAAAATTCTGTAGATTAAGAGAAAAATATAAAAGGTGAGTTTTTTCATAAAAAAAAATTTAACAAAACTTAATTACTTTTAACAATTTTAACAAAAAAATATAAAACAAAAATATTTTTAATATGAAAAAATTAACAAAAAAATTTGTTGCATTTTGTTTGAAAATTATTTTAGTGCCCAAAAATAATTTAAAAATGTAATTTTTAAGCAAACCTGAAAAGTACTAAAATTTAGTACTCGACAGAACATCATGAAAACTATTTTAAATTTATGCCTATCACAAGGGGAATGAACACTACGTAAATTAGAGTGGATTCCGGCATCAAACTGTCCTCAAAACCTTTGTTTTTAAGCAAAATCGTTGAGTACTAAAAATTAGTACATGTCGAAAATTGATGTAAACAATTTTAAATTGTTACTAATCGGCTTGTAGTTGATTATAGTACCTAAAACTTATTTGAAAATGTTATTATTAAGCAAAAATAGTTAGTACTAATATTTAGTATTCAGGAAAATTTTTTTTTTAATTATTGCCTATCACAAGGGAATGAACCACACAAATATTGGAGGGAATTTTGGCATAAAATTGTCTTCGAAAGTCTTATTTTGAGATCAAAATCACGAGTACTAAAAATTAGTACATGTCAAAAATGAGTAAAACCAATTTTAGATTTTTTCTTGTGTGAAAAGCAACCAGTTGCCGTAAAAAATAGCTTGTACTAAATTTTAGTACAAATTTATTTTTGTATGATTTTGCATTTTTTTTTTAAAAAATCATGAAAAAAAATCAAATGCAAAGAGTTATAAATTTTTAAACGAAAAAAATGTTTTAAAAATTGCTTATATTATTTTTAGTACTAAAAAGTCCTTGAAATATTTTTAAAACCAAAAAAAAAACATTTTTTTATAATTTCAAAATTTTTTAATTAAAAAAAAATATTTCCAATAACTTTTTGGTACTCAAAAGATAATTTCCCTTATTTATTTATTAATTTATTTATTTTATTATTTTTTTGTTTATAATAATTTTTCCTAAATTTTTTTTTATTTTTTTTTTTTTTTGAAATTTACTTTTTATTAATTTTTTTTTTATGTATTAAAGTTCTTGTGTACCATGTATAAACCAATTTTAATCAAATGTCATTTTTTGTTTTTGCAAAAATATTTTCTCTTTTTTTTTCTTTGATTCCATCAACAGAACAAAATGACATTTCCATATAATAACCATGTCAATCATACATCAGGCGGCAGGCTATGCTGATTTGTTTTTTTTTTTTTTTTGTTTTTTGTGATTTTCCATGGCTACAAATGGTGTTGCAGCTACACATGTGGCAGAGACACGACGTTCGTGTTGTCCTTACAACATGGTAAGTAAATCTTGGCAAGAAGGTAGATATGTAGGTACATACATACATACATATGTATATATATGAGGGGCATGTACCCACAAAAGAGAGAGAATCAAATAAAAAATTCTTTCTTTCCTATCAAACTATCCATCCATCCATCCATTTAGTCAGCAGCCATCGAATCATTTCATTTGGTTTTTGGTGTCCACCAAACAGCCACACAGCCATCCATGGCCATTCATTCATTGCCTCTCTCACATCATGGCAGCCCTCTTTCGTTTTAGTTTTTTAGTTGAAAACTAACTAAACGACCCACCAACCCAACTCAACCAACCCATGATTCCAATCATGTTTCCTTTATGTCTTTCATCTTTCACACATGTATGTATGCAGGTATGTGTGTGTGTGTTTGCGATGTTCGTTAGTTATATCTTTTTTGTTTCTTGATTTCCTTTACTACTATGTACCACCTTGTAAAAATCTATGGAGGTATATGTACCTATATGTCCGTGTGTCGCTATATAAACCATAAAATGTAAAATACTATGGCAGTTGTTGCACTGTACTGTGGCGTTGTTGTAGTTCTTGTTGTTGTTATTGCTGGTTACTACTCTGCGCTCGATGTGCTGCTGCTCAATGTCCCGCAGTCAATAACATCCAATCAGGTTTGTTAAAAATCTATCTATGTACTAAAAGAAATGAAGGCAAACCAAACAAAAAAAAACAAACCATTGAGCTACAATCAAATAACAAAACACACACACACACACACCCATACACTCACCGTACAAACATATGGCCACATAGCACATAGACGTCGTCGACGAAGACGACGACGATTTTGATGTAGCCAGCCCTGTATGAGTATGGGTTGGTTGGTGTGCGTGTGTGTAATGCATTTTGGCTCAAATGGCTTTTGTGTGCTATGTGGTTGTTGGTGTTGTTGTCTGGCATCTAAAGTGGATGAATGGCTGGCTGGCAGGCTTGACTTGTGTCTCTGGGAGGGTATGAACTCAGGCAGTAGTAGATTGCTTTGGATTGGTGTCGTTGTGTATGGGTGTGTGTGTAAACGATGTCGTTTTATCGAACACACATCGAGAATTGAATATAATTTTTGAGTAGATGAATGTCGTATAACGGGGTCTATGCTCTGGCAGACCCTACACCTAACCACCCCCCCACATAAACCCCCCCTCTTTATACAATTATCATTCCTTGCTCGCTCTCTCTCACACACAGAGCACAAGATTTTTTTATTTTTATTAGGAAAATGTCAATACTGATTTTTCCCACAAGGAGGTGCAACCTGCAATCTGCAACAACACCAAATATATCACACCAACAAAGAAAACCCAATCCAATCATTATTATCACCATTGCAAAAAAACGCCATTGAGTACTTACTCTCCTCGCATGCCAGTGCGCTTCATTGCCATACAAGGCATGCTCTCTTTCTCTCAATCATCATTTTGCCACAACAGTCTATCAACATTGAGCAATTGAGTGTTAATGTTAAATATTCTGTTAAAAAGGCAAAACCGGCCGGGATAACTCAGTTGAAATGAGATGTTCTCTCTCTCTCTCTCTCTCTCTCTCTTTAATAAAATTGAGCCAAAGAGTCCATCATTTTACAGAGTAATTGATTGAACAGTTGCATTTCGAAGGTAGTAAGCAACATGGGTAGTTAATATTATTTTTATATTTTGTTGTTGTTGTTGTTGCTGCTGCTTTAATTGGAAAGAGAGTGTGTATGGGTGTGTGAGTGTTTTTGCTTGGCAAAATGAATGACTGTTATGTGCAGAGTACAACAAGAGATAAAATAATAAGGCGCAATGCCGACGGGATTTAAAATGAACATGATTTTTGGGGGAAAATATATTAAAAATATATGAAATAAAATAATATAAATAAAAATATAGAAAAAATAAAAATAATAATAATAATAAAATAAAAAAAATAATCATGAAAAATATATAAATTGGGAAAATAATAATATAATTAAAAATAAAATAAAAAAAAATATATAATATAAATCAAAAAAAAATATATACTTAAGAAATGAAGCAAAAAAATATAAATGAAAAATATTTAAATCAAAAACAAAAAAAATCTATGATAAAATAAAAATAAAATAAATGAAAATAATTAAAAAATAAAGAATAATACAAAAAATATACATAAAAATAAAAAATAATAATAATTATAAAAATATATAAATTGAGAAATAAAAATATAATAAATGTAAAAGTTAAAATAAATAAAAAATATATAAAAATCATATAAGATATATAGCTGTAGATTCCAAAAATACAAAAATAACTAGGATAAAATTCTTAAAAGCAACAATTTCCCTTTGAAAAATATTAAAAAAATGTCCTTGCCAAGAGAAAAAAATACAAAATTCAGTTGGAAACCAAAAAATCCACAGAAAGGATTTTTTCCCTTATGATATGATTTGAGTGTTTGTAAATTTCTAAAATATTCAGACATTTTGTAAAAATTTAAAAAAACTTAAATTTTCCTTAGAGGGACATTTTTTATTTATCGATAAAAGAAATTTCAGCAGATCTTTTTAGATTTCAATAAAATATATCAAATGGTATTCAAAATAATAAAAAAAATCAAGAAGGATTCCAAAAATGCAAAATTTTATTAAATTTGTTCAAAAACTTCCCTTCGAGGGAAATTTTTATTTTCGAACGAAATCGAAAGTTTTTTGCATATTTTTTCTTCGAAGTAACAAATTACGTTTAGAATAAAAGTTTCCAGAACAGTGTTGTTCAGAATAGTATTTTGTTTATGCAATCCCTTTAGGGTTTTTTTATAAAAAAAACAACAGAATTTTTTTATGTGTTTGTTTTCTCTTTTTTATTTTTTGTTCTTATTTGTTATAGTTTTCAATGTAGATTCTAGAAATGCAAAAAATTTTTAAATTTCCTCAAAAAAAAAAAAAATCCCTTCGAGGGAAATTTTTATTTGTGAACGAAATTTGTAAATTCTTAAAGATTATTTCATGTTTCGACGTCTAGTGATCATTTCCGTTGAAAATAAAAATTTCCCTTAAAATTTCCCAAAAGGGAAATTTTGTATTTTTTGACCCAAAATCGCTTTCATTTATTTCAGCATTCCAAATGTATAAGAATATCTTGAAAATTCCTGAAAACAAAAATTTCCCTTCGAGGGAAATTTTTATTTATGGGCGAAATTTAAAAATTCTTGGAGATTATATCATATTTAAACGTCTAGTTATCATTTCCGTTGAAAACAAAAATTTCTTTAAAAATTTCCCAAAAGGGAAATTTTCAGATTTTGCCCCAAAATCGATTTAAATCACATCAGGATGCCAAAAATATAAGAATTACTGGAAAATTCGTGAAAACAAAAATTTCCCTTTGGGGGATTTTTTTCTTTATGGCCGAAATTTCAAAATTCTTATAAAATATTTCATCTTTTGACGTCTAGTGATCATTTTCGTTGAAAACAAAAATTTCCCTAAAAATTTCCCAAAAGGGAAATTTTCAGTTTTTGCCCTAAAATCGCTTTAATTTATTTTAGAATTTCAAATATATAAGAATTACTCGAAAACTCGTGAAAACAAAAATTTCCCCTCGTGGGAAATTTTTATTTATGGTCGGAATTTGAAAATTCTTATAGATTATTCCACATTTTGACGTCTAGTGAACATTTTTGTTGAAAACAAAAATTTCCCTAAAAATTTCCCAAAAGGGAAATTTTCATTTTTCACCTAAAATCGCTTTAATTCATTTCAGAATTCCAAAAAATGTAAGATTTTTTTGAAAAATGCCTTAAAACAATATTTTCCCTTTAAGGAATGATTTATGAATTTCTTAAAAATTCCTAAAAACAAAAATTTCCCTCCGAGGGAAATTTTCCTTAAGAAACTAATTTTTCTCTAAAAATCCCATTTTTTTCTTTAAAAAAATTTTAAACTTTTTAAATGGCAAAAATATTTATTTAATAAAATATTTATTTTTTTTAATCCCCAATTTTTCCTCTCAACATTTTCCCTTATTTTTATCAAGAAAATTCAAAGTCCTCCCCTCAATCCCCATTTCCTACTACCATTTGATTATATCGATTAAATTCCCTATTAATAATCACCTCTCTCCACGTTCTCTCTCTTCATATCACTCACAGTACATGAATGTGTATTGGTTGGTATATGATTGCCCTGGGTTGTTGTTGTTATTATTGCTACCATTTGGGGATGGAGATGGGTCTGGGGGGACCGACCCCAGTGACGATGATGCCAATGCCTGCCTGCCTGCCTGCCTTTTGCGCAACGCATTCATTCATCTGACATATTTCCAATATCATTGGTCGATAAATACGTATGCGAATAAAAACACAGCAACAACAACACCAAGCCAAAGAGGGCAGGATATAAAGAGCATGGCATGGCTGGGCCCCCCCTTTCTGGGGAACAGAATTTTTATATATATGCATATGGACGGATGGATGGATGGAGAGATTAAAGCCAAGAAGAAAAAAATATAGATGCCCAGAAGCCAATATGTTTGGTTGGATATTGAATGGAGTGATGTTGTGTGAGTGTCATTTATACGTATGTATTGGAGAATCCCTAAAAAAAAACATGGAGGGTATGGGGTAGGATAAGAGGAGAGGTTGGCAGCACCTCAATAAATAACATTGAATAAGGACACATAAAGTTTTTTCACTCTCTCTCTCTCTCCCAAAAAGTAAAGGATTTTTTTTTTATTTTCAAGGGGAGAGGAGAGGAACCCCCGTCCCCAGAAAAAAAGGAGGTGCAGCACAGCAGTTCTTTTTTCGATTGGAAAACACACCAAAAACTATTGATGGCACCAAAGGATACCCATCGAAGCCAGCAGCCAGCAAGTTCAGTGTTTACAACAACATGTTACTGGGTTTTTGTTGTTGTTCTTGCCAGCCAGTGTTTTATGTACAACCTCAACCTTCAATGCAGCAGCAACAACACGACTCTGCTCTAGAAGGTTGCCACCTAGAAATGATGGTTAAAGGCGCGACTATTACTTTTTTTCAACAGCTCTGCAGGAAAAAATAAAGAAAATGTGGATGAATGAAAAAAATAGAAAATCCCAACATTCTATGGAGTAATGATGATGATGGTGTCTCTCCCTCTCTGCCATGCCTGTGAGTGTTAAAAAATATCTACTCCAAATAATAGCTTTTGGTTTGGTTTCCTATTTTTTTTTCAATGCTGAAGGAGCATTGAAATCATCATCAGCATCGGTAGGGAGCAGCTGGGGATGATGCTGGGGGACTATCCTCCCACTCCTGTTTCCCTCCGCATGCGATGGAAATTTTATTAATGTAGGGATGGCTATTGAATAAAAAGGAAAGCTAAATAAAAATCCCCATGGCATTTTTAAGTTGTGGAAGGAGGGAGGGGGTGGGGCGCCCTAGAAGAAGCACTATCATAAAGAACATACAGCTGGTGGAAAAAAAATTCTGGGAAAAATTGTATACATATCCTGTAGGGATATAAGATGGAAAAGCAAATGATAGCCAAGCAAAAGCAAAAAAAAAGAACAGATTCTGGAGAGCGAAAAAAAATTGTAATCATTTTATTGGAAATACTAAAGAAAAATACCCCCGAAAAAAAGCAAAAAAAAAATCCACATAAAAAAGAGACAAGAAAAAACCTTTATAAGATTGGAAAATGGAGGAGAAAAAAAAGCAAAGCAACCGACCAACCAGTCATCGAGCCAAGCCGAAAGTATGTATTTGGCAAAAAAATAAGGAAATTGTACATAAACCATGGCAGTAGCTAAAAGCAAAAGGAGACCGATGAAAACATAAGGCAAGACGGAGACGACGGAGGTGAGAGAAGTAGCTGGAAAACGAATGATATTCTATAAGAAAATTATAATTTGAAATGTAATAAGTTTTTGCCCAAAGATTATTATTGTATGCCAACCACTCTTGGTTGTGGAAGAAGCAGCAACAACAACAAGAAAAAAAACTTCCATAAAAATGATGAATATCAAATAAAAATGTCCAGAAGATAGATGGCACAAAAAAAAAACATTTATGAAATGGAAAAACTTTCCCGAAAAATATTTGATTAAACAGTTGATGATTGCTTTGGGATTAATGGACGAACAAAAAAAAAATAAAGAAATAAATCAAATCAAAAAATGAAATTAAATTTTCTTCAAGGATCTAAAAGAGATAAAAAGAAACCAATATAGGGGATTTTAGGGAGTTCAAAAAAGTGAGAATAAAATTTAAAATTATAAAGAAAAGCGAGATTCCTTAAAGAACAATTTTTTAAAAATTTTTAAAGCCATTTTATAAGTCTGGGATATTTTGGGGATTTTTTTTGAAAATTTTTGGGAATTTGATAATTTATTTCAATTTAAAAAAACCAACAAAATTAGAATCATTGACGGAAAAATTTTTTAAAAACTATTTTTAGGCTATATTTGACTTTCTGGGATTCTTTGGGGATTTTAGAAAAATTATAGGAATTCAAAAAATTTTTTTTTCACAAAAGTCTAAGAAATAGGGATTGATGTGACCAAAAATCCACTTCAAAATTATTTTGCGCCAGATTTGCTCTTCTGAGATTCTTTGGGGATTTTTGAAAATTATTAGGAATTTAAAAATGTTATTCAATTTTAAAACCTAGAAACTCTTAACGGAAAAAAATCGTGAATTTTTTTCAAAAATCCAAGAAGAGGCATTTTTATAACAAAAAATTACTTCAAAACTATTTTGAGCCAAATTTGTCCCCTCTGGGATTTTTTGGTGAATTTTTAAAAAATTATGGGCATTTATTGTTAAAATTTTTTTAAGAAAATCAAAGAAATTTGCATTTGGTTGGCAAAAAATTAACAACAAAACTATTTTGATCTAGATTTGTCCCTTCTGGGATTCTTTGGAGATTTCTGAAAAATTGTGGGAATTCCAAAATTTGTTGAAATTGTTTACAAAAATCAAAGAAATACCGATTTATGTAACAAAAACCCACTTCAAAATTATTTTGAGCCAGATTTCCTCTACTGGGATTCTTTGGGGGATTTTTGAAAAATTATGGGAATTCCAAAATTTGTTGAAATTGTTTACAAAAATCAAAGAAATATGCATTGATGTAATAAAAAATCCACTTTAAAACTTTTTGGAGCCAAATTTGTCTTTCTGGGATTCTTGGGGGGATTTTTGAAAAATTATAGCAATTCAAAAATTGTTGAAATCTTTAACAAAAATCTGTGAAATAGGGATTTGTATAGCAGAAAATCCACATCAAAACTATTTTGCGCCAGATTTGCCCTTCTGGGATTCTTTGGGGATTTTAGAAAAATTATGGGAATTAAAAATTTGTTAATTTTTTACAAAAGTCTAAGAAATAAGGATTGATGTAACCAAAAATCCACTTCAAAACTATTTTGCGCAAGATTTGCCATTCTGGGATTTCGGTAGCCAAATTCGGACATTTATTTATTGTTTGCTTTTCGAAATGTTCCATTGTTAGTCGTTTTTTTTTCTTTGGTAAATTGTACACTCGGGACTTTTGGGGATTTTTGAAAAAAAAAAAAAATTGAAAATACATGTTTTTCTTTTATTTCTCATTTTTAGCCATTATACATTATTTCACACCCCTTTTAATTTTTTTTATTTCCTGCTGGGGACATATGGGAATTTTCTAAGAAAATTGGGAATTGGCATTTTATTTTAAAATTTTCTATTGTTAGTCATTCTACATGGTTTAATTTATTGTTAGTTTTTTTTTTCTTTTCATTATATGTTGTTTGAATTAGTTATTTTGACAATAAACTGGTACTGGGGACTTTTGGGGATTTTCGCAACATTTCTTCGGAATTTAATTTTTTGTTTTATTTTTCATTTTTAGTTATTTTGGGTTATTGTAAACGTTTTTTTCAATTTCTTATTTACCACCGGGGACTTTTGGGGATTTTTGAAAAAAAAATTGAGCATTTTATTTTTTGGGGGAATTTACTTTTTTTTGGGAACTTTTTCCCTTTAGCCATATTACTTTATTTCACACCTCTTTTAATTTTTGTTTATTTCCTGCTGGGGACATATGGGGATTTTGTAAAAAAATTGGGAATTAAAATTTTATTTGAAATTGTCCATTATTTATCATTTTACATCATTTAATTTATTGTTAGTTATTTTTCTTTTCATTATATGTTGTTTGAATTAGTTATTTTGACAAGAAACTGTCACTGGGGACTTTTGGGGATTTTCCCATCATTTTTTTCGGAATTCATTTTTTTTTTTTGTTTTATTTTTCATTTTTAGCCATTTTGGGTTATTTTAAACATTTTCTTTTACGGGGACTTTTGGGGATTTTTGAAAAAAAAAATAGGAATTTAGTTTTAGATTTTTGCAAACATTTTAAGAATTCCATTTTTTTGTTTTATTTCCATTTTTAGCCATTTTGAGTTATTTTAAACGTTTTTTCAATTTCTTATTTACATCCGGGGACTATTGCGGATTTTTGAAAAAAAAATTGGGATTTTTTTTTGTATTATTTTTAGTTTTTAGCCATTTTGGGTATTTGAAACGATTTTTTAATTTTTTATTTACCACCGGGGACTTTTGGGGATTTTTTAAGAAAATTGGGAATTTATTTTTTTTTTTTTTGGGAATTTCATTTTTTTTGGGAAATTTTCCATTTTAAAGTGATTTTAGTTTATTTCATTGGCTTTTAAGTATTTTTCCTAATTCTTTCCCTCAATAGTTTCCCATGAAATTTGAAATTCGACATCATTTCTGCTCCATCTATTTTTGCTGTAAATAAACTAATCAAATGCCATCATTCAAGTTTGGGTTTGAAGTTCCCATTATCTATTACACTGTGTTGTACTCATACATATCACATCATACATCCGGTTTAATTTACAATTTACGCAGTTAATGTTTAATGCAAGTATATCAACATCAACGAAAATTGACTAGTGGATTGACTCGTAGATCATTTCTCTCCCTCTCTCTCTCTCTCTCCACGCAAAAAAAAAACGAAATAAATCAAAATATTCAAATGCCAGCTACTGTGAAGATGTATCTTTGCTCTGGCTATCAACCATCATCAGCATCATCATCGTTGAATTGAATTGGATTTGACTCGTTTCAATTTTTATGTTTTTTTTTCAGTTTTTTTTTTCGCTCTCTCAGTTTTGTAGCTGAACTGATCACCATTTGGCATACATGCTAAAGTGTCAGACCGCATGATAATCAATTGCTTTAAATAAATAATAATATTAAAATCTGCGGCTGTGGCTATAACAAAATCAAGATAATTGAATTCGATTGATGCAGAAATATTCCAACGGAAGTTGAACAATTGAATTAAATCATCGTTAATACACAACAACAACAACGACGACGATACACACAACCCAGTAGCCAGTCTGCCAGCGAGCCCGGGTCGCAGCATCTCTTTTGGCATGGCAGCCCCAACAACAGTTCATCTCATCAATGCCATTAAAACATGTTCAGATCACGATCATAAAAAATCAAAGTTTTCAAACTAAATGTGAAATTGTTTTATTTTTTTTTTTTTTGCTAGTGAGAGAAGGGGAGCTGCTCCTCTCAAGCCATGTTTGATCATGTATGTTGTGTGTGTGTCTCTCTCTCATGTGTGTGTGGATATGTCGAAGAAGTGTAATGAATTTGATTTTATGTAGGCTTAACATTTAAAACGGAAATTTAAATTAAAATTGACTCAACTTCCTTTCGGTTTTGGTTGGAGATGATGGTTTGGTATGAAATTTCCCCCCCCCCCCCCCAAAAAAAAAATCATAAAATTTATTCAATACCATTGATGGAGTTTTCAGGAAAAAAATTACCAACAGCTGGTGTGTTTTAGCTCTTCTCTAGTTTTTTTTTTATTAATCATTAAACTAAAATCGACATGATTTTTTATGGCAGTGCTGCTGCTGGCTCTTCATTCAATCATCACACAAAAAAAATATTTGTTTGAATATTTTTTTCTGTTTGTTTTTTTTTCGGTAAATTGAAATTTAAATAAAAATTCTCGAACAGCAACAACATCAAAAATAAAGTAACACATTAAATAGTCTTCAACAGCGGAATATTGTCAACGGCATAAAAATGCGCGGGCGTGCCCATAAATCAAAATTAAGTCTTACCCCGAGACTATGGTTGCTACTACCCTACACAGCCGGAGAAATACTACAAACACACTCATCTGCCATGCAACAAAAACCAACAACAACAACATAAGAGACTTGGTACTTTAACACTCCGCTCCACAATGCAGCTAATGTTAAGTGTCGTAGTCGTCTTCTTTTTTTGTTTCCTACAACAACAACACACTGCATTTCCTTTCAAAACAACATAAAATAGGGGATATTGCAATCTGAATGGTAGCGGAGGTAGGGGGAAGGGAGGGCAAGTCAATGCATCAATCGCTCTAGCCCGCATTTGTTTTTGATGCTAAAGAACGAAGAGCCTAATATTATGACTACTTAGGCATCATTATTACCCAAAGACCATAAAAAAACAACATTTCCAATAGACAACATACCCCCGCGGAAGAACCAGCTCCCTCCATAATCCCCAGGTCCTGACATCTTTGGCGGTAATTAAATCGTTTAGGGGAACAAAATTGGTTCTTTTTTTCTTTAGATGTTTCCAAAAGAGAATGGAAAATGGGATATGACATGTGTTGCAAAAGGATTGGGCGGGGGGATTAAAAGGGGATAAAAATTGAAAATATTTTTTTTCAAAAATTACCAAAAAAAGGAAATGCCCTTAAATTATTTGAATCTCATTTTTTTTGTATCGAAAATTGTTTTACAATACCTGTTAACCAAAACACGTGAATATTTAAAAATACATAATTTTATTTTGTTGCTTTCACCATTTTTGGGGGATATTTATGCCTAAAAGTAGGCACCAAATTTTATTTTATTTTTTCAAAATTTTAAATTTTTTTTAAATCTCTTAGAGTTGAAGTTATTTAAAATTTATTTATTTCCTGAATTTTTCTTTAAAAAATAATTTTTTTTTATTTTCCATTGCCTATTTTAAGGCTTTAATATTCAGTTTTTTTGGTTTCCTTACCAAATTCGCAATTATTTTCGTTTGCCTAAATTTTGTATTTTTTTTTTTTTTGCACCATTTAAGAATTGTCAATAATATGAAAAACGAAACGCCCAAATTTCTATTACAATTTTAAGCAATTATTTTCGCTTGCCTAAAAGTAGGCACCACTTTTTTTAAAAATATTAATATTTTTTTTAAAAATCCCTTAAAGTTGAAATTATTTCAATTTTATTTATTTCCTGAATTTTTCTTTTAAAAATACATCTTCTTATTTTCCATTGCCTACTTTAAGGCTTTAAAATTCAATTTTTTTGGTTTTCATTCAATTCTGTCTAGCCGCCTTTATTTAAATTTTAATTCCCCTAAGTTTAGCTGCAAACAAAACAAAACAATTTGCCATTTTCCATAATTTAAAATTAAATGTGGCCTACTTTTAGGTGGCCTATTAATTTTTAAATTTTCTTTGCAAAAGCAGCAACAACAACAAAATTTAAAACATCTTCCGGAAAAATGTTTGCAACAAACATACACTACTTCCTCTCTCTCTCTGTGACAGTGTGTGTGTGTGTGTGAATGAATTTCAGTGTGTTGGTGTTTTGTTGTTGCTGCTGTTGTTATTTTTATTGTTATTGTAATTTAAGCTCAAGGACATCCATGGTTTTTGTGTCTAACTAACTTGCCTGAATGCCAGCCGCCTTCAACGTCAACGTGTTATCATCGTCAACCCCGGCAAACAACAAAAACAACAACAACAAGAAATTGTGTTTACTGCTAAGGTTATTAAACGAGTTAAAACCATGCTACAACAACAAAAACAACTACTTCTGCCACTAACACAAGTACATGGGGAAAATTGTGAAAAGCTATGCCAGGCTGGGAAGAAGACAGCAGACCGGCAGACAAACAAACACTTGGGTGCTGTTTTAAAAAAAAAAATACAAAAAAAAGTGAAATTAAAGTAAGCGCCTGCCTTGCCTGGCATGGCCTGGCCTCTCTGCTGGAACAACAAATGGCAAACATCAGCTGGCTGGCAGAGCCGGCAAAAACCTCAACGCTAGAAAATTTTTGTGTGTTTTGAAAAATACAAAACCGTCCAAGACGTGGTGAAGCCACTTTAAGTTGTCTATGTGAGAGTGTGTATGTGTGTGTGTATTCACAACAACAACTCCTCATGTTCTTCTGTTCTAAATAATCTGGGTGTTGTTATTATTATTTTTGCAGTAGTTTTTTTTTTTGTCTGGCATTATGATGTTGTCTGTCTGTCTGCCTGAATGTCTGTCTGTCCACCATTCAACTTGTCCTTCCGTCTGAAAAGAGTCTAAAAAGAAAGCAAAAATATTTTCCCCTTTTTTTTAATTCACAACAACAAAAACCGAATCCAAAGCTTGCCAAAGCCCAGCCAAGCTGCCGAGATGCTGCTGCTCCTGTTGCCACACTTTGTGTATATTTTTCTGTAGCATACTTTAATGAATGAATAAATGTTTGAGACTCACTATGTGTGTGTGTATGTATGGGTAGAGACTTTGTCGTAGTCGTCATCATCATCATCGTCGTCATCGTCATTACCAGACATGGTGGAGAGACGACTACCTTCTTCTGCTGTTGGCTGTTGATTGTGGAACGGTAATGGTAACATTTCTTGTTTTGGCCAACTTAAAGTTGGCTGATGCCTAGACTGTTGCCTGCTACCCAACTACTGCTGCTAATTTGCAACAATGAAGGCGGCCCAAGGATCTAACCCCTTATGCCAGGGGTTAGAGTGGGTGGCAGACACACACACACCCACCCACCCAGAGCTAAAGCTTAATTTTCTTACATTTTCATTAAATGTTTTTGTTTTTCTCGTTGCTTTTTTTTGGTGAGGGAATACACCATCTAAGGCACAACTAAATTTTCTTAGAATTCTGGCATGCCAGGAAGTACATAACCGGTTGTATGTACAACAACACCAACACCAACTATATATAGCTGAGAATTTTAATTTTGAATTTTCATTTTTGGGTGGAAGTCAAAAATTGTTGTCTAAGGTTAGGAATTTTGTAGCTCACCCGCCCTCGAACTCTGGGAAAACACTTTTCCTCCTTTTTCACAAATAGTAAACAAACAACGACTAGGCCTTTGCAAATACAAGTCAACAAACTTTAGCATAGATTTAGGCGGCAGTAATTATTTAATTATTATTTTTTTTTGGAGAGTGTGAGCGAGAGGCGAGTAGGAGAGTCCAACTGTTTTTTTAAGGACTGAGAGTGATGTCAAGAGAAATGTGGGTTATGATTTAGAAATGTGGGTTATGATTTCAATTTAAGAAAATTAAAGCATACTTTTGGGGGCCCAAAAAAAATTTAAAATTAAATTAAAGCTTCGTTTTGATTTTTTTATATGGTTTAAATGGACAAATAATTAAGGAAAACTTTGGAAAACGTTAAAAATTATAATTCCCAAAACTTTTCGAAAAATCCCCAAAATAATCCCCCAAAAAATGGGATGTGTTCATAAATTTGTGCTACATTTTTGGAACGTTTATAAAATAGAAAACGATCTAAATCCCTGAAGAAATGTATGAAATGCCCAAATTTTTTTTTCAAGAAGTCCCAAAAAAATCCCAAAACTGGGGATGGGTCGAAAAGTTTGGTATTATGTAAAAAATCCTTCTGACTTCCCAAAAATCCCCTAAGTGATAAAATAATTTTTCCAAAATTCCCAAAAACTAGGGATTTTTGAAAAAAACTCTATAAAAGATTGGGGATAAATTTTAAAGTAAAAAAATCACAAAAATTTTAAAGTTGTAAATTTAAAATCCATTGTTTTTTTTTTTTGTAAAATTCCCAAAAATTCCCTGACATTGAAATTCAAAGAAAACTCGAATAAATTTGGGGACAAATTTTTAATGGAGAGAAAGGACAAAGTTCCCTAAGTGATAAGCCTTGGAAACAGTTGAAAATTGAAAAAAAATAAATTCCTAAAATTTTCAACAAAATCCCCAAAATCCCAATAAACTGGGGATTTTTGTAAAAATTTAATTTAATTCGGGGATTAGTTTTAAGTAAAAAAAAGCCTTTCAAATATATGAAAAATGAAATTCCCATTTTTTTTTTTTTTTTTTTTTTGAATTACCCCCAAAAATTCCGAAAAAGGGGATCTTTGAAAAAAGCTCGATTAAAGACGGGGGACCAATTTTAAAGTTAAAAATCAGGAAAATGGCCATTATTGGACTAGGAAAATTTTTAAATTCCATTTTTTTTTTTGAAAAATAAATTTTTTTTAATTTTTTTAGCAAACAATTTTTTATGAAAAAATAACGTTTAAAAGGCTGTGGACAATTTTTGAAGAAAAAAAGGACCAAAAAATGTATAAAAAAATATTTTTTATATTTTTGTATTTTTTTATTTTATTTATTAATATAAGAATAACTTTAAAATGGCTGGAGATAATTTTTTATGACAAAAAAAAAATACCGGGAAGCCTGTGGACAATTTTTAAGAAAAAAAGATCGTCAGAAACCCAAAAAATAAATAAATAAATATTTTTTTTATTTTTTATTTATTTAATTTATTTTTTGTGGAAAATAACGTTAAAAAGGCTGGAGATATTTTTTGAAATTTGAAGAAAAAAAACTTAGAAATTAGCAAACAATTTTTGATGGAAAATTACTGGGAAACCTGTGGACAATTTTGGAAGAAAAAAGGACCAAAAAATGTAAAAAAATGTATATATATATTTTTTAATAGAAAATAACGTTAAAATGGCTGAGGATAATTTTTTATGGAAACAATACTGGAAAATCTGTGTAAAATTTTTAAGAAAAAAAAAAAGAACATCAGAAACCCAAAAAAATTAAAAAAATATATTTTTTATTTTTTTATTTATTTCATTTATTTTTTGTGGAAAATAACGTTAAAAATGCTGGAGATGTTTTTTATAGAAAAATACTGGAAAACCTGTGGACAATTTTTAAGAAAAAAAGATTTAAAAAAATATTTGTTATTATTTTTTTTTTTTTTTTGATTATTTACTTTATTTTTTTGTGGAAAATAACGTTAAAAAGGATGAAGATATTTTTTGTGGAAAAATACTGGAAAACCTGTGCACAATTTTTAAGAATAGAGGCTTCAGAGGACCGAAAAATGTAAAACAAATTGTTTTAAATTTTATTATTGTTATGATTTTTTTTTGGAAAATATGTTAAAGATTCAAAACATTTCTCAAATATTTAAATTTTTTTTAATATTTTTTTGTTATAATTTTTTAATAATTTTTTTAATAATTTTTTTATATATTTTTTTTTTAAATATTTATTTATTTATTTTTTTTTTTTTTTGATTTTGAAAATTTCTCTGATTTTAATGATCATCTGAAAATTTAGTAATTATTTCCCTGTTTTGTTTATTTTGTCTATTGTTGTCTACATATTTTCACATTTAAGATTTATTATTTTTTTTTAATTATTGTTATAATTTTTTATATATTTTTTAATATATTTTTTAAAATTTTTTTATATATATTTTTTACATATTTTTTTTAATTTTTTTTTATTATTTTTTTCAAAATTTCTCAATTTTTAATGAACATCTGAAATTTTCGTTATTATTTCCCTGTTTTGTTTATTTTGTCTATTGTTGCATATTTTCAGGCGCATGGAACTAAATACGTGGTTGGTTATAATTGTCTGTTAAAATATCTATAGATACGACTAGCTGGTAGCTGTTAGCTAGCTAGGTATTCGGCTGGCTGCCTGCATAGCTGACTGCCTTTATTGTTTTTAGTATATATACCAAGCCAAGTTTTTGTGGTATATAGAAATCTATTTGCATATATAAGCATGTATAACGGTGATTATCATTGTCTGTTACTGTGTGTGTGTGCGACGTTGTAGGTGGTGTTGCTGCAGCTAGACAATCAACAATTTTTGAAGTTTATTTTTAAAAGGCTGGCTGGCTGGATGGCAGGCTGCCTGGCTGGCACAAAAGGCATATGTTGCATTTTAACTTTAAACTATTACTAATATACACACACACACATATGTGGCAAAACACACGCACACACACACAGAGATGTGATATACATATGTATATATGTAAATAGGAATATGTATATGTATGTCTGTGTGTATATAATATTTTAAAAATTTCCCTCTGTATGTAACAACATTTTTGTGGTTGAATTAACTTTCCAGCTGTGGCGTATGTGTGTATGTGTGTGTGCGTGCGTGTTTGACACATAATGTAAACATGTGTTTTTGTTACTATTGTTGTTGCCCATTTTTGTGTGTGTGTGTGTGTAGAGAGGTATATATGTGCAGCATAAGTAAGTTAAGTATTTAAAACGCAAAATGTCCTTGAAAGTTTTTGGCATAGTTTTTAGTTGTAGCTACTTTAAAATAACACACACACAGAGCTCGTACATATGTATATGTGTGAGTGTGTGTTGAGCTATAATGTACGCACTTTTTGTTAGAATTTTGGCTTTCAAGTCTCGCATATGTATGTTAAATTTCTATCTCTCACACACACACTTTCACCAAAAGGCGACACATTTTGCTTGGCATGTTTTTTTGCTCATTTTCTGCAATTGCGGTTGGCCAAATGTGTGCGTGTGTGTGTGTGTTTTTTATGTATTTAAATAAGTATATATGTAAAAATTTCTGTGTGCGTTTAGGGTTGTTTGACTTCGCTGTTATGATTTTCTTCAAACTTTTTGCTGTCATTGTTTTAGGAATTTAGCAAAAATTGTTTAGCAGCCACACACACACACAAAAGTCTTTGAACTTGACATCTAAAAATAGTTGTATATATGTCTATATACAAAACAAAAGGAAGTTTATTTTGGGGGGTAGATAACACCTTCACCTCCCCCTTTGACAACAAACAACAACAGGTTAATGATCTTTTACGGAAAAATTTAAAATTTTATAATTTTTTAATAATTATTTATTTGGAAAATTTTTTTTATCTCACATGACTTGCCAGAAATCATCCCTACTCCACGCACCCACTTATGTAGGCAATTATCCTTATTAAGGCCTTTGAGAGAATAGTTTCCCAAAACTACCACATCATTCTTATCAGACAAATTTTCGTTTATTATTAAAATAATTTTCTTAAGGGTTGATTTTTAGCCCTTACTGGCTTCCTTATTGTGGGAGGTGCGAGGAAAGCGACAATTTTGGGTAACTTTTGCCTGTAATTTTTATTGCCTTATTATATATGAGTGTGAATATTTTCCTGATAACACTAATGTTCAATAGTTTTGTTAATAGCCCGCCCGAAAAAAGGTTAATTGTCACTGTGAGAGTGCCAAGTGGGAGATAAGGTTATGAGTGGAGGAAAATGGCAATACAGGGGCAGAGGTTAATAACTAGTGATGGGAAAGGCAAAATTAGAGGATTTTTGAAAGAAAATAAATTTTCAAAATTATTTCCACAAAAAAAAAAAAAAAAACAGCAAAGACACCCTACATCACCAAAAACGTGAAATCGTATGAAACATATATATGACAGCTATATCCAAATCTGAACCGATTTTCATTAAATTTGGCACACTTGATCGCAGACTCAACTCGGACGGATGTGCCAAAATTCACTCCATTTGGACCGATATTAATCATTTGGTGCACAAAAAACGTGGAATCGGATGAAAATATATATGTGAGCTATAACCAAATTTGGACCGATTTTCATAAAATTTGACACACTTGATTCTAGGCTGATTTCGGTCGGATGTGCTAAAATTCACTTCATTTGGACCGATATGAACCATTTGGTGCACAAAAAACGTGAAATCGGACGAAGATATATATGGAAGCTATATCCAAATCTGAACCGATTTCGATAAAATTTGGCAGAGGTATCTCCGGGCTGTATCTGATACCTTGTACCAAAAATCACTGATGTGGAGGGTATATTACGAAGGTTATGGGCTTAAAACACCAAATCGGATGAAACACTTATATGGCAGCTATATGCAAATCTGAACCGATTTTCATCAAATTGGACACACTTGATTCTAGGCTGAATAAGGTCGGATGTGCCAAAATTCACTTTATTTGGGCTGATATTAATCATTTGGTGAACAAAAACTGTAAAATCGGATGAAAATATATATGGGAGCTATATCCACATTTAGACCGATTTTCATCAAATTTGACATACTTGATTCTAGGCTGAATTCAGTGGGATATGCCGAAATTTATCCAATTAGGACGAATATTACACATATGGCGCCCAATATAATCGAAATCGGACGAAGATATACATGGGGGCTATATCCAAAACTGAACCGATTTTCATCAAATTTGACACACTTGATTCAAGGCTGATTTCAATCGGATGTGCCAAAATTCACTTTATTTGGGCTGATATTAATCATTTGGTGCTCAAAAAACGGGAAATCGGACGAAGATATATGTGAGAGCTATATCCAAATCTGAACTGATTTTCCTCAAATTTGACACACTTGATTTTGGAGTGAATTCAGTGGGATATGCCGAAATCCACGTCATATGAACCAATATTACACATATGGCGCCCAATAAAGCTGAAATCGGACGAAGATATATATGGGACCTATATCCAAAACTGAACCGATTTTCACCAAATTTGTCACACTTAAATCTAAACTGATTTCGGTGGGATGTACCAAAATCTACAGCATTTGCATGAATATTACTCATATGCCGCCTATATTACTCAAATGGCGCCCAAATTGAAATCTGACGAAAATATAAATGGGAGCTATATCTAAATGAGCACCGATTCTCGCCAATTTTAATAGGCTTGGTTCTTGGGCCAAACAAATGATTTGTGGAAAATTTCAGCTCAATCGTACATTAAATGCGACCTGTGGCTTAGGGCGTAAAAAATCTTCAGGAAACTGGAAACATTTTTTCTATGGAAAACATTTTTTTTTTCTATAGAAAAAATTCTCCAAAAATTTCGAATATATTTTCTCTTCCCCAAAAATATTCATAAGGCTGATGAACATTTTTTTTTCTGTCGGATAGAATTCCCTCTTCCCTAAAAAATTCCCCCCCTCTCCCTAAGATCCCCTCTTCTCATATTGATATCTTTTGTTGCCACTCGACAGCCCCCATTTATTAGGCATGACAAGACTTGTTAAACTCATCAATAAACGGCTGATCCGTTATTGTCTGGCGATGATGATCAGCATCATCATCATCAGCCTCAGCAGCAGCAGCAGCTGAAATTTTGAAGGGATTTCAAACTAATCTCAAAGAGTTTTTTAAATAGCTAATCATGTCGGGCTGTTTAGCTACTTCAGCAACCACTTGATCATTTTTTTTTTCTCTTTATTGTTGTTGTTGTTGTTTTTGTGGTAGGAAAGCAAACAAGCAACTATCTCAAGTAGTTTGTTAAGCAATTGATCAAATCGTTTTTTTTTTTTGGAAATCTTTTTTAAGGAAAACAACAAAAGTTTTTTTTTTCTTTCTCAAAAAACAGTGACACGCCAAAGTGCCAGACAGACTGTTGCTCTCAAGTGCTTCGGATGGATATCTCATCTATTGATTTGGAAAACCAAAAAAAAAAAAAAAAAAAGATTGAAATCGCCTAGCATTTTCTCTTGTTTGTTGTGGGCGTTCGCCGTTCGTCGTTTGGTCGTATTGTTGTCGCGCTGAGTATCATCATTATTTAAATCATGATCTGTGTGGATCTTGTCAAAGAAAATCTATTGAAATGTTTAAATCACTTTAGATCCAGGGACAAATAAGTATGGTTATTTTATTGTTTGCGACAATATTTTGTGTTGTTTTAGATTTTCGATTTTTTTCGCTGTTTTTTGTTGGTTTTATTTCGACCGAGAATTAAATTTGAAAATTTATGTCCGCAACATAATTTGCACGAGTATTGAAAAGTTGTGTTTTTTTTCTATTTTTTTTTTTTTTTTTTTTTGAATTTATTACAAATCCCCCCTTGATTAAAAATAAAATTTATATATTTTTGGTTTATTTGAAATTTGTAACAATTTTGTTGTCGTTCTGTTTCGATTTGATTTGATTTTTTTTTGTAAAACTAGAAAAATTTTTAACGATCTGTCATTTCGATTTATTTGCCATGGGAAGCATATCAGCCAAAAAAAAAAAAAAATGACAGACAACAGCCCAGATATTCAAACAATATCGTTTTGAGAGATTTTGTCTTGTTGCTGTTGTGGTTAGCTGATTTCAAAATATTTTGTCAACGTTGATGGCATGTCAGCTGCTGCATTTGAACTGAACATTAACAATTTTATAGTCCCCCCTCCCCTTCCTCTCTCTATCTTCTCTTCCCCTAGAACACCAAAATCAATGAAAAAACCCATCAATAATTTGTATGGCCTCCCCTCCTCCCCCACTTTTTGGTTTACAAAAAATTGTTTTTTTTTTTTTTGAAAAACTATTTTCAATACAATGCCATTCGAAACAAAGAATATATTTTGATTATTCTGTTTGGTTTTTATGGTCATATTAATGTTAATGTCATGCCATGAGAATTAGTACAAACAAACAAAAGGCAATATAACCAATTCGCCATGGGTTTGATGAACTACAAGCAATATTTTTTTATTAATGCAAAATAATATATTTTTTTTTTTTCAAATTTATATAGGGGGTTTGAATTTATTCAAAAAATTGTAAAATTTAGAAAAATGTTATTCCAAGTCAACAAATGATTTTTTTACAAAAACTGTCCTTAGGCTACCATGTATCTCATCCAAAAAAAGTATTTTTTTTTTTTCATAAAAATATTATCTCCATTTTTTGAGGATTTAAAAAAAATTATTTCAAGTCACAAATTTTTCAAATTTATTTTTTTCAAATTTATAAGGTTTGAATCTATTCAAATAATTGTAAAATTTATTCAAAGTCAATAAAGGATTTTTTTTTACAAAAATTGTCCTTAGGCTACCCAGTATCTCATCCAAAAAAAGTAATTTTTTTCGTAAAAATATTATCTCCATTTTTTTTTTTTTTTGAAGATTTAAAAAAAATGATTTCAAGTCTCAAAAATATTTTTTTTATTTTGTTTTCAAATAAAAAAAATGCTCTCAGATTCCCAAGAATATGTTTTCTTCAATATCTCATCCAAAAAAAGTAATTTTTTTTCGTAAAAATATTATCTCCATTTTTTGAAAATTTTGAAGATTTAAAAAATTATTTCAAGTCTCAAAAAAGTTTTTTTCTTATTTTATTTTTTCAAAAAAATGCTCCCAGATTCCCAAGAATATATTCCCTTCAATTTCAACACTTCATGTGGAGTTTTTATTATTTCCCCTCAAATTATTTAGAGGTTCAGCAACGTTTTTTGAACGCCTACTGTGCCCAAATAAAGTCATGTCTAAAAATCAGAGGTATATTCCAAAAAAAAAAAAAAACACGTGCTTGGCACAGTTCAAAAAAATCAAAAAAAAAACTAAACAAAAAAGGATTCTGACACCCCACCTTGACAATTTGAATGACAGGATCCTCGATTTTTTTTTGTTGAAATTTTTATATTTTTTTCTCAATTCCATTATTTTCATTTTTTTTAATATTTTCATGAGTCTTTTCTCTCCACTTTTTTATTTCGATGTTTTTTTTTTTTTGGTTTTGATCATTTTCTCAACCACATCGTCGCGTAGAGCGGGCGCTCATAATTTTTGTAACGTCTGCTGATTTGCAATGAGCCGCAAATATCATTTTTGGCTTTTGATGCATAAAGAATGCAGATGTGTGTGAGCACACACACATCCATACACTTTACATCCCATCCCAACACTAGATTTCCCTTTGGGAACGGAAAAAAAAAACACCCAACATTCAATAAAATAATGACAATTTTCCCCCTTTTTTTTCCTGATGATGGGACAAAAATCAGACGATTTCTTGCTGTCTGGGCTAAAAATATCACCAAAAAAAAGAACGGCTACAGAACATCCAATGATTTTTAATACCCATAAATGATTTTGAAATGTATGGAACGATCTTTGTATAGCAGATGTCATTTGATTTCAAAAAATATTCTTCTAAAAAAAAATAAAAAAAACAACTCAACTTCAGGGCAAAAATTACGGGAAAAAATTTTATCAGCCAGGTTCTGGCTGAAGAGACATCCTGAAACTCATTTGCATATGTCTGATAATTTATTTGATTTGTTTTATTAAGGGAAGGGGGAAAAGGGATAGGGTTTTTGTTGTTGTTGTTTTTTTTTTAATCCCATAATAATGACAATTGCCAGCAACCCCTTGCCGCCGCCGAAAACAACAACTTCTTCCCCTAAATCAAGGTTATTATCAATTATTTCTTGTCTAAGTATTGGGTAGTGGTTATATGGTCAGTTTTTTTTCTGTTTCGGCTGATTTGGAGACAATGGAAACAGGATTTTGATATATTGATTTTACAACAACAACAAATCCCAAACTCCGAAACCAAAACGACATTTGCCAATGAAATTTGAAGTTTGGCAAATTAAACGGAACCCCTTTGCCCATCCGTAACTTTTGGGGTGTTAATCAATTTTTTGAATTTTTTTTTTCTGATTAAAAGAACCGGTTTGCATCAAAGCTTTGCAATATGGCTGACACAAATAAAAATTCTACACACACACACACACACATATACCCATTGCCATATATTCTCCTCAAGGATGATACCTCATCAATTGGGACCTGAACACACAATCGAAAAAGAGCATTCTAGATTTTTTGTTTAGGGGTTAATTTGTTACTGTTTAAAATAACAACAACAACAGCAACAACAACTATGACAGCGTCACATATCTAATAGAAATTAATCTCTGGAGTTTTAAAGTTTATGAAGGAAATGCAAAAAAAAAACGAAATCAAAACTTTCATCCCGGTCACCACCACCACCGGTACCCTTTTTGGGTCATCCTTGCAGGATATCCATAACATTATGTTAAAAAAGCAAAGGCGTTAGCTGCCGATAATTTCAATGTGGAAAATACAAATGGTCAAAATTAAAGCTGATAGCTGAGAGATAAAATAAATACATATGTACATATCTGCATATAAGTGTGTGTGTGTATGTGTAAAAGGGTGAAATTAAAATCGAGCAGATGGTGTCAAATGGCAAATTGAAATCAAAAATGAAGTTTTGATTTTGAAAATTGAAGTAAAATCAAGTCCAAATGGAATATAGAAAGATAACATGAAAAAACGTTGCCTACTTTTAGGAGTCAAATTTTTAAAAATTTATTTCAATGTTTTTACCAAATTTGTGCAACATTTCCTATTTTTTAAAAAAATAATAGAAAATATTATATATAAGTGTTGCCTACTTTTAGGAGTCATGTGTCTAGATTCCGTCCATACCAGTTGTTTTTCCTTAAATATTTTAAAACAAATTTTTAAAATCGGGAAGGCATTTAAATTATATCTAATAATTTTTGTATGTATGTAATTTGTTAAAAAAATGTTGCCTACTTTTAGGCTGAAAATAGAATTTTTTTTTAATTATTTACTCTATAATAATATTAATCAAGATTTTGATCAAATTTTGATTTTTTGTCCTATTTGTGGCTTTAAAAAATCTATTAGGCTCAAAGTTCTTTCTAATTTGTGTCGAAAAATTTTGAAAATAAAATTTTATGTCAAATATTTTTTGTTTTGTTTTTTTTTTTTTTTTTTTTTTTTTTAATTTTAAGGACATTTTTAAACATTTTTTTTTTTTTTTTTTTTTTTTTTGGGGAGATTAGGTTTCAAAGGCCTTCAGAACAATTGGGTAATTTTTTTTTTTTCAATTTGTACCCTTAAAGGGAAATGTTACCTACTAATAGGGAAGGGAGCACGAAATCTTATTTTTATTATTATTTCCAAATATTATTATTATTTTATTGGATTATTTCCAAATATTTGAAAATTTGAAATTATAATTCTTTTTTATATTCAATTTTTTTCCATTAGGAAATTAGGTTTCAACGGCTGTTTAAGGCATTCAGAACAGTTGGGCAATTGTTTTTTTTTTTTTTTTTTTTTTTTCAATTTATATCCTTGAAGTAAAAATATTGCCTTCTTTTAGGGATTCAAGAGCAAGAATTGTTGTATTTAGATTAGCACAATTTTTTTCCAGGCTAAACATTATTTCCAAATATTTGAAAATCTGAATTTATAATTTGAAATTATTTTTTTTAATATTCAGTTTTTTCCATTTTTTTTTTTTTTCAATCAATAAATTTTGTTTTTTCATATATTTTCTGTGTTATTGTCATTTATTTATTTATTTATTTATTTTTTTATATTTAATTTTCTCATTAATTTCTGTATTTGCTCCAATTTTGTGTGAGGCAGTGATTCTCTGCTCCTTCTCCACCTCCTGTAATTTTGCATGATTCATTTTCAGTATGCAATTTACATACATACATACTGTTTGTTTTTCCATGATAATTTCGATACCAATTTGTTGTTGTTGTTGTTGCATTTTGTTTGTTGTAATCATTGTTGAGCACAAATTGCTAAATGCATTTGCTTTAAATATTTTTGTTTTTTCAATTTTGTTTTTTTTTTTTTTTTTGTTTAATTTTCTTTTGGAGAAAGAAGCGTGTGAAAATATTCGCGGGAGAGAGGAGGGGGAGCTCTGTCCATGTGTTTGGTGATATTATGTATTTTATTTAACAGTTTTCTTGTTAACATGCCAAAAACATTTCGAACACAATTAATATTCCAAAACTGTAGAAAAAAAACGATTTTTGTTGTTGTTGTTGCTGGTAAAATAGCGAGCTAGTTAGCTGGGGCTGGCTGGCTGGCCAAGTAGCTGTAGCTCTAATTTGTCTGGCGTTCTGGCGTTGCGTCCCATACGTGCCTTGGTGTGTTTGACTACTACCTCCACTCCATAGCTAAGCAGCCGTTTTGCCGGCTGCATTTTGTAGCGTTTAAGTCGTTTTTTTTTTTCGTTGGCTAGATAACATTTAGCCGGTTATTTGTTTGTTTTTGTTTATATTTGATTTTATTTTTCAAATTTTGTTAACTCTAAATTTCTGTGTAATTTATGGTGATTAATTTTCGAATCAATATTGAAAAATAAATCGAACGCCTCCAGCCATTTGGGAACGGATGTTCAAAACTACTGTTTTAGTTTTTGGATTTTATTTTTTTCTCTTAATTATATTAAATTAATATGTCAATAAGGAAATTAAAAATAACCCCTCTCCTCTCCCCAGTTCTATACAGAACCTCCAAAAAAACCAACAAAATATTAAATTGAAATTTCATTAAAATTCTTGCTGCTGCTGAGTCTGTTTTTGTGGGGGAGTCTCTGGTTCTTCAATTTATTTCAGATGCCGTTCATGATGTTGTTGCTGATGATTTTTTTTCTGTTTAATAAAAGTTCATGATCTTTTGATCAAGCATTTTATATGCCTCCCCCCTCCTCCTCAACAAAAAAAATATTATTGAGAATTTGGGACAAAATATTGAATTTTTCTCCCCCCAAGATTCCCCCGGCCTAGGAAGAAATTGTATTTCTGAATTTTAATGGCAGTTTTTATGGATTTCTGGTGCTGTCGATCGTTTGGGATTGTCATCTGTCGTTTGCATCAGAAAAAAAAACAAGAAAACAAGTGACATCTCTCATGGAATATTTGTTGTTCTCTGGGTCTGTGTGGGGTGTGAAAATTTCATCAATAAATTTTTATATTTATTGATCGTATTAAAATTGCCATAGGCCTTAATGTTGTTGTCACAGTCATCATTTCGATGATCATCATCGAAAAAACCATAAAAAATTGCTATTATTGAAAGAAGAACAAAAAAAAAAAGAAACTGGGCAAATCCACCCTCATTTCGACTGTGGTTCGCCTGGAATTTTCAGTTTATTTTTAAAACCGAACACAATCCATAATCGAATGAATGTCTCTCTTCAAATGATTAATAAGCTTTGACATTATATTTATGATTTTTAATATAGAACATGACTAACTACATTAAAACAAACAAAGACCACAAAACCAAAAAATAAAAGATTAGAAATCAGGAGAACACAAAAAAAATTATTGAAAATTCGAAATATTTTCCATTTTGTGGACAAAAAAAAAAAAGAAAACGTAAAAACTGACAATCAGCCAATATCAAAAAACCAATAAATTTTAGCAGGCAACATGAAAGCAACGCAGAAATATTGTGGCCATAATTTTTCCCAAACTAAAAGCATTAAAACCCAAAACGAAAAAAGTCATCACTAATATATTGCCAATTATTGAATTTTGTCAAAAAAAAATGCTATAAAACCGCAAAATAACACAGGGAGCATGTCATTGAAGAGTAAAGCGAAGCGAAAAAAAAACACAAAAAAGCCCCATTTGATTTATTGATATTTAATAATGGGAAAAAGGCCAAGTAAGAAATTAGAAAAAAAAAACACAAATATAATCACCAAGCATCCGTTGTTTTAGATACATTCGAGAAAATATGAAAATTTTAAGAAAATCAAAAAAATTTAAAAAAGAAAAAAATTAACTCCTAAAAGTAGGCTAAAAATATTTGAAAAATTCTATACCATGTTATTTTAATGAATTTTTTTATGTATAGGGACAAATAATTGCAAAAAATTTTCGATTTTGCAAAGGAAAAAAATTAAGCGCCCAAAAGTATGCTACAAAAAATCTGGTAATTATTTAAACATTTTTTTAAATTTTGTGATTTATTGTCATAATTGTTAAAATAATTAACCTGGGTTTGGATTTTCGATTTCACAAAGGCAAAAAAAAAATTAAGCCCCCAAAAGTATGTTACAAAAAATCTGGTAATTATTTAAATATTTTTTTCAAATTTTGTGATTTATTGTCATATTTGTTGCCTAAGGGACCTAGAATAAAAATCATTGATTTTTATGAATCTGCAAAAATAACTACCTAAAAGTATGCTTTAAAATGTTGTGTATGTATTTTTTTTATTTTTATAAGAAGACACTACTTTATGTATCCCTCAAAAGAACTCATAAAATTTTAATATATATTTTTCATATAGTTTTCCTGATATTAGGAAAATATTCCCACCTAAAAGTAGGCTATAAAAATTTTTAAACTTAGAAAAAACAAGTAATTTAATATGTAATGCAAGATTTTAATAATTTATTGCGAATTTGGTAAAAAAATTCCTATAACAAATTTTTTTAGGCATATTTTGAAATAACACCACCTAGGAGTATGCTATAAAAATTATTTAAGTTTCAATATTTGTTTGTTTTTATTATTCATTAAATTTTAAGTTATTTCAATTATTTTATCGTAAAGAAAGGTGTTTTTAAATAATTTTTGAAAACTTTTTTCCTAAAAGTGTGCTCTAAAATTTTTATAACATTTTAATATTGATTTATTCGGACTATTAAATCTTATAGCAATTATTTTGGGTTACAAATGTGAAAAATAAATATTTTTACTAATTATTGGAAAAGCTTCGAGCCTAAGAGTATTTGTATTCCCATAATTGTTGCCTTCTGTTCTCTATTTTAATTAATTATTACAAAAAAATTCAAAAAAGCGTTATTGCAGCCTTTTTCGTAAATTAAATAAAAAATACTAACCTAAAAGTATGCAATAAAAATTGAATATTTTCCAGAAAACAGTGATTTTGGCAACTGTTTGGTTTATATTTTTCATAATTTAAAGAATTTGATTTTTCAAAGCAAAAATATTTTCATAAAAACTAAAAATTTTACAACAACAAAAAACCTAATTTTGAAAAAAGTGTGCCTTAAGATATGCAATAAAAATCGTTAGTTAATTTCTATTGAAATAAATTTTTATTATTTAAAATGAGAAACTTCTTGTTTTTAAAACTAAAATTTATTTTAGAAAAGAAAAACTTTTCCATTTTTAAACTCTCAAACGATCTCGTGTATTGCCTACTTTTAGGAAGATGTTTAATTTGTTTTTGGGACATTTTTATTTATTTATTATTTTTTTTTTTCGTTTTCTAAATTTCTTATTTTTAAAATTATAATTATTTGGAAAAAGAGTAACTTATTAATTTTTATGAAAAGGCGCTCGCCGGGACTCATCGTGGGTAGCTATTGCGTACCTTTTTATTATTATTTTTTTTTTTATTATTATTGTTGTTATTTTATTGTTTTGTTATTTTTTTTGTTCTTTTTCATATGTTTTTATTTTTAGATGTAAGTTTTAGTTTTAAGTTTTAAACCCTAGATTTAAGATTTTCTCTTTTATGTAAAAGTCCCGGGAGCAAGGGCGTCCATTAACACACCAGATGTTCACATTTTATTGCCTTTTTATTAAATGAAGCATGATGCTGTATAACTTTTCTTGACATTAGGATAATACATTATAGTCTTAAGGATTCCTTTATATTGTTTTTAATTGTAATCTTATTGATAAAAAAAGACTCAATAAAATATAACTTAAGTTAACTTAACTTAAGTTAAATTCTGAAATTATCTCAAGTATTGCCTACTTTTAGGTAGTTTTTTGCTTTATTTTTCGGGTAATTTGTGTTTTTTTGGCCATTTTTATTTATTTTGTTTTGTATTTTTCTTTATTGTTAATTTGACCCAAGCTTTATTAAGTTATTAAAAGCCTAGCCGGCCAATGGCCATCATTAGGCCATAATTTAAAACAATTAGAGGTATTAAATTGTTATTGACCTCTTAGGCTTTTTTCCACGAAGGTGGTGGGGGCTTTTGTATTCTTTGCCCTCAAAACAGGAAATTAACAATAATTTGTTAAACAAAAAAAATATTTTTTAAAGAAGTCAAAACTATTTTTTTGGAATTTTTTTTTTTTTGTAAAGAAAAAAGAGGAAGCTATATAAAAGTAATATTAATTACATTACAATTAGAATTATCAAACAATTGGATGTCGGAGCTGGTCGTCTTATACATCTTCATAAAAACGCCTAATTACCTTTTGATTTCGGGCCATGGCTTGGGCCAAGAAACGAAGCTGAGCTAATCCAAGAAGATGGTTTTGTTGTTGCTTTTTTTATTGTTATTAATGGCCATTTGTAGATTAGGCATTAAGAGAGCGAGAGGAGAGCAGGACAGAGCAGAGCAACAAAGAAAAAACCAGCCGCACTCAATATATCAGTCGATATCTTATGAGTTTTTAATTTTAGGTTTTCAAAATTCAAGACGCAAATACATCAAAAAAAAAAAAAGGAATACTAAAAACGAAATCCCATACGAAGATCCTGGCCAAGAGACAGACAAATATATCAAAAGGAGCCAACTAAGCCAACCGATCATCCAACCAGTCACTCAGTCAGTCAGCCATCCAGCCAGCCAGTTGTTAATATGTTGATGCCCATCAATTGTATTTCTTTTTCGGTTTGATTTTTCTGCCTGGCTGGCCGGCCGAGCAAGCAACCGACCCAACCTGCTGATGACTATTCATCAGTGAAAAGGACAAATCGCTGCTGCGTGTGTAGGATATTGAATAAAATATCATTTTGTACACACCCCTTTGTTCGGTGGCCAGGTCGGGCCAACAAAAAAATATACTTGTGTTGTGGCCAGGTTCGATGTTAAGTGTGATGAGTGTGAGTGCGTGCAGGTTGCAAATATTTTTTGTTTCTTAAAAACAAAACTGCAGCTGAACGAGTCATTAATGAGTTGAGGCAGCAAAAAAAACACAAAAATATATTGAAATAAAGATCAATATTCAAAATCAGCTTCAAGCGAAAATAATTAAAAATATATTAGCCAAGTCACTCATTACTTTCCAGTTCTTACTGAAACTAGACCAAGATTATGGGCCAATTCTTAGGAAAAAAAAAAAAACAGAAAAAAAACAGTCCCCCACAAAAATCAATTCCATTTTTGGTTCAGCATTGCATTTTCCGCTGACTTGACAATTGATTTGAGTTACTGTTGGTCTTCTAGTTTTCCCCACAATAATATTTGGGTCAAGTTTGTTTTGAAAAATTGAAACCATAACACAAGAAGTACACCAGAACAAAAATACGGAACTAGATTTTGACGATGTTTGAATGAAAAACCAGAGCAAGCGCTTAAATGCTGATGAAACGTAATTTTCTGTAATTGGAATCAAAGTCAAATCTGGAAAATAACGTCACAAGTGTTTTTTTTTTTCTACTTTTTGGTTATTGGAAACCAATTTCAGAATTGTAAGAAAAAATTAAAATAAAAACGGAAGACTACTAAACCGATTAAAAATTTACCTACAAATAACTTAAGATAAATAACTTAAACAAAAATGATATTTAAATAATTGCCATATAACTTAGATCAGGCTAAATTTACAACCCTAAATTTATGAGGATATATTCTGGGATAGCTCTAGGCTATATGTGCCAAACCTTAAGTTTCCAAGTCCATCAGGAGGTATATAAAGCAAATCAAATACAACAACGCAAAATTAAAAAAATCATTCAAATTTTCTGCAAAATTAAGAAAATCTTGGTTCCGTAACTCCCCCCAAGGATCCTATGGGGCTTTAATATTTTTACAACATATTCTACAATGCCTTAGGAGCATCTGTGCAAAATTCCTCTTCCTTATTGTCACTATAAGACACCCTAAAGCACATAAAAGGAAATGCGCAAAAGAAAAAGTAATAGTTGAAATTTTGGCAAAATTCAGAAAATATTGGTTCTGTAACTCTCCTTACAGGTCTTACGGACCTTTGATATTTTTACAACATATTCTGCAATATCTTAAGAGCATCTATGCAAAATTTCAACCCTCAATTGCCACTAAGAGCCACTCTGGACCACGAAAATGGAAATGCACAAAAGAAAAAACAATAGCTTAAACTTTGACAAAATTCAGAGTCTTTGGTTCTGTAACTCCCCTTATGGATCTTATAGATTTTTAAAAAACATATTTTGCAATACCTTAGGAGCATTTGTACAAAATTTTAACCCTCAATTGTCGCCATGAAACACAAAAAAAAAAACAAAAATTAATATGCGCAAAAGTAAAAAATGTATTGTTTGTTTTGAAAGAATTTAAAAAAAAATAATCCTGTAACTCCGCTAATGGATCTGAAGAGACTTTGGATTTTTGATGGCATATTCTGGATTACCCACAGACCACTTGTGTGAAATGTTAACCCTTAATTGTCGCTAAGAGATAAATAACAGCACAAAAATGACAATGCGCAAAACAAGAATTTTATTTAAAGAATTTGACAAAATTATTAAACATTCGGACCTATAACTCCGACTATATACCCTCTAGGGTTTCGATTTTTTGCTGATACATTTCGGGATATCTTAGGAACTACAATGCAAAAATTTAGGCTTCTATGTCAATTATGAGGTTTTCGAAACCACAAAAGTAAAAATACGCAAAAAGAGAAATTCGTTTTCAAAAATTAACAAAATTATGAAAAACTCGGACCTGTATCTCCGCTAAGGGAACTTATTGGATTTTGATTTTTTTGTCGATGTATTTGGGAATATCTTAGGACCCTCTCTGCAAAAAATGAATGTTCTGTGGCAACTATGAACTTCTCAAAAGTCTATATGTGGTAATACGCAAGATTTAGATTTAAAATAATCAACAAAATTATGAAAATCTCGGACCTGTAAATTCTCTTAGGGAACTTATGGGGTTTTAATTTTTTTAATCTATAATCTGGGATATCTTAGGACTCCCATTGCAAAAAATTAAACGTCTATGCCAACAATAAAGTTCTAATGGCCACATAAATGAAGATGCGCAAAAGACGAAATTCGCATAAAAACTTCCGATAGTATGGAAAATACGAAGCTATAACTCCACAGAATAATTATATAGAGAACTGAATTTCTGACAATGTATTCTGTGATTTTTAAGAACTAACACTGCAGAATCTTAGATATGTAGCTTTATTAAGAGGCACTCAAGACCACATATATGAAATTACGCAAAATGTATAAATATTTTGGAAATATTTGAAAATATTGTGGAAAACCACCGTAACTCAACGTGTGGATCATATGGGGCTCTGATTTTTTCCTGTCTCATTCCTTAATATCCCAAGATCCTCTGAGGAAATATTCAGGTTTTTATCATAACTATAAACCACATAAAACAAAAATGATAGAAATACGCAAAGAAAACTTTTATTTCCTCAAAATTTGGCAGACTTATGAAAAGAGAGGCTTGCAACTCCTCTCAGGTACCATGTAGGTCTTTGTGTTTTTTTGTGATATATGCTAGGAAGCCTAGAGAACCTATATGCAAAATCTCCAACTTCTATTTACGCTATTAGATACATAGAATAAACATATTTTTAGTAACCAAGAAAAATACATAATTCTCATTTTCTTGTGTACCTTATCAGCACCACAAATCAGATGCATATTTTAGTTTAGGAATAACTTAGATTATCCATTTTTGCAGGAGCTTTTCTAGATGACCTTAAGATTATATGTGCCCAAAATCATTGACCTATGTCATGTTTAACGTATATTTAACAAGGAAAAATCAGTGTCACAAAGGGAAAATTTATTTTTTAAAACATTTCCAATATTTATTAAATATAATAGTCAAAATTTATATATTTATTTATGATTTTTGGCGTATATATTCTTTATAGGCTATAGAATGTGTACGCAAAATATTGGAATTTTTACTTAACTTTTAATGGACAAAATTGAGATTTTGCAGTTTGCCGACGGCATATTGAAGTTTCATACACCTTGAGTAAAACCCATTCAAACGGTTCTTACACGAAGAAATAGCGATTAGAGGTATAAATATGTGAGTTGTGAGTTGATTTAAGTTCGAAGAAGCGATTTCTGACAAAATTCGCTTTTAAGCAATTTTTGCCAAAAATGTTTTATTTTGCCGTTTTTGTTGAAGATAAATGAAATTAATGATTTTTATGAGAAATTGAATTGGTTCTCTTGCCATAAAATCAATATTATGTTCCCAATACTTCCCAGAAAACTTGTGTTTTGCATTTGGAAAAAAAAATTCCCAGAATTTGTGCTGTTAGCAAAAAAAAAAAATGCTAATGATCTCAGAGCAAAAACTTGATCTGCAGCAAATATTCCACTGTATGTCCGTCCGTCCGCCACAACATTTCTCACTCTCAGCTGTCTATGCGAATTTTCAAAATTGCATTTGTCGGGTATCTATCTATTATTAATGACATGATTGAATGGCATTAGGTTTTTTGTTTGCCGTTTTCGATATCAAATCGAATTAAGACAGGCCAACAAATGTTTCTAATAACCCTTTGGCAATAAAACGAGAGGAACGAACACTGAAATTAATTATATTTGCGTGTTATTTGTGTTTTTGTGAACTTGTGTAGGTTTTAAATCAATAAATTATTGAAAATTACTATCACTTGATTGAAGTTGATTTTGATAATTGTTATAGATTTATTTGTTTGTTGTTAATTTTTTCTCTCACAAAATCAGGTGATTAATATGTGTGGTTTTAGAAAATTCAATGGCAAAATGAAATCATTTTTAACTTCCTTAATATTTTGTTTTTTTTTTTTTTTTCAATTTTTCATCATTTTACGTCTGCAAGAAATTATTTCAAATGCCTAGACTAAAGGAGTTCTTTGAGTGTTTCATTTGAAGTTTTGGCCAGACATTTTGGCATGTATCCAAGAAATTTTTTTTAAGTTCCCCTACATGTAGAGTTCGACAAAAATATTATTTTTTTATGATAGCCACCACGAAGTGGAGAAAAACATAATAAAAGCAAATATATTTTCCTTTTTACTTAGAACTTCGTAGGGGCTTCTTGGAAAATTGCAAATATTAATGTAATAATATTGAAATACATTTTGAAAGCAGTTTCAGCTGCAATTATCGAAAGGCAGTGATGTTAGGAATATTGACAAGATATTTCAATTAAAAAAACGCCAAAAAATGCATAAAATTTAGTACCTTTTAATTAAGGGTCGTCATCTTTCAAGGTTCGAATGTTTTAAATAATTTTGATTTTTTCTAGACACTTTCAAGAATATTTCGAAATTATTTGAAAATTTTAAAACATAGTTTTGAAAAGTTATGGCGTTTTGAATTGACCTACGTATCTATATTTTTCGTATTTTTGTAAACTTCGTGTTTTAAAATTGTAACTTATTAGTTAAAGTCTAGGGTTCGAATGTTTTAAATAATTTTGAATTTTTCTAGAGACTTTCAAGAATATTTCGAAATTATCTGAAAATTTTAAAATAGAGGTTTGAAAAGATATGGCGTTTTGAATTGACCTAACTACCTATATTATTTCGTATTTTTGCAAACTTAGTGTTTTAAAATTGAAACCCGCTAGTTACAGTTCAAGGTTCGAATGTTCCACATAATTTTGAATTATTCTAGACACTTTCAGGAATGTTTCAAAATTATCTTGAAATTTTGAGACTACGGGTTTCAAAGTTATGACGGTTTCTATCAATTTTTTTTTTTGGATTTTTCCAAATATTAACACTTTAAAAATGAGGTTGGTTACTTAAAGTTCAAGGTTTGAATGTTCCTCTTATTTTTGAATTATTCAAGACACCTTCAAGACTATTTCGAAATTATTTTGAAATTTTGAGACTAATAGTTTCAAAGTTATGGCGGTTTATATCATTTTTTTTTCGAATTTTCACAATTTTTGATATGATGTGTTAAAAATGAGACTTATTATTTAAATCCCACAAAGGTTCGAACAATTAAAATAATTTTGATTTTTTCTAAACATTTTCAAAAATATTTCGAAATTATTTGAAAAAATTGAAACTAAGGTTTTCCAAGTTATGGCGGTTTAAAGTAGTATCCCATCGCCAGAATAAAAATTATTTGACATTTTTATTTTTCCAAACCCTCAAAAAGATATTTAAAAATTATTTGAGTGTTTTCAATTTCTGGTTTCAGTTCGATAAACTTAATTTATGACCTTTAGTTACCATAAAAGTGTAGAAAACCCATTTTTGGAGTCATTGTAAGACCTTCTAAAAAATAAGTAATTTTTTGTTTTTTTTTCTTTTTTTAATATTTTGCCATGTAAAAAATATTCCCTTTTGGGTTCGAGTTTTCCAAACAATTTTCAATTTTTCTAGGCACTCTTAAAAACATTTCAAAACAGGTTTGGAAATTTTAAACCAAAATTTTGCAAAGTTACGACAGATTGTTTGAGACTACTTCGAGAAAAAAATATTTTTTAACTATTTCGATTTTTTGCAGTTTCAGAGGAATTTCAATATTTTTTTATAATTTTTATATATAGGTTATAACCTGTCAATCTTAAATTTTGCCACCTATTGCAGTCTTAGACATGGACAATTATTTTTTTCGATTTTTCCAGGTCGTCAAAATAAATTATTTAGTTTTTAGGAACTTTTAAAATTTTATGCCATTTAAAAAATATTCAGTTTTGGTTTTGAGTTTTCAAACAAATTTTCAATTTTTCTAGGCACTCTTAAAAATATTTCAAAACAGATTTGAAAATTTTAAAATGAATTGTCGCAAAGTTAGAGCGTTTTTTTTGAACCTATTCCGGGCAAAAAAGCAATTATTGTTTCTATTTCGATTTTTTAGCCATTCTAAATACAAATTATTTCTTTAATTTCAAAATTATTTTGAATTTTTTAAGCCACTCAACAAACGACGTCAACTCCATAATTCATCTGTAAAATTTTTATTTGAATCTTGCTTCTAATTAATTTACTTATTTTAAAATTGCTTTAAAAATTCCAAAACCAGTATTTCTATTTAAAAATTGGTTCTCAATTTCTTGATTTCCAAATTATTTTAAAGTTTTTAAACCAGGTTTCCTAGCTTCAAACTAACTTTAAAATCCTTTTGCAACATTTTTATTTCAATCTTGGTTTTCAATTTATTTCCCCCTGTGGTCCTCAAAAATTTATTAATTTTTTCCAATTTTTTCCTAAAATTGAATTTAAAATTTTTTTTTCGAAACTTACCTGTTGCCAAAATTGTGCCAATAAATAAATTTGTTCCTTTTTGAAAAACCAATCCATTGATTGTACAGCCGTCAAATCCATATCGGCTGTACCGGCTGTTTGTGGCAATGTTGGCTGCATTCGGTTGCTTTGGTTCGAGGAGGCCTCAACAGCTATTGGATCAATATTGATGGAGCTGGAGCTGGTCGAGGTAGCCGTGGTGGTAATGGTGGTGTTGGAGCTGATAATTGGATTAGCGGCCACAGGTGATAAGGCTGTTGTGGGGGAGGTTGCGGCTGGTTTTGATTCACTTGCGGATGATGCAAATGCCAATGGCTTGGATGACGTTGATGATGATGATGGAGATGAGGTGATGGTGTTGATGAAGGTGTTTGGGGGGCCAGCAGCCGTGGCGCTTGTCAATGGACCACTACTGTTAGGGCGGTGGCTTAATGTTGTTGCTGTTGTTGTTGTTGTTGTGGAGAGCAACGTTTTTCCTGTTATAGATTCCAGTTTGTCTGTTTTGTTCTTAAAACACTTTTCCAATAATTCGGCAGGTTTTGAAACTAAATATTTTTTAATGCTCTTCAATATCAACACAAAACCATATTTTCTAACACAAATTTGAATTTGAATTTAATTTTGGCCATTGAGTTGTTGTCAGATTTTTTTTCCAAGGAATTGATATTTTTTTTCAAAATTACAGCATTTTTCTTTAATTTTCTTTTTTTAAATTTTAAAATTTTTTCTTAACACTCTGTTTTGATTTTGGGGGGGTTTTCAAATTTCCATATTTTTTTGGTTTGATTTTTTTTCGCAAAACACTTGTTTTGTTGTTGTTGGCAAGATTTTCAGCACAGTAAACACTTGTTTTGTTTATGTTTTATGTTGTTGTTGTTATTTTTGTTCCACTTGGTTTTAAAATAAGTATTCCGTCTAGGCATTTATTTTTTATTTTATTTTTTTAATTTCAGAATTAATCCATGATTTTTTTTCAGTTAGAATTTTTTTTTTCAATATTATTTTTTTTATTTTGAATTTTCCAATAATTTTTGAAAATTTCTTGGCTATTACATGTGTGTTTTGTTTTTTTGTTGTTGTTATGTGTGTGTGTGAGTTTGGTTGTTTTTTGTGTGATCTGATTTGATTATTTACTACAAAAAAACCGATAGACAGCGCAACGTTAATCTAATGAGATGTTGCCTGTCACGAATTCAACTGATGACTAAACAAATCGAACATTAACGCAGCTTACACAACCCCATTGAACAAAAACAACACACAACAACTATGGGAGTAAGCCAGCCAGCCAGCCAGCCAGAGCAATCAAACAGCCAAACACACGGCAGGCACACACACAGCTACTTACGCACACATAGCTACATTAACAGCGAAACCAACAAACAGACAACCAAACACACGAACGAACCACCGAGCAACGAACATTCAGGCAAACTCATTTGCCTTTGCCTCGTTGTGAGCGTAAGCAAACCTTGTGCTCTTGTTGGTTTGCTCTCGCTCTCAATTCATTTCGGTGTGTGTGCGAAGGAAATGAATTAACGGTTGGCTGGCTGACTGGGTTGCTCTCTCGATAATGCATCACACACACGTGAGTATTGGCTGTTGGGTTTTGGTTTATTGGTTTTGTTTGTTGGTTCGTTGCTGTTCGTCTGTCGTGCAGGGGGGTTCACATGGCTGGTGTGCCGATGGACGAGTCGGTGTGTGTGATGGAAAAACTGAAAATACGGTATTGTGTCGATTGTTAAGGGGCAAAGAGCCAGACTCCCATCAAAAGAGAGAGAGAGAGCGAGCGCATTGTATTGATGAGTATGGTTTTTTTGTGGAGGGAGAGCAGCTCTCTCACTCATTTAATAACTGTTTGATTTGTTTTGTTTGGCGATTTGTTTTGTTTGTGTTTTTTCTTTTTCGTTTTGTTTTGCTTCAGTGGCTTGCAGACAACAACAATTCTCACTCACTCATCATTATTGCTGGTGGTGTGGCTGTTGTTGTTGTTGTTGCTGTTTTTGTATTGCTCTCAATTCATGGGGTCATGTAATAATATAACTCATATTGACTGCTCAGCCAAGGAAAATTGTCATGTTAATTTTATTTCGAACCAATAGCCATACATCCCCACTCAATTGATTGAAAAACCAGGCTCTCTTGCTCTCTCTCTCTTTCTCTATTAAATAAATAAAAATAACATTTCACAAAAAAAAACTCCTCCCCTCAAAAAATTTTTTTTTTGAAAAAAAAAAAAATCAAAAAATTATTAATCAAAAAAAATCAATAATAAATTTTAAGTAAAATTATCAACTTTCCCCTCTTCTCCCTTTGGCCAAAAAATCCCTCTCACTCTTTTTTGCCAATGCTCTCCACAAAAGCATAGAGCAAAAACCTTAACTCTCATACTCACTATAACAGGCATTTGATTGTGGTTGTCGTATCTTTTTTTAAGACAACCCCCCCTCCTCTCTCTCTCCCCTTCATCAACAAATACCCACATGGGAGTATGTGTTTGGCCCCCCATTTTTATGGTAGCATGCTGCTGCTGCTCATGCCTTCTCTCTTACTCTCAGGCACCATAAGGCAATAGGTACTTGGTTTTTTTTTTGTTGTTGCTTGGTTGCTGGCTTGCTTAAGCAAATGGTTAGCTTTTCAGATGATTCTTCTACTGCTTCAGCTTCTTCGCCTCCTGCTGCTTTGTCTTCTTCTGTCGTCTTGTATAAATGGTGTTAAGCTCTCAGAGTTCGATTTTTTATGTCTTTTGCATTTATTCAATTCGATAAGTTTTTTTTTGTTGCTGCTGCTTCTGCTGCCGCCTGGTATTGTCATCGCTGGCAAGGTATGGGGATTCTGGTGCTGGCCTGTCTCCCCAACCGGCTCCCCTCTCCAGAGGAATATGTTTGTGTTATTGTCTGCTACTAAGGTTTGTGCGAGTTGTTTGTAGTTGCTGTTGTATTGAGAGTGAGGTGGAGCACAATATTATTGCTGGGTATGACTTCAAATGTGAATGGGATGTTATGGCTTGCTTGGAATCGTCATTGCTGCTGCTGTTGTTTGTTGTTGTTGTTGCTGCTGTGTTAACAATTCATTGTTCTTGCCTTTCTTGGGCCATAACGTTGTTGTAATGTGGATCCATAGATATTCTGTGTTTTTTTTTTGTATTTTTTCGTCCGTTTTTCTTCTGGCTGAATGACGGGATAGCAATACGGTATAGATGGATGGATATCCACACCCATACATATGTATGTTCATATGTGTGTGAGGATCCAACACACACATATAGTGAAGTACCCCCCTCTCTACATCATAATATAACTATGTTGAATATGTTGGCTATGATTGCTATTGTTGTAGTTGTTGTTGTTGTTGCCATTATAACTATTGTCGTTTATGCCATGGCTAAATGAATGTCGTTACTGCTGTTGTGGATTTATTTATTTATTTTTTTTTTTGTTTTTGTTGGTTGCAGTAATTGTGCTTGTTGTTGGGTATTGATATTATTACTGCAAGAAAAAAAAACGAGAGATAGGAAAAATGATTTTGAAATCAATATTGAGGTGATTAGGGAGGTTCCAAGGTTTCAGATTTATATAAAAAATTATATATAATTTTATAAATATTTTTTGACCAACTTTCTGGCCCTGCGAAAATAAAAATATAATTATTTTTTTTATTAAAAATATAATTATTTTTTTATTAAAAAAATATTAATTTTTTTTTTTATTTTAAAAAATATATTTTTTTGGTACAATTTTTTAAAAAAGTTTTTTTTTAAATATCATTTTTATAAAAAAATAACCGTGGATTTTAGAAGAGGTCTGTAGACTATAATCACCACGCTTGGACGCCACTAGCCTAATAAAATGCTTAAAAAAAAAATAAATAAATCTTAGGCATCATATCGCAGGAATGGTTTTAAATACTTCGCTAATTTTTAAGCATTATTGTTTTTAAAGGAGAATATATTTTTTTTATTTTTTTCAATTACCTACTGGCCCTGCGAAAATCTTTAAAAAATATTTTTTTAAGTAAATTTTAATGAACATTTTTCAAAGGCCCAAAATATTTTTTTTTAAATTATTTTTTAAAGTAAAAAGTGGATTTTAGAAGAGGGCTGTCGATTATAAAGACAAAGCTTGGGCGCCACTTAAAAAAATTAATTAAATAAATGTTGGACGTTGTTGGAATGTTTCGAATCCTTTTTTAAGAGAGAATAACATTTAAGAGAGAATAATATTTAAGAGAGAATAACAAACGTGGATTTTAGAAGAGGGCTATAGCTTATAATGACAACGCTTGGGCGCCACTAGCCTATAAAAATGGTTCAAAACAAAAAATACAAAAAAGAAAAATAAATAAATGTTGGAGGTCATATCCTTCGATAATTTTTGGCCGTTATTTCTTTTAAAGGAGAATATTTTTTTTTAATTACCTTCCGGCCCTGCGAATTTTTTTTAATATTTTTTTCAAGTAAATTTTAATGAACCATTTTCAATGGGCCCTTTTCTTTTAAATATTAATTTTTCAAATAAAAAGTGGATTTTAGAAGAGGGCTGTAGATTATAAAGACCAAACTTGGGCGCCACTTCAAAAAAAAAAGAAAGAAATAATTAATTAAATAAATGTTGGACCCCATATCGCAGGAATGTTTCGAATCCTTCGATAATTTTTGGGCATTATTTTTTTAAAGAGAATATTTTTTTATGAGGATTGTTTGAAAGATCTTTGAAAATTTTTAAAAAAATATTTTTTTTGAGAACCTTTTAATGAACCTTTTTAGGCCCAAATTAAGTCTTTTTAAATATTATTTTTATAAAAAACAAACGAGGATTTTAGAAGAGGGCTGTAGATTATAATGACCACGCTTGGGCGCCACTTCAAAAAAATAAATAAAAATAAATCTTGGGCATCATAATACGATTAATTTTGGGCATTTTTTTAAAGAGAATATTTTTTATCAGAATTTTTTTGAAGGACCTTCTGACCCTGCAAAAATATTTAAAAAAATTGTTTTGAAGTACATTGTTTTGCCTTACCCACCGTCTCCCAAAAATGTAAAATTTTACCACCTACTCCCTCATATGAAGTTTTTTTTTTGTTTTTGTTTTTTTGATGCCGAAAAATTAAACTTCCCCTTTAGGTGTCTGGTGGGTGGGTGATTAGGTGGTTTCGGATTTCGTTTGAACATTCAAATTATTTAGAATATGTATATTTTTCGTTTTGTAGCAACGAATATGTGAATGTTTTCCATTTTTATTTGGGCATAAATTAAAAAAACTTGGTTATAATTGAATTGAATGGAACAGTGGATCAAAGATTGGATATTTAAAAAAATGAGAAATGAATTTCTAGGAAAAATTCCAACGTTTTGTAAGACATTTGTGATAAATCTGGATTACAAAAATTTAACTCAGATTGGGCGCCAAATCAATATATTAAAGAAACAGTTGTGTATTGATTATTTATGGGAACTGATGGACTATCCAGGAGAATTTCCAACGATTTGAATGACATTTGCGTAAAATCCAATAGAAAAACATACACCAGCTAGGGCTTGGAATTATAAAGTTTGAAAGACATTTTCCACATACCAAATAAATTAAGAAATTTAAAAAAAAAATCATAAAACTATTAGGAGACTTCCTGACATTTCCGTATAAATACCATCAAAATATACGCCAATTTGGGCGCCAATCTTATATTTAAATCAAAAAGTATAATTTTAAAAATATTTGAATGAGTCCAATATTTAAAAGCCCAAGCGAATATCCAGTTATTTGAAAGACATTTGAAAATAAATCCCATTAAAAGCGTATATTTCCCACATTGGACGCAATTTTTAGACATTTGTATATAAATTACAACATATTTGGTTTAAAATTATGTAACGAACTTTTAAGAGACTTGAAGACCTCGTATGGGAGTTTCCAGTTGTATGAAAGACATTTGCGCATAAATCCCATGACATTGGGCGCCAAAATATATGCCAATTTGGGCGCCAATATTATATTAAAAACAAAAACTCGCGTCGATCATTTGAAAAATATTAGCATGAGTCCAATATTTAAGAGCACAACCTGATATCCTGTTATTTGAAAGACATTTGAACATAAATCCCATTAAAAGCGTATATTTCCCACATTGGGCGCCATTTTAGACATTTCCATATAAATCACAACATATTTGGTTTAAAATTATGTAACGAACTTTTAAGAGACTTGAAGACCTCGTATGGGAGTTTCCAGTTGTATGAAAGACATTTGCGCATAAATCCCATGACATTGGGAGCCAAAATATATGCCAATTTGGGCGCCAATATTATATTAAAAACAAAAACTCGCGTCGATCATTTGAAAAATATTAGCATGAGTCCAATATTTAAGAGCCCAACCTGATATCCTGTTATTTGAAAGACATTTGAACATAAATCCCATTAAAAGCGTATATTTCCCACATTGGGCGCCATTTTAGACATTTCCATATAAATCACAACATATTTGGTTTAAAATTATGTAACGAACTTTTAAGAGACTTGAAGACCTCGGAGTAAGGGAGTTTCCAGTTGTATGAAAGACATTTGCGTATAAATCCCATGAAAAATATATCCCACATTGGGCGCCAAATAAATTTTCAAAACAAAAAGTGAGTGTCTATGTTTTGATTTGAAAGACCTTTGTATTTAGATCACACACAAAATCACTTTAATGGTATCTGAAAATTTTCACTTTAAGTTCAGATGTTTAGGTCGATGTAAGTAAAATTTTGAATAGATTTGAAAGACATTTGCATATAAATCTCAACTTATTTTAAAGACATTTTTACATAAATCCCATAAAAATTGTTCCACTTGTGTGCCAATTTTAATTTCAACAAAAACGGCGTGAGTCAATAATTTGAGTAACTTCAAGAACTTTTTTAAAATGTTTGTAATGTAGTGATATGAGATCCCGCAGAAAATCACTTCAATGGTATCAGAGTAAATTCACTTGGGGGTTGGATATACATGTCGATGTTGGTAAGAGCTTGACTAGATAGGAAGATATTTGCATATAAATCCCAATTTAATTCAATTAAACCCAATCCTAAATTTAAAATACTTATCTTGAGTGTTTAAAAGTCTTGAAGACCAACTGAGAAAGTTTCTAATTTTTGAAAGACATTTGCACATAAATCCCACAAAATCTGGATCCCAATTTGGGCGCCAATTTAAATCTTAATCCAAAAGTGTGTATGCCGATGTTTTTAAAGGAGTTTTCCGTTATTTGAAAGACATCTGCATATGAATATATATATTTTGCCTTCAAAAGTGATGAAGACCAACTGAGAAAGTTTCTAATTTTCGAAAGACATTTGCACATAAATCCTACAAAATCAGGACACCATTTTGAGCGCCAATTTCTATTTTAACCCAAAAGTGTATGTCGATGTTTATAAATGAGCTTTCCCTTTTTTGAAAGACATCTTCACATGAATTCCATGAAAAAGGTATTTCAATTCAGACGCGAATTTAATTTCCAAGTCAAAAGATCTTTGTCGATAAATTGATAGTCTCGAAAGATTGTCTGAAAGTCTTTCTCAATAATTTGAGAGAAATCAGCAAAAACATCAAGTGTGTGTCGGCAGATTGAGAGGTAGGCATTACTTCCGAAGAGTTATCCAATGATTTGAAAGACATTTGCAAATTAATCCCATAGATAACATGGCCCGATTTCCAATGATTTTTTTTTTTTATTTAGGGTATAATTGTGGAGACCAATTCATGCTGAGACTCGAAAGACTTTCTAAGGGGAGTATCGTAATTTATTTATGGACGCAAATTAAATATTTTTCCAAAAATGGAAATTTGCAATGAATTGAAAGACATCTTTCTATGAATCCCATAGAAGACTCCCTCAAGTTTGTGGAGTAATTTCACTAAAGTTTTGGGTATAAAAGTCAGGGCAAATAAGAGTTTGATTCGATTTGAAAGACTTTTGCATATGAATGCCTTGGATGATGCGATTCAAATATTTTTCTAACGATTTGAGAGACCTTTGTATAAAAATTCCGTTAAGAAAAATTAACTGTTGACGGCGAACTTTTAATTTTTGATTCAACTTTTTACTGAATCTGATAATAATGCAATGATTTGAAAGGCATTTGTATATGAATCCCACATTTGTATATGAATATGCAAGAACATGACAGAAAGAGATTTTAATCTCCTTGAAGTTAATTGAATTATGGTTCCAGTTATAGTTTGTAGCGTAAAATAAGTTCGTAGTATCTTTTGAGGTAATGAAAGGCTTGCATATATCCCCAGAGCCCTTGTTTAGAGTCATTATTTGCTCGCCATTGAAAATCTCAAACGATCTACTATATTTCAGGGTCTTTATGCCACAATCTATTGTCAAGATTGGTTCCACACGATTTGCCAGAGCTGAGAAAATTGCAATGATTTGAAAGACATTTGTATACATTTGTATAAATCCCTCAGAAAACTTTTCAAAGTTGTCAGATAAATTGTACCTAGGTCTTTTGTTTTAAGTCCATGCCAATGTGAGATTGAATCGCCCTCCAGTTATTATAAATTGGGCGCCATTTAGTATTTCTGAGGTGGAAAATATCCTCCAAGCCTTGTGAAGCTCTTGGCTTTGCTAAAGTTCATTGTTTGGGCGCCATCGGGAATCTGAAATGAAGTAAAGATCTTTGTTTGTCGGTATCCATGTAACTACCATTGGAGTTTCGAAGATTTTGATGGAATGAATATTTCAAAACGATTTGAGAGTATTTTTTAAGTTTATTTTTGATTTGTAGTTGCTCTCAAAGATTTGTGCTACACTTAGTTTAATTTAGTGACACAATTTGGGCGCCACTTTCAATTTTCATAGATTTAAAAAAATAAAATGGTGGTTGGTATATCTATCTATGTAGGTGCCTCTGAAATATCTAAGATTTAGATGGAATAAATATTCCCAAACGATTTGAGAGTATTTTTTAAGATTATCTGTGATCTGCAGGTCCACTCGAAGATTTGTGCTGCAATAAGTTAAATTAAGTGACACAATTTGGGCGCCACTTTAAATTTTCATAGATTTAAAAAAAATAAAATGGTGGTCGATACAGAGTCTCTCCAAAAAATCTCTATGGATGAAGACGCCCGAAAGGGTGATTTGAAAGCCTTGGGTGTATTTTCGAAGAGATTTATTGACTTGAAAGTATTCTTTTGCACCTCTGAAGCACCACGCTGAGGCTAGGAGTAAGAATACTTTGAATCTTCAACGATTTGAAGATTTGAATCTTCCCCTAAGATACGTTTGGATTTTCTCAAAGCCTGAAACGTCTCATGAGTATCATTTAAGTGGCTTAAATGTATCCCCAGAGCCTTTTTAAGCCCTTGGCATAGCTTCGGTCCTAAAAAATATATTTTTTTTTCAATTTCTTTAAATTTTCATTTGCCATTTAACAAATTGCGTAAAATATTCGAATGTGTATATCATCAAATTAAAAATTATATGTAAATTTGAGAACCGGCGAAGCTCAGAAAAGAGGAAAAAAAAACTCTGACGGAAGAATGGCAGCTTGCAGTACAAGGAATCACCGATACCACCTTCGCAATTTTATTTTTGTTTTTTTGTACTTCATTCGTTGATTTCGTTTTATATACAATATATTTTATTTTTTTCCTACGACTTTTACAACAAAGAAGCCTTCAAGCTCCAGAAGAACTCGGGAAAAAACAAAGCAGAGGAGAACTGCGAAAAAAAAAATAACGACAACAGTACAGAACCACTTGAGGCTGGCAAATACTTACATACCATACCGTACGTATGTGAGGAGGCGACATCGACGACGGAACGGCGATGATGATGACAAGAAATGGATGAATGGGGAGGTGTGGAGCAGGCCCATGCCAATGAAAAATATTGGGAATCAAGGCTAAGGAACAGGCAGCAGGAAGACACCAAGGGAGGAGAAGGAGGGAAGAGGCGGCATGTACAACAACATTGTTTTATGTGAATGAAATGCTGAAAAAAAAAATGGAAAAAAAACTTGGAAACTCTGAGAAAATATGGCAAAAAACATGAAAAATTTTATGGAGAACAAAAAACAAAAAAAATAAGCTTCGGAATCATTCCCTCTCGTTTGTGCGCATAGCACACACATGGTGTGGCATAAAATATGATTGACAATCGATGGATGGATGGTTGACTGGCTGACTGAACGAACCGAAAGTCTGATGCTGGCTGGCTGACTGGATGGATGGATGACGACGACAAGTCAGAAAATGAAATAAATACGGACGACAACGCCACACCACCACTCCAGTGCCGACCCTAACATGAATGAGTGATAGAATGTATGAAATATGAATAATGTTGGAAAAGACCTCGCACACAACGCCAATCATAAGGAAAAACACATGGCAACAGTTGGAGAGGAAATTGAGGAGCTGCTGCTGCTGCTTCAGATGCTGCTACTACTCTTGGGTGCTGTACAAGGTGGCCAAGATTCGATAAGAGAGCCATGGCAAAACTTGACTCTTTTTTTCTTGATGTTGGATGATTTGAGGTGCCACCTAACAAGGGAGGGCAGAAAAAAATCGACACTCGGAATCGACACTAACTCACATACCCACACACACAAATATTGGAGCAGTAGCTGAGGCAAAAAAAAGCTCCATTTAATATTTTTGCCAGGTTTGAAGAGAGGTAAAGAGCCACAACACTTGTGATTGATAGACGCCTAGTGTGGCTGGCTGGCCGACTGGCAGCAAGGGGAGGTAGATCAAATGGTCGTCAATACATACTGCTAACCTCTGGGAAATGGAGTGGCAAAGAAAAAAAAAAACGAAATATCGAAGCAAAAAAAAACGAAAAATCCACAAATCCAACCCAACAGCGTATGGCGTGCATGTGTGAACCGACCGACGAACCGAGTATAGATTGAAAATCTATGCTTCGAGAGCAAAAAAACACACTTTGGAAACGTGTGATTGGTTCTTTGGGACATCAAAGAAGATGAATGAAGGAAAGGAAAAAAAACAAATCGAGAAAAAAAATTACGAAGCAGAAAAAACAAGAAATAAATTGGAAATAAGCTTTTTTTGCTGCGATGAGCCTCCAACAAGAGAGAGAGAGAGAGAGAGGGAGAGAGGAGAAATAGCATGAATTGTGTGTGTGGGAAGAATGGTTGAATGCTGCCGATGATGGTTAGAGTTCAATGCTTGCTTTATTAGCTAAGCTTGGCTTATGGGAGTCGGACTGAGGAAAGGAAGTGGCCATAGGTTAAGAAAATTTTACAAATTTTCAAATTTATTAGCAAAACTGGATTGAAGAGGAGATTTAGTTAAAAAATAGACAAAAAATAATTATAAAAAAATTAATTAAATTAATTTTCATTTCTTAAGGATCTCAGAGAGAGAGAGAGAGAAAAAAGGAAAACAAAAGAGACACAGAGGAAGACTACGACTACAAAAGAGAATATCAAAATTGTTGAACACCAAAGAAGACAAAGATAATACCAAGCTCGAATATTCAATTGCGATAATGTAGAAATGGTTCTGTGATAAAAATTAGCTTACGTTTAACTGTGATTTTATTTATTTATTTAAAAAATATGGCCAGCAAGTAATTTTCCAAATTTTATTTATTTATTTAAAAAATATGAACAGCAAGCAGTTTTTCAAATTTATTAGAAAAACGGGATTACAAAATGATTATCAAAAATGAAATTATATAAAAATATATTTTAATTTTAATTTCTTAAGGATTTTGGAGAGAGAGAGAAAAAAAACGAAAACAAAAGAGACACACTAGGAAGCCTACGAATACCAAAGGAGGATATAAAAATCGATAAACACCAAAGAAGACAAAGATAATACCAAGCTCCAGTATTCAATTGCGATAATGTAGAAATGGTTCTGTGATAAAAATTAGCTTAAGTTTAACTGTGATTTTATTTATTTATTTAAAAAATATGACCGGCAAGTAATTTTATAAATTTGCAAATTTTTTGGCAAAATTAGAAGGAAGAGTAGATTTAGTTACAAAATTAGACAAAAGAATGATTTTCAAAAAGAAATTAAATAAAAATATATTTTCATTTCTTAAGGATCTTGGCGAGAGAGAAAAAAGGAGAACAAGAGATATATATCGAAGATGTATCAAAATCGATAATCACCAAAGAAGACAAAGATAATATCAAGCTCCAGTATTCAATTGCGATAATGTAGAAATGGTTCTGTGATAACATTAACTTAAGTTTAACTATGATTTTATTTATTTAATTAAATAATTATTGTATCTATATTTGAGGGGCCCAGTTTTTAATGGGAAATAAGAAAAAAAATAAAGACTATGAAACGACTTTTTTTGTTTTGAAGACATTTAAAAGACTTCTGGGAAATTGCCTATTCAAAGAAGACCTCCAAATAGCCTGCTATGGATATTTTGTCTATAGAAGACCTTAGGTAGCCTGTTGAGCTCCTCAAGACCATATACAAATAGGGTCTTCCCTCTTTAGCATGTTTTGATCACTGTTATATGCAAGGTGGCAGTCCGTGGGGTCCAAAAGGGCCAAGGGTCACTTTTTACACATAATTTGAGGCCTGCGTGAAATTCTCACATTTTTACAGTTGGGCGCTATGAAGGTTATTTCTGGCCACGTCAGTATCTTGATAGTATTTATCTACTGAAAAAACCTGTGGAACTTTTAAAGTCCCCAGATGACCTCTGGAATGTCTTCTATCTGTAGATGACTTCCAAAAAGACCTCTATTTGTTAACAGATTTCGGTGGTCCCCAAATTAAAAAAGGCTACAAAAAAATTTTGTTTGGAAGATATTTAAAACAATTCTGGAAAACTGACTCTGAACTCTGATATATAGAAGTTTTTTCAAAGTCTTCTATCTTGCTTCTAATAAGGGAATCTCTAAAAGTCTCTCATCATCTAAATTTGTAGAATTCTTCAGAGATTTTTAATTATTGGGAAAATCCGTAGAACTTTTGGAGTCTACAGACAGGGACGTACTAGGGTAGGGCTCAGGGAATTTCTACCATTAAAATAACCAATGAAGAACCTCAATTTCGAAGAAAATACCTCCGAAAGAAAATTTAAGTTTTTTATTTAGGCTTTTCTCTAAAATGGCTTCGAAATTAATTGCCTTCTACCTCTCGAAGATTTCTAAAAGATTTTCTACCATTAAATTACCCAATGAAGAACCTCTATTTCACCTCCGAAAGGACTTATTTGCCTTGAAGACCCCTGGAAGAACTTTTGAAGTTTACAGACAGGAAGGAACGTACAAAGGGGAAGGTTCATCGGAATAAGGTAACTTTTCGGACATTTTATATAAATTTTACACAGAATTTTTTTCCGATAAGGAGGCCTTCCTTGAAAATTTCGTTAGACAGATATTTCTGTGAACGCTGTTGTCTATAGAGGACCTCTTCAATGCCTTCTGCCTTTTTCAGACTTCTAAAATATTTTCTGCGTTTAAAATACCTAAAAAGAACCCATATTTCCAAAAGACCTCCGTAAGGACCTTTTTGTCTTAAAGACCTCTATAAGACTTGTTTATCGAAAGACCTTGTCTACAGAGGACCTCTTCAATGCCTTCCACCTTTCGAAGATTTTTAAAAGATTTTCTATCATTTAATTACCCAGAACTCTGGACATTTTTTTGGAGTTTACGGACAGGAAGGACGTACGAAGGGCAGGGTTCATCGGAAAAAGGTAACCCTTCGGACATTTTATATAATTTTTACACAGAATTTTTTTTCCGATGCCTTCTGCCTGTAAAATATTTTCTTTCTAAAATATCAAATATAAGAAGAACCCATATTTCCCGAAGACCTCCGTAAGGACCTTTGTGCCTTAAAGACCTCTGCAAGACATGTTTATCGAAAGACCTCCTCTATAGGCCTCCTATGTCTAGAAGACCTCTTCAAAGTCTTCTAATTATGGGGGAACTCCAGAAATTCCTCCTTCTAAAAAAAATCTCTGTTGGATAATTATGTTGTTGGAGAGTTTGGCTTGTCAACACATCATCCAACAACCGCCAGCACTAGCAACAACCACACCGACACCCAGCGCCGCCAACAACATGATAATAATTACGACCATGAATTTGTTACCTTCAAGTTTCCGGCTTCCCCCAGTTCGAAAAATGCATCCAACGGAGGCTGCTGCCTTTGCTTCCCCAGAGCAGAAGGGTCGGCTCTGTGGAAACCCTTTTTTCTGTGCAACTTGGCTAGCATGAATAATTGTAGCTGGAGACGGGAAAATATTGTAAACGACAACAAGACCATAATAAATATACTACACAGCAACAACAACAACAACAACAATGACGCTGAGAAGCCCCCCACAATTATCAGGGAAAACACAAAGTGAAATGAACTTTGGCAAGCCAGCGAGCGAGTGGCAGCGCCAAAACATGAGAGCGACAACAATGTTGAATGCAAAAAAGCATGAAGATAATCGCCGCTAAAGTAAAAGGGAATCAAATAAAATACAACAACTACCCAACAGCAGCGGTGGCGGCGGCAGCAGCGCCAGCACCAGCAACAACAATGTAAGCGGTGGACAACAAAAAATGCATAAAACATGATTAATAATAATAAAAAATAAATAACTCTCTGCCCCTCCCTCACCCCCAACACACACACACCCCCTTTTCAAGAGACCAACTTCCCCTTAGGATTTTTCAAACAAGGCAAATTGCTATTGAAAACTGAGACAAATTCCACTCACTTCATTGTCTATGCAGAGAGGGAGAGAGAGAGTAATTCCCTTTCCCCCTTCCACCCCCCTGCTCGGACAAGTGTTTGATAAAAAAGTATGTTTTCCCTGCACGAACCATAACAAAACAAACAAACAGACAGGCAACTAAGAAGCTAAACCACTTTGCCATTCAAAACAACAGAAGAAAACAACCAGACATTGGTTCTAACAGGCAATCAAACATGCACACACACACACACTCAAACACTTGGCTCTTGCAACTTCCACAAACATTTTGTTTGCCAGGCAAAAATTCATTGACACTTTTGGCAAACCCCAAATCGAACACACATGTAATGAGAAAAAAAAAAAACTCAAACATATACTCCTCTCTCTCTCTCTGATTTCCCCACACTCACTCTCTCACCCAAATTGAGAAGATGATGCAACCATCATCAAGCAGTCATGCTAGATGGAACATCTTATGACAAGCATAAAATAATTCAATGCAACAATGTTTGATGTTGGCCATACAACATATGTGTGCGTTTGATGAGGTTTGCCATACCATTCCTCCTCTCAAACCTAGACTCTCTCTCTCTCTCTGAGAAAAAACTGAACAGGGGAAATTGTTTTCATTTCATTGCGTTGTAATGTGCTGTATGAGGTTGCCTTCGCATGTCTGATTGTTTGGTCTTACACCCGAGGAAAGCTATTACACAATTCTGTTTGGGTAGATGAAATTTGGGTTTTGGTTGCGAAAGAGGTCATAGGTTAAAAAGAGGCGGAGTATGTGAAGAGACAAAAAAAAAAAAACAAAGGTGTTTGTTTTTCGATTGCTTTGATGTTTGAAGGTTGTTGTGATGATGAAGAGGAAAGAAATGAATGGAAATTGAAGTGTAAATGAATTGTTTGGAATTAAAAAAAAAATAAATAAATGGATATATAACCAAATATCGAAATCAAGGAATATTGAAGAATATTTATTAAAATATTTATTAATTTGCTGGTCCCATCAGGGAAGCTATGGACAATTTTTTTCGAGGTGTTAAAAAATTAAAAAAAATTTTAGTTTTCATTTTTATTTTTTTTTATATTTTGAAATAAAAAATGCAAGCAATTTAATAAAGAAAAAAAAAAATGGAAATATTACCAAATATTGAAATCAATTAATATTGAAGAATATTTATTAAAAAGAGGACTAATTTGCAGACCTCATCAGGGAAGCTATTGACAATTTTTTTCGAGGTGTTGGAATTCAATATCGAAAAATGTTTAGTTTTCATTTTTATTTTTTTTTTTTTATATTTTGAAATAAAAAATGCAAGCAATTTAATAAAGAAAAATAATGGAAATATTACCAAATATCGAAATCAATGAATATTAAAAAATATTTATTACAAAGAGGACAAATTTGCTGGACCCATCAGGGAAGCTATTGACAATTTTTTTCGAGGTGCTAAAATTCAATATTCAAAAATTTTTAGTTTTCATTTTTATTTTTTTTTTATTTTTAAATAAAAAATGCAAGCAATTTAATAAAGAAAAAAAATGGAAATATTACCAAATATTGAAATGAATGAATATTGAAGAATATTTGTTAAAAAGAGGACTAATTTGCCGGGAAGCTATCGACAATTCTCTTCGAGGTGCTGGAATTCAATATTCAAAACTTTTTAGTTTTCATTTTTATTTTTTTTTATATTTAAAAAAAAAATGCAAGCAATTTAATAACTACCCAAAAATTAAGCCCCGTTTCTCTATAGGCTTAATTTTTAGGTTGTTATTAAATTGCTTGCATATTTTATAACAAAAATAAAAAAAAAATAATTTTATTAAAGAAAAAAATATAAAATAAAATATAAATAAATAAATATAAATATCAATATAAATATAAATATAAATATAAATATAAATATAAATATAAATATAAATATAAATATAAATATAAATATAAATAAAATATAAATATAAATATAAATATAATATATAATAAATACAAATACATATATAAATATAAATAAATAAATATAAAAATATATTTTATAAAAAAAATAATTTTATTAAAGAAAAATATAAAAAATATTGGGATAAAAAAATGTCCCAATTATTAAGGCGAAATAAAAAAAAAACTACAACAAAGTTAAATGCCATAACTTTTACATTTTTTTAAATTTTATTGAATTTAAGCAAAAAATGTCGGAAATAGCATCACATTTTAGAATAAATTTAGATTTGTTCGAAGTGGTCACCTTTGGCATGAATTTTGGCCTTCAAACGGCAAATGAAACCGTCACACGCTGCCCGAGTGTTGCTCTACGGTATTTTGGCCCATTTCCGGCGAAGGGCTTGCTTGAGGTGATCGACACTTTGGTATATTTTAGTGCCAACCTTGCTTTCAAAGATACTTTAGACACAATAGTCCAAGGGATTGGTATCTGGAGATATTGGTGGCCATTGGGCGCTGGAAATGAGGCGAAGAAAATCATTTTGTAAAAATTCTTAGGTGGCGCGTGCTGAGTGCAATGGTGATGAGTCCTGTTGGAATGTCCAAGGTCTGCGGCCAAAATGTTTGCGTACCTAAGGCTTTAATATACCCTCCCGAATATTTTCGCGATAATATTCGGCATTTATTCTGATGCCACGGTCGATTAATAGTAGCGGAGAGCGAAAATCGGCTGTTAAGGCGGCCCACACCATCACCATGGTCGGCGCTTGAGTTCTGGTGGCCAACCGAAGGTGCGCACTTTCAGCTGACCTCTTTGGCACGTAAACACGATCATTTTGTTTGTTTACAAACTGCTGGAAAACGAATATTTTCTTCATCTGAGAAAAGCAAATTCGGCAGTTCACCACTTTTGGCCAAACGAAGCATCTCTTTAGCTCTTTTAAGTCAATTTTCTTTCTGTTGCGGTGTGAGTTCTTGCACTTTTTGGAATTTCAATGGCTTTACGCCGAGCTTATTTTTCAATATTTGCCGAAAGGAATATTGCGATATCTTTAGCTCACGAGCCATTTTTCGGCCACTGCATCGCGGGTTTCGAGTCGTTTTAAGTCGTTTCTTTACTTTTCGAACCATTTCTGCTGATGTTGCTGTTTTCTTCCGTCCACTTCCTTGACGTCGGGCTACGCTACCAGTATCACAATAACGAGCCATGGTACGAGACACAAAAGATTTATTCACATTTAAATGCTGGAGTGCTCTAACGATAGTCACTTGTAGTTTTCCGGCCAAATATAAAGAAATCACACTATCACGCTTGAATTCCGCAATTTTAATGAAATATTTAAGAAAAAATCCGGAGATTAATAATTGAGGATATTTTAGAAAATATTTTAGAGGAGTTCGAACCAATAACCGTCAATTTATTTACAATATTTTTTAAAGGACCTGCAAATAAATGACCTTAATTTATTTTTGAAAAATTTCTTAAGGACCCAGAGGCTACTGAAAAAAAACCTGCCAAATAATCTTAAAATTTTTTGGATAATTTTTTAAAAAAATCAAAAATTATTCATCCATTAGAAACAAATTTTCAGGGAATTTTGTAGAATATTTCTTAACCATGATTTTTGTAGAATATTTTTTAAGGACCCAGAGAATGATGAGAAACCTGTCAAATAATTTTCAAGTTTTTAGGAACATTTTTTAAGAATCCAAAAATTATTCATCCAGTGAGTAGACAGATATTAATTCGAAACCAATGACCTCTATTTGTTTAAAAAGATTTCCAGTATTTTCAAGGGAAATTCAATAATCGTAAATTTGTTTACCATATTTTTAAAGGACCTGGAGGCAAATAACCGGGAATTTTTGTAGAATATTTCTATAGAGATTTTCTGAAATTTATTTTTTTTTTAATTTAAAGTTTACAAATAAATTCTCTTAATTTTCCAAAGCTTCAGATGAAAAATCTCTGTCATTTGTTATTCAGAAATTGTTAAAAAATAGTTCATTAGTCGTATATTTTTTGAAAGAAAGTCATTTTCCCTCAAATAATTTTTAGATAGCTACCTAGTTTTAAGGGCCCAGAAACTCAGGAGAAACCTGTCAAATAATATTCACGATTTTAGTATAATTTGTTTAAGGACCCCAAAAATTATTCATCCAATCGGTAGAAAGGTATATAATAAAAAGTCAATTAAATGTGAAACCAATAGCCTCTATTCGTCATTCAGTCTTTTTTTTAAAGTTCACAAATAAATCCTCTAAATTTTCTAAAGCTTCAGATGAAAAATCATTGCTGTTTGTTAATAAAAATGAGTTAAAAACTAAAATCCCAAGCTTCCCAATTTTTGTATCAAGAAGTTACTTAAATTTTAATCTAAATTGTAGCTACAAACGATGTCTCTATTAAAATTATCATTAATAAAAATTCTACATATTTTTTATACCTAATAAAATTTCCCCTTTTATCATGGGCACCTCTTCAATTTTCCGTTGTCATATTTAGATAATTTTAATTTAAACTTCCTTCAAATTTTACCCCACACTGTAGCTACACAAAAAATATCCTCCTAAATCTCTAATATTCCCCTTAATTCAAATCTCCCACATCACTTTTTTTTATTAAATACCCACAAATTAGTGAAATAAAACCAAAAATCAACGCTCTAGTAATAATTCCCCTATTTACTCTCCCTACAAATTACTCCACATCGAAATACAGCTCTCACACTCTCTATTTACATTCGGGCAACTGGAGGAGGGCTTTCTATTATGCAAATAAACAAAAGAATTTCCTATGAAAGCTCTATGAAATGCATTTCAAGTGGTGAGAGCGAGAGTGTGAGCATGAGAGAGTAGGGGAATTCATGGACAATTGATTTCTTGTTGCAAAAAATCAAACCAATCAATTGCCAATAATTCACAAATACAACAACAGTAATTTTCTCCCGACAAAGAAAAAAAAACTACGCACCATAAAACAATAACAACAAGAGTTACTCTATTGAATCGTCATAAACACAGCAAAGCAATAACCCACATTGCCAAGTGTTGGTGCCGTCGACTCATGTGACTGTGTGTGTGTGTGCTGATGTGTGCCGTCGTTTTTGTCAAACGAAAGCCAATACACCACAGCAAGAAAAAAACCAACAATATTATTATTATTGTTGTAGTTTTTTTTGCTTCGGTTTCACATTAAGCTCCGCCCCATTCGATTGGCGACCCAAATGGCTATAGGTGTAAGTGAGCATGCATGCGTGTGTTCGGTTGTTGATGTGTCGTCGTCGTTGGTCGGTGGCTGGCTGGCTGACTGGCAATTGGAAAGAAGAGCAGAGCAGAGAGTAAAATTGAGTGCCGTGTGTGTTCGTTTGGTCGGTCGTTGAATGAGGTATTGGAAGAAAAACAATAACAAAATACCTTACAAAAATCACATAAACACCGCAGCAACAACAAAAATATGATGATGACGATAATGATGATGACTATGACAACAACGATGAAGGTGATTATGGTCACACCAACGAGAGTTAACAAAGAAAGATGAGCTGAGAAAAAACCTTACTACCAACACCGGTAGTAGAGGAAGAAAATGTTGAGACAGATATAAAGGGAAAAAAATAATAAAAATAACTACAAAAAATTGAGAAAAAAAAAAATATTTTATCTAACTCTGTGAGAGAGTGGCCCAGCCATGTGAGCATCCACAAATACCACCTCATTTCTACTTAGAGATCTATGAAATCCACGTTTTGGGGGAAATGTAACAACGAATTTGAAGGTGTTTGCCATTGCTTTGATTAGTTCGTTGAAGTATTTTTTTTCTTGTGGCTGTTGTTGTTGTTTGCTATCTTTAACTTACTTTGATTGTTGATAGTTTTGTTGGGTTGTTTTTACTCTTTTTAACGAGACACGAGATAATAATGAGGCTGATGACGATATCTGGTGTACATGGTGTGTGATGACATGAATGGAGAGATGTGGTGGGGAATGGGGCTCTTAACAACTTCCTAAGCCTGTCTCTTTGTAAAGAAGGAATGAAATGAATACAAGACGGGAGTGCGTGAAAATAATAAGCCATGTTTTTTTTCAGATGACAGACATCCAGTTTATGTGTGGCCCTGTTTTGGGGGGTTTTGTGGGTGAATAAATTGGAAATATTTTATTGAATAAAAACCATATTGATAAGGAAAAAATTAAATTCAACGACCAGAAAAGAAAGGTTTTTTTTTAAGAAATGTTAGCAAAATATTGTGAACATTTTAATGGACCCACATGCGAATTATGAAGGATTTATATGGGTATGGAGGTAATATTTTTTAAAAGGCCTAAAGAGCATTTTTATATTTTTTCAAGAGTCCAGAACAACTTTTTTTTCTATTGAAACCGTCAGAAAAACAATTTTTAATTTTTCAAGATTTTAAGAATATTTTGTTGATTTTTTTGGGAATATTTTGGAAGGAAGGATCCCAAATTATGGGGAATTTTTAAAAATATCAATCGTTGGATGGATAGACCCAGAGCATAAAATCTTGTTTTTCGTAAGATAGTGAGAACTTTATTCGTAGATTTTTTTGAAGTATTCAGGGACACAAAATGGTGGATTTTTTTCAGGAAAGGGAATTTTTATACATATTTTTAAAGCATCAATAATTTCGGTGGATTCTTCAGATGGATGGATAGACCCAGAACATAAAATCCAGTTTTTCTTAAGGCAGTGGGAACTTTAGTCATAGATTTTAAGAATTTTTTTGGAGTATTCAGGGACTCAAAATTGTGAATTTTTCAGAAATGTTTTGAGGAACCCAGTAGAAAATTTAATAGCGAAGATTTAAGATTTTTCTGAGAAATATATTTTAAAGAACCCAAAGGCCAACATTCATGGACCAGAAGCCAGGGCCCCAGAGGGATTTTGTAAACATTTTCTGAGAGGTTCTGATCTAATCTGTCTTTTTTTGAAGAGTATTTATTTTATTGATTCAGAGACTAAAAATCAAGTATTTTTAAAATCTTGAAAGAATCATGACCAAAAATCAATTCAGAATTTTCTTTATTTTTTTTTAACCAAAATCTCGAATTCTAAACAACTTTTCTGAGAGATTCTGAGACAAAAGAATGCTCTACATAATTTTTTAAAGGACCAAATAATCTTCCTAGAGACATTGACACTAGTAAATTTCGATTTTTTTTTTAAATATTTTTTGGACCCAGAGATCCAAATTTTAAAAGCTTTTTGTTTTGGTTTGGAATTTTTTTTTATAGAGAAGTTTTATCAAAAAGGCATAACGTTGCCGTGGGCTATAAGAACACGTGGACCTGCACAGACAATTTTCAGTCATAGACTGTAGTATCCATTACGAATTTCAAATACCGGAATTTAAAAAAATCCGGTGAATAATGTCGCCAAAAATCACCAAAATACCGAATATCGAGAGGTATCGTTATATGGGGGCTATACGAAGACGTGGACCTGCACAGATAATTTTCTGTCATAGGTTGTAGTATCTATTACGAACATCAAATACCAAATTTGAAACAATTCCGGTGAATAATGTCGCTAAAATCATCAAAATACTGAATATCGGGAGGTACCTTTATATGGGGGCTATACGAAGACGTGGACCTGTACAGACAATTTTCTGTCATAGGCAGTAGTATCCAGCACGAACTTCAAATACCAAAATTGAAACAATTCCGGTGAATAATGTCACTTAAATCACCGAAATTCCGAAAAAAGGGAGGTACCTTTATATGGGGGCTATATCAAAACGTGGACCTACTTGGCTCATTTTCAATGCCAAAAGTCTTGCAGACATAATACACATTTGAGTAAAATTTTATCAACCTAATTCATTTCGTTCGGAAGCTATGGTGGAGGGTATAAAAAAATGACAAGTTTGGAATACTCCACAGACTGACGGACGGACATCGCTAGATCGTCTTCAAATGCCCTGAAAGGGATTTTGTCCAAAGAGAGCTAAGGTCTAAAACCGTTATTTCGATGAGGCACGTTTTGGTGGTATCAAATGTGGAAAGTGGAAATAACAACTTTATGTTTTGAATAATCATAATCTCTCAAATATCCGCACATTTAACACTCTACAGGTTCCCAACCCAACATCATCTACATAAATATTTCTGCACTCATACATCGCTCACAAAGCCTTCCCAATATCCATCATTAACATTATACCTTTCATTAACTGTTTATTTCAACTCCCCCTAACCTCACATTGACTCATACACAAACACTCTCACAACTCCATCAACGTTCCCCACCTGCTCTCGCAAGGTGTAATGTTGCGGCCGTAGTTGCCATGTGGTGGGCCAGTGAACGAGCGACAATGAAACGACGCGTAATGAGATGATAGTTGGAGGAGTTTGATTCACAAACACCTTTTCTTGGCACAACCAAAGAGTGACTGTGTGTATGTGTGTGTGTGAAGTACAGTGTGCGTATGACTGGAAGTACAGAGAACCACAGACCCCAAATACCAACTACACACACATACTCACATACATTCTTATGTTCATACTTTCCAATGTATGTATGTGCATAATAGATGAACTAATAACTCATTATTAATCCACAGCATAATTATCAGGTGTCTAACTTGGAGTTGATTATTGTTGTTGTTGTTGCTGCCGCTGCTGCTGTTTATTATGTCGCCTCTTCTCGCTCGCACTGTTGGTGTTGGTTTCCTCAAGTAGAATTTGTTATTGGGTTTGCTCAACTCATACTTCTCCGTTGCCAATCTACATCGAATATGTTGGAATCTAGTGTTCTTTGAAGGTAAAAAACTAGGTAGTTAGCCAAGCGTGTCCCCAATAGGAAAAAGAAGAAGAAAAAAAATTGACTTTTATGCGTTTGGAAGAATATTTTAATACTAAATAGGGTCGTAGGGAGCATGTTCTCTCATTTCTTTTATAAATTATTTAATTCAGCAAATAGTGACTTTCTTAAGGGAATGAGTAATATTGGGAAACAATTGGACAGTAGGAGTATATGTAGGCAAATTTCTTTTTAAATAGTAAAATAGAGGTGTTTTATGATGGGTATTTATTTCGAAGTTATTGCGGTAAAGCATATGCGAATTAATCCCCAGAAGAATCGAAGTTTGATTGAAGTTATACTAATAAATCTTTTTCAGAGCAAATTCTTTAATTCGTTTTTAAGGGTCCAAACAATTGGAGATTTTAAAGAATTATTTCTAAAAGTTTTACTGACTTGTATTTTTTTTTCGAATATATCCTGAACGACCCAGAGACTACTTAGGAATTTTTTTTGACAGAACCTGAGACCAATTATCTGTTTTTTTTTTTTTTTTTTTTTTGAGAATATCAATTTTTAATGAGAAATATGAAATATGAGAAATAATTAAGAAAAGAAACTCTTAGGCATCAAGATTTCAGAATTTCTTGGAATATTCTAGATTTTTTAAAGGCGGAACAAGGTGAATTTTTTACATATTTTTTTTATAAAGGATAAATGTGAGATGATTTAAGATTTCATATCAATAAGTCCATAAAATTAGTCGAAATTTTGTAAAATTTTTTCCGGAGGACAAGTTCAAGTTGAATTTTTTCAATTTTTTGAAGGGTTAAGTAAGAACTTTTTGATGATTTTTTTTATTAATTTTTTATGTATTTAGTACCATTTTTCAATACTCTTTTATGAAGGACCAACATGAAATTGTTCAAGATTTTTTTATGAAGGACTAATCTAATCTCAAAAGTTTAGAACTTTTTCTGAAGAACCAATGTAAAATTTTTCAATAATTTTTTTTTTGAAGGATCAATTTGGATTTTTCCGATTTTTCATTTAGAATATCTTTTAAACGAAAATTTTTTCTGTAATTTTCCGGAACGATCTACGAGGAAATGCTGACAATTTTTACTGTTTCCCGAAAGCTTAAGATTTTTTATGAAGCAAAAATGCACACAATTTTTACTTTTTCCTGAAGGATCAATCAATTTTTGTTTATAAAGGACCAATGCGAAATTTTTTAGAACTGCTTTTGAAGGTCCAACGTTTAAATTTGCTATAATTGTTTTGAAGGGTCAATGCGGTTTTTCTAATTTTCTTCCGAATTTTTTTTGACAAAAAAAAAAAAAAAAAACAAAAATTCGGCAGGACGTTTGAAGAATTAACTTGAATTTTATAAGATTCTTTTAGGACGTGAACTTTCTCATGGGTTTTTTATGAAAGCCAAAAGTGGTCTTATTTCTTCCTGCGGACCAACCTGGAGTTTTTGTCATTCCGTCTGTAACACCTCGAAATATACATTTTAGACCCTACAAAGTAACAAAGTAATATATTCTTGATTAACATAAAATTCTATGTCGATTTAGCGATGCCCGTCCATCTGTGGAAATCACTTTAGCTTCCGAACGAAATGAATTAGGATGATAAAATTTTACTCAAATGTGTATTATGTCTGCAGAACTTTTGGTATTGAAAATGGGCCATATAGGTCCACGTCTTGGTATAGCCCCCATATAACGGTACCTCCAGATACTCGGTACTTTGATGATTTTAGCGACATTTTTTTACCGGAATTGTTTCAAATTTGGTATTTGAAGTTCGTTATAGATACTACAACCTAAGACAGAAAATTGTCCGCGCAGGTCCATGCTTTGGTATAGCCCCCTTTATAGCGGTACCTCCCGATATTCGTTACATTGATGATTCTAGCGCCTTTATTCACCGGATTTGTTTCAAATTTGGTATTTGAAGTTCCTAATGGATACTACAGCCTAAGACAGAAAATTGTCTGTGCAGGTCGACGTCTTCGTATATCCTCCATGTAACCGTACCACCCGATATTCGGTATTTTGATGCTTTTAGCGACATAATTCACCGGAATTGTTTCAAATTTGGTATTTAAAGTTCGTTATGGATACTACATCCTATGAAAAAAAATTGTGTGTGCAGGTCCACGTCTTTGTATAGCCCCCATATAGCGGTACCTCACGGTATTCGATATTTTGATGATTTAAGCGACATTATTCACTGGAATTGTTTCAAATTCCGTATTTGAAGTTCATAATGGATACTACAACCTATGAATAAAAATTGTGTGTGCAGGTACAGGTCTTCGTATAGACCCAATATACGGTACCTCCCTATATTCGGAATTTTCATGATTTTAATTATTTTTTATTAAAGTTTCGCATTTGAATATTGTAATGGTTTATGACAAAATTTGCCTATGCAGGTCAACGTCTAGACCCTAATATAAGGGTCGGGCTGTCCGAACGGGGCTGTCCGAACCTACAGATTTGTACTTGTTTATTTCTAAAATATTAGCTCCCATTTTCAGCTTCCCATTGGATCCTAAAAAAAGTGACTAACTCGCAATAGAATTTTTTGCCCAAATCAAATATTTACTTTTTTGCTTCTCAGGCGATTATGGCGCGTCATATAATAACGTGTTCATAATTATTTTTATATTTTTCATCCGTTTGACTGTTTTGAAAAAAAAAAAAAAAAAAAAACTACAATTATGGTAATTGTTTCGAAAAAGAAATGCTACTTTTCATACGATTTTGAAATATTTCTAAGATGACAAGTCATTAGCTTACGTTCGCTGCCTGCTCCACATGACATTTATTGGTGTGCAAACAAGGCGAACTGTTACTGGCCGACTAACTGCCTGCCTGCCTGCCTATCTTATCTTTTTGGAATTTTTGATATTTTCATCATCATCATCATGCATGCCGTAGTATTCAATGTTATTAACAACAACGAAACGTTTTTGAAATCCAAGCAAGTAAATAATATGGAGAGCGTGTTGAGGTGTTAAAGGCCCAAATACCTGACCAAGGTACGTGTTTGCTGCACTTGTCATTATGTAACTGAGCTAATTTTGGAAATTATGATGAGCAGCAGAATGGTGCCCCTCAACTCGGATCGTCTCGGCTACTGCTGTTTCTGATAATGAGGCCAAAACGAACGGGGATGTGGATGGAGGACAAGAATGAAGGACCAGTTAAGTATTTCTATATTCTAACTGTACCCAACACCCCTAGACCGAAGAAATTGTTACTCTGTTGTTGTTGTTGTTGTTATTTCCGAGTGTTTGTTTTGTTGTTGTTTTTTCGCACATTTCAATTTTAGATACTTGCGCTGTTCCTGCTGCCTCGTCTAAGATGAGACACTGTTTTCCGTTTACTGCCAGTAGTAGTTGTTGTTGGTGTTATTGTTGTTGTTGCTTTTCCATGATAAGATTTTCTTCAGAGCCTCATTAAAAAGGGGTCATCATAAAATTGCCTTCACTCCTTTACCGCTGCCGATGCCGCTGCTTCTGTTGTTACACTTTAGATGGCTGGCTGGCTGGCAGGCAGGCTGTCAACGTGTGGTGGCTCACCGAGTGTCCGGAGATGCACGCGCTGGATTTGGAACAACAACAACAACAACAAAGGGAATGTACGAACTGAGGGCAGTCAAATTGTCATAAATTTGGGCCACCTAAGGGGATGTAATAACCACCGTGAAATTTTTTCAAGATTTACATGGATTTTAAATTTCCAAATTTCCTTATATCGAAAGCAATAAATCATAGTTTTCTTCAAAAAAAAAAAAAAAAAAAATAAATAAATAAATAAATAAATAAATAGATAAATAAATAAATAAATAAATAAAAATAAAAAATAAAAAATAAAATTTTTTTTTTCACAGAAAAACTGAAGCTGAATTCAAAAATTTCATAATAAAAGTTCAGTACCAATACACTGTGTGACAAAATTGATTATTTTGGAATTTGGAAAAATCCAACAGATTATAAAAGGAAGAGCCAAAAAAATGAAGACACGTATAGGTGTTTTGAAAGTTTACTTCGCCAAATAACCTAAAAATTGGAAGCATGTTCCTCCCTCTTCAATATTTTTGAATATTTTCAGATTAAGATCAGATCCATTGATTTAAGGTACATGGTGTCTTTGGCAATATTAAAGACAACAATACGAGGATTATTTTGGTCCACAACTTTAACCCTTAAGCGAGTCAAAATATGGGTCTTTTTGGTACTTTTTTCAAAATATGGTTCAAAACTCCCTTTAAACGGCATCCTAGCAAGTTAAAATATTCCATAAAATTATTTGTCCTTAAATTCTACTATAAGTGCCAGAAGACATGAAAAGTCTAAATCTTATCCAAACGCCAGGGGTTAATAAATAATAAAAACACATTTTAAGGTTAAAGACGTACCTCTTGTGAGTTTATGCCAAATTCTCTAGCAAGGCATCATTTTGGAGGGATGACGTCAGAGAGCAAAATATTCTACATCAAATTTCACTAAAAGTCTTCAAAGAGAAGAAATCTCTAGGTACATTATATATCAGGGAAATATTTGCATCAAAATTGCAAAAAAAAAAAAAACTAAAATAATTCATTTTTTTGGATTAACGCCGTACTTGATGTGAATTTATGCAAAATTCTCAAAGAACGCATTATTTTAGAAGGATGATGTTAAAGGCAAAAATATTCTTCATCGAATTTCACTATAAGTCACCAAAGAATATAAATCTCTATTTTCATTACATATAAAGAAAATGTATGTATCAATGTTTGCAAAAAAACCAATAATATTCCCTAGCCTTTTTGAGTTAAATACGTAATTCATGTGAATTTTTGTAAAATTCTCCAACAAAGCATCACAATAGAAATATGATTACAAAGATAAAATTATTCTTCATCAAATTTCGCTAGAAGTCACCAAGGAAAATAATTCTCTATGTCCATTATATATCAAGGAAAAATACGTATCAATGTTGGCAAAAAAAAAAATTCCCTTAAAAATATTAAAGCCGTACTTCATGCGAGTTTATGCAAAATTCTGCCACAAATCATGAGTTTAGAAGAAAAACATCAAAGACAAGAATATTCTCCATTAAATTTCATTATGAGTCACCACAAATAAGAAATCTCTATTTCTATTATAAATATTTAAAAAATTTGCAACAAAATTGCCAAAGAAAAACCCCAAAATTATTTCCTAATTTTTGGGTACTTTACATTACTTGATGTGAGTAAGTGCAAAATTCTCCTACAAGGCATCGTTCTAGAAGATTGATATTAAAGACAAAAATATTCTCCATCGAATTTCACTATAAGTCTCCAAAGAAAAGAAATCTAAAATTCCATTATATAACAAGAAAACTTTTGCATAAAAATTGCCAAAAATATATATATATATACATTTCCTTTTTTGGGGGTAAAAACTGTACTTCACTTGAGTTGATACCTAATTCTCCAACAAAACATCATTTTACAAGAAAGATCTCAAAGAGAAAATTATTCCTTATTAAATTTCACTGTAAGTCACCAAAGAAGAAAAATCTCTATGTCCTTCATACATCAAGAAAAAAAATTAATTAATATTGGAATATAAGCAAAAAATGTTCTCATTTTTTTGATCAATTTTTCCTCGGCCTTTTTTTCGAGTTGTTGCTTGAAAGCAACATAAAATTTCGTTTTAGACAGAGAGTACCAAAAGAAGAAATATTCTATATGAAATTTCAATATAATTCTCCGAATGAACTATACATCTAGGTATAATAGTTTTTAAGAAAACCTCCATCGAATTTGTATATTACAAGTGAAAAATATGTATTAATGTTTTTTTGCTTCTAATCTAAAACGTTTTCATTTTGAGACAATATCTCTGTTAATCCTTAATTTTTTGGACATAGTATCAAAGGAAGAACTGATCTAGATCAAATTTCATTATGAGTCTCTGAAGAAGAAGAAATTTGTATACTAATATATACCATAATAAAATGTCATATGTTTTTGGTTCATCAAAAAACCCTTTGTTTTTCGACTAATCTAGCGCTTTTTTGAAATCGTACTTCATGTGAGTTTATGCAAAATTCTCCAACAAAGCTTCATTCTAGAAAAATAATTTTAGAGACAAAATTATTCCTTATCAAATTTCACAATAACTCCCCAAAGAAGAGAAATTCCTATATCCATCACATATCAAGAAAAAATTTAAATTAATGTTGCAAAAAAAAAAAAAAAAAAAAACGCGAATATATTTCCTAAATTTTTTAAATAAAATTTTCTTCGGTCTTTTTTCGAGTTGCTACTTGAAAGTAACATAAGTTCTCGTTTTAGACAAAATATGTCAAAAGAATAAATAATCTACACAAAATTTACCAATGAATCTCAGAATAAACCATACATCTAGGTTTAATAGTTTTCGAGAAAATTTCAATCGAATTTGTGAATTACAATAAAAAAAAATGTTTCTACGTTTTTATGCCCTTCACCATAGTATGGAGGGTATATTAGGTTTGTCATACCGTTTGTAAGACCTCGAAATATACATTTTAGACCCCACAAAGTATATATATATATATTCTTGATCAGCATAAAATTCTATGTCGATTTAGCGAAGTGCGTCGGTCGGTCTGTCTGTGGAAATCACTTTAGCTTCCGAACGAAATGAATTAGATTAATAAAATTTTACTCAAATATGTATTATGTCTGCAGAATTTTTGGTATTGAAAATGGGTCATGTAGGTCCACGTTTTGGTATAGCCCCCATATAAAGGTACCTCCCTTTTTTCGGTTTATGGTATTTGAAGTTCGTAACGGATGCTACAGCCCCTGACAGAAAATTGCCTGTGCAGGTCCACGTCTTCGTTTACCCCCCATATAACGGTACCTCCCGATATTCGGTATTTTAATTATTTTAGCGACATTATTCATCGGAATTGTTTCAAATTTGGTATTTGAAGTTCGTAATGAATACTACAGCCTGTGACAGAAAATCGTCTGCGCAGGTCCAGGTCTTTGTATAACTCCCATATAACGGTACCTTCCGATATTCGGTATTTTGATGATTTTAGCGACATTATTCACCGAAATTGTTTCAAATTTGGTATTTGAAGTTCGTAACGGATGCTACAGCCTATGTCAGAAAATTGTTTGTGCAGGTCCACGTCTTCGAGGATCCCCCATATAAGGGTACCTCTCGATATTCGGTATTTTAATGATTTTAGCGACATTATTCACCGGAATTGTTTCAAATTAGGTAGTTGAAGTTCGTAACGGATGCTACAGCCTATGACAGAAAATTGTCTGTGCAAGTCCACGTCTTCATATAGCCCCCATATAACGGTACCCCCCAATATTCGGTATTTTGATGATTTTAGCGACATTTATCACAGGGATTGTTTCAAATTTGGCATTTGAAGTTCGTAACGGATGCTACAGCCCCTGACAGAAAATTATCTGTGCAGGTCCACGTCTTCCTATAGCCCCCATATAACTGTACCCCCCAATATTCGATATTTTGGTGATTTGAGCGACATTATTCAACGCAATTGTTCCAAATTAGGTATTTGAAGTTCGTAATGGATACTACAGCCTAAGACAGAAATTTGTCTGTGAAGGTCCAAGTCTTCGTAGATCCCCCATGTAAGGGTACCTCCCGATATTCGGTATTTTAATGATTATAGCGACATTATTCACCGGAATTGCTTCAAATTCGGTATTTGAAGTTCGTAACGGATGCTACAGCCTATGACGGAAAATTGTCTGTGCAGGTCCACGTCTTCGTAGATCCCCCATATAAGGGTACCTCCCGATATTCGGTATTTTGAGCATTTTAGCGACATTATTCACCGGAATTGTTTCAAATTCGGTAGTTGAAGTTTGTAACGGATGCTGCAGCCCATGACAGAAAATTGTCTAGGAAAGTCCACGTCTTCATATAGCCTCCATATAACGGTACCCCCCGATATTCGGTATTTTGAGGATTTTAGCGTCATTTTTAACCGGAATTGTTTCAAATTTGGTATTTAAAGTTCGTAATGAATACTACAGCCTGTGACAGAAAATTGTCTGTGCAGGTCCACGTCTTCGTATAGCCCTCATATAACGGTACCTCCCGATATTCGGAATTTTGATAATTTTAGCGACATTATTCATCGGAATTGTTTCAAATTTGGTATTTGAAATTCGTAATGAATACTACAGCCTATGACAGAAAATTGTCTGTGCAGGTCCACGTCTTCGTATAGCACCCATAGAACGGTACCTCCCGATATTCGGTATTTTGGTGATTTTAGCGTCATTTTTTTTTTTTTTAAATTTTCAGGTTCCCTCCGAATGTGTTTTTTTCATAAAAACTCTACCTAAACTAAGAATTTTTTTATCCTGAAAAAATGTTGGCCAAAATTATTTTAGCTTAGCTTTTGTACCCCTTCAAGTTTAAAAACCAACCAACTTTCTTGAGCAGGTCAGTTATTACAGGTGGTTGCTTGCTGCTCGATTGCTGGCTTTTTGGACAACTTGTCTCAGCGAACAGCCAAACACTTGCTTTGTCTTTGCCGAGCAGAAATAACAGAAACGTACCATGAAGAGCCAGTCATAGCAACCAGTTAAACTCCCATGTGGTGGCTGTGGTGGTGTGACCCAAGGCACTCACACACACAAATTTTGCGGGCAACTGCAAAAATGCACTTCAAACAATAATAACAACAACAACAATTACAACCATGGACAGTGCAACAGGACTCTAAACTTCTTTGTGGCTGGAAAAAGGAAGAGACCAGTAACACAAAAAAGAAAAATGCAACAGCTAAACACCACAACTCAGCAGTGGCAGGATTCAAGAGGTCTTCAACCAGCAACAGAGAGGACGGAGAGGGGAACGCACTGCTATTGCACAAAAAAGGGAGGATAGTCCTGTTGCACTTGTGGCACAACGCAAAGAGATGTTTTTTGCAACAATTGCATGGCAAGGCATTGAATAGAAATTTCGTTACTGCCCGGCGAGAGTGAGGATGGCTCAAAATTTGTAAATAACAACAACCCAACAATGTTCGCTCACTGTTTGTGGCAAAGTAGGTACTTAGCAGCGCTTTACAACTGAAATTACAACATAGCAACAACAACAAACAACAAAAGCAAACAATTCACACGCACACTCAACTCAAATCCCGGAACCGGAAAATATTAAACGTTTGTGAAAAATCCTCAAGCGAAAAACACCAACAACAACAACAAAAGAAACAATAAACGCCTGGCCACCAAAACCCACGGGTCTATCGATGCCAAAGCAAAAGGCTGTGAGAGAGAGAGAGAGGGGGAGAGGGTTTGAAGTATGAGTTTGACTGACTGCATGCCAGGCGTCGCAACGAAAAGGGAAAGTGGCAAATTGGTAAATGGCAAAAACATGGCAAATCCCCTTTTGCCACAACGCATTGTCCTGGTGGCTGGGATGTGTTTTTTTTTGCGCAACCACGACAAGAACGCAAAAATCCTCGGCATGAACTCACTTTCTCCTGTGGCGAGAGTATGAGAGTGTGTCTGCAAGTGTTTGTTGATATTTGCAATTTCCCTTCTATGGGTGTGTGTGTGTGCATTTTCTGTTTTTCTTGCAGATAATTACACTTCATCATTTCGGAATTTTTCCCAGCTCACCGCTTGCTTTGGGTAATTGATAGCCTATTGATTTCAAGCCAGCCACCCAGTCTCTTGAGGGTTTTTCTGCCTAGATTACAAAGAGCATAACCCAAACATTTCACTTTGAAAGGGGATTTCGGGTCAAAGGTCATGGTGAACAGAGTAGTGCCAAAATAAAAGGATTACCCAAATTCGCAAAAAAAGGGTTAACCACTCCGCAAATTCCCTTAAGGACTCTTAAATTCACAACAAAACTTGCTCATCCTTTGTTAACTACCTTTGTTCTTTTTGTTGTTCAAAATCGAATTGAAATCAATCAGGGTTCGCCAATTTCAATTTCAATTCGCAAACAACCCTTTCCTTTGTAGTTTTTTGTTTTTTTTGTGTTGTTGTTGTTTTGATGATGTCCTTTTCTTTGACAGTTTATTGCAAAAATCACCGAGATTCGCACATCGAGTAACAATGGCAGATATTGGCATTTAAGTACCGTTATATTGTTACGTAATTGAGTAATGATTGGTGTTGTTGTGTTTTGTTGTAAGTTGAGAATCGAAGGTAAATATGGGTGATTAATTGATGACAACTTGAATTGTAATTGAGTTACAATGAAAAGAAATTAAAAAAAAAACAAACAAAAGAGAGAAAGAGATAGAGAGCGAGAGATGATCCTTAAGATCCCTGTTAAGCTCAAAATACATAAATCACAGGGAAGATTAATTGGAGATAAATTTCGATGAAGAGCGACAATACAGGGTGAGATCAAAAAACTGCAAAAAAAGTCAAACGCCATAATTTTTACATTTTTTTTAATTTTATTGAATTCAAACAAAAAATGTCGGAAATAGCATCAAATTTTAGAATAAGTTTAGATTTTTTGCTCAAAGCGTTTGCTTGAGGTTATCGACGCTTTGGTATTGTTTAGTGTCAACCTTGTCAACCTGTTTGGAACAGTGGGTTCTCCTAAAAAACAATACATAAAAAATAAAAATTGCACGTTTATAGTATGCCTTTGAAAAAATGTTTCAAAAAATCTACGTTTATGACAGGTCTTGGGAAAAATATTTTTTAAAAAAAATCCACATCCAGGAAGGCATTTAACAAATATTTAAAAAAAAAAACACGTTTATGGCAGGCCCTTGGAAAAATATTTTTCAAAAATTCCTCATTTATGGTAGGACTTGGAAAATATTTTTAAAAAATCCATGGTTATGGTAGACCATTCGATTTTTTTCTTCAAAATATCTATGTTTTTGTTGGGTCTTTAGGAAAATATTTTTTAAAAAATCCACGTTTATGGTAGGCATTTGGAAAAATATTTAAAGAAAAATCCTCGTTTATGGTAGGCCTTTCGAAAAATATTTTTTAAAAAATCCACGTTTATAAAGGCCTTTGGAGAAATATTTTTAAAAAATCTAGGTTTTTTAAAGTCCATTGAAAAAATATTTTTAAAAAAATCCAAGTTTATTTTGAAAAAATATTTTAAAATATTTTAATTATGGTAGGCCTTTGGAAAAATATTTTTTAAAAAACTCCACATCCTGGAAGGCTTTTAACAAATATTTAAAAAAAAAAACACGTTTATGGCAAGCCCTTGGAAAAATATTTTTCGAAAAATTCTCATTTATGGAAGGCCTTGGAAAATATTTAAAAAAATTTATGGTTATGGTAGACCATTCGATATTTTTTTTTTTTTCAAAATATCCATGTTTTTGTTGGGTCTTTAAGAAAATATTTTTTAAAAAAATCCTGGTTTTTGGTAGGGCTTTGGAAAAATATTTTTAAAAAATCCAGTTTTTTTAAAGTCCTTTGGAAAAATATTTAAAAAAAATCCAAGTTTATCAAAGTCCTGGAAAAAACTATTTTTAAAAAATATTTTAAAATATTTTAATTATAGTAGGCCTTTGGAAAAATATTTTTTAAAAAACTCCCCCACCAGGAAGGCCTTTAACAAATCTTTAAAAAAAATCCGAGTTTATGGCAATCCCTTGGAAAAATATTTTTCGAAAAATTCTCATTTATGGTAGGCCTTTGAAAATATTTAAAAAAATCCATGGTTATGGTAGACCATTCGATATTTTTTTTTTCAAAATATCCATGTTTTTGTTGGGTCTTTAGGAAAATATTTTTTAAAAAATCCAGGTTTATGGTAGGCCTTTGGAAAAATATTTTAAAAAAATCCAGGTTTTTTAAAGTCCTTTGGAAAAATATTTTAAAAAAAATCCAAGTTTATCAAAGTCCTGGAAAAAACTATTTTTAAAAAATATTTTAAAATATTTTAATTATAGTAGGCCTTTGGAAAAATATTTTTTAAAAAACTCCCCATCCAGGAAGGTCTTTAACAAATCTTTAAAAAAAAAATCCACGTTTATGGCAAGCCCTTGGAAAAATATTTTTCGAAAAATTCTCATTTATGGTAGGCCTTGGAAAATATTTAAAAAAATCCATGGTTATGGTAGACCATTCGATATTTTTTTTTCAAAATATCCATGTTTTTGTTGGGTCTTTAGGAAAATATTTTTTAAAAAATCCAGGTTTATGGTAGGCCTTTGGAAAAATATTTTAAAAAATCCAGGTTTTTTAAAGTCCTTTGGAAAAATATTTTAAAAAAAATCCAAGTTTATCAAAGTCCTGGAAAAAACTATTTTTAAAAAATATTTTAAAATATTTTAATTATAGTAGGCCTTTGGAAAAATATTTTTTAAAAAACTCCCCATCCAGGAAGGTCTTTAACAAATCTTTAAAAAAAACTCCACGTTTATGGCAAGCCCTTGGAAAAATATTTTTCGAAAAATTCTCATTTATGGTAGGTCTTGGATAATATTTTTTGAAAAATCCGCGTTTATAGAAAACGTTATAAAAACAAGTAAAAAATATTTTTTAAAAAGTTCTCGTTTATGGAAGAGCTTTGGAAAATATTTAAAATAAAAATATGGTAGATCATTGGTGTTTTTTTAAATATCCGTGATTTTTTTGTATCTTTAGAAAAATATTTTTTAAAAAATCCACTTTTACGATAGGCCATTGGAAAAATATTTTTTAAAAAATCCTCTTTATAGCAGTCCTCTAAACAATTATAAAAAAAAAAACAAAGTTTATGATAGTTTTTTAAAAATAATTAAAAAACATATATGGCCTTCAAACGGCCAATGAAACCGTCACACGTTGCCCGAATTTTGCTCGAAGCGCTTGCTTGAGGTGATCGACACTTTGGTATTTTTTTAGTGTCAACCTTGTAAACCTAGTCCAAGGGATTGATATCCAGAGATTTTGGTGACCATTGTGCACTGGAAATGAAGCGAGGAACCTCATTTTGTAACCATTCTTGGGTGGCGCTTGCTGAGTGCGATGGTGCTGAGTCCTGTTAGAATGTCCAAGGTCTGCGGCCAAAATGTTTGCGTGCCCAAGGCTTAAATACACACTCCAGAATATTTTCGCGATAATATTTGGCATTTATTCTGATCGACCTCCACGGTCGATTAATAGGAGTGGAGAGCGACCATCGGCTGTTATGGCGACCCACACCATCACCATGGCCGGCGCTTGAGTTCTGGTGGCCAACCGAAGGTGCATATTTTCAGCTGACCTAACCTTTGGCAAGTAAACACGATAATTTTGTTTGTTTTCAAAGAATGCTGGACAACGAATGTTATTCTATTTTCTTTCTGTTGCGGTATAAGTTCTTGCACTTTTGGGAATTTCAAAGGACTTACGTCGAGCTCATTTTCAAAATTTGCAGAAGGGAATATTGCAATATGTTTAGCTCACGAGCCATTTTTTGGCCACTGCGAACAAGTCGCGAACCATTTCTGCTGATGTTGCCGTTTTCCTCCGTCCACTTCTTTGACGTCGGGCTAAGCTACCAGAGCATAGTACGAGACACAAAAAATTGATTCACATTTAAATCCTGGAGTGCTCTAACGATAACCGCTTGTTGTTTTCCAGCCAAATATAAAGAAATCACACTATCACGCTTGAATGTCCGATTCACGAATAACTTTTTTTCTGGAAAATTCTGACCAAAATGCTTTTGTACGCTTGTAAACAATATAATGAGCTGTCACTGGAATAATTTTAATAGCTGTCGGACGAGTGGCTTAGAAATGACAGCAGTCTGAATTTGGTTGCAGTTTTGAATTTGGTTTTTTGATGATTGTTGATTTCTGAATTCGTTCGGATGTGCCAAAGGATGTGATATTGTCCATTTGGTGAACAATTAACCCAAAATCGGTTGAAGATATGTATGGGAATTTGAACCGATTCTCACCAATTTTAATAGAGTTCGTCCTTGGGCCAAACACATATTGTTTGGAAAATTTAATCTCAATCGAATAATAAATGCGACCTGCATTTTGCTCACAAAAATACATGGATAGACGTCAGACTCAGAAAGAGATTCTATGAAGATCTTCAAAATTAACTATGGATCTATCCCGCTTCCTCCTCCATGTTACAAACAAATGCACAAAGACATAATACCCTTGTCACTATGAGGTGTATGGTATAAAAATTATCAAACGGGAGAGGGAGAGATCGCGAGAGGCTCTCTAAGATCCATGTTAAGCAGTAAAACTACGATGATCACAGAGAAGAATAATTGAAATTGAAGAATAATTAAATTAAAAAAAAAATAGTTTAAAACCAATTTTCATTGGAAACCCCAGACGGAACGGAGATCCCAAGCTTAAGAGATTATTTTCCGATTGTCCAATTTGTGTTTAGAGATTCTCAAATTATTTTTTATTTGAATTTCAAAATTATCTTGCATTGCAACTTGTTTTACAATAAATCATAAAATTGTCAAGCCAGTCCCGCCGGCTGGCTGGTCGGCTGGCAACTTATAGATTTCTATCACCGATGACATGCAATTGTAATTAATTTTTCATAATTTCCTTCATTTCTTTAATTTCGAAAAGGACACCTTTTGCTCAAAGCAACTCGCCAAGAAAGGAGATTGTCTGCAACCCTTTGGTGGATTGGAGAAAAAAATAAAATAAAATAAAATTCGAATGGCACCCTTGACCGTTTTCAAAACTATGAAACAATAACGTTTAAAAAACCAGGGAAAGAGGGTGCCAGCAATACAACGGAGTGGGTAAATGTGTGTGTGCATGAAACTCGTTTGCATATGAAAGTGTCCTGCCAACGGCTTTCAATTATTTCCATCCTTACACTGCTGCTGTTGTTTCTTAAGAGCAACACCTTTTTGGGTGGTTTTCTTCGTCGACGTTGTCGTCCTTATTCTTCGCAGCATTGAAATTATAATAATTATCAAAACTTTCAATACCCAAATCGAAATAGAAACGGAAACGGGTCTTAGTTTACATAAAACGCCGGGCAAGGACATCTGCTTATTAAGTTTCGATTTCATTCAAATTCATGGCCATGCCGTGGAATACCGAGTCACCCATGGCAAAGAAAAATGAAATGAAATGCATTTGGCGAAACAGAGAATAGTGGTGGTTGGTTTTGGTCGCCTTTAAGACGCTTCCATGCCTTGCCAGAGGTCTTTAAAGAGAGCGTTTGCTGGCGATCAAATACAGTTACTTAATTTATGCAAAAGTTTGAGGATAAGAAACTGGCACAGAAATTCTGTCGATTTTTAGAGCAAAAATTGTGAGCAGGGGTAGGGGGATCCCTTAAAGGACTCGAAATAAAAAAATAAGTAAAAACGTTGTAAGTTCGGCCGTGGACCTGCACAGACAATTTTTTGTCACAGGCTGTAGTATCCATTACGAACTTCCAATGCGGAATTTGATACAATTCCGCCAGATAATGTCGCTAAAATCATCAAAATACCGAATATCGGGGGTACCGTTATATGGGGGCTATACGAAGACTTGGACCTGCACAGACAATTTTCTGCCATAGGCTGTAGCATCCATTACGAACTTCAAATGCGGAATTTGAAATAATTCCGGAAAATAATGTCGCCTAAATCATCAAAATACCGAATATCGGGAGGTACCGTTATGTGGGGGCTATATGAAGACTTGGATCTGCACAGACAATTTTCTGTCATAGGCTGTAGTATCCATTACGAACCTCAAGTACCAAATTTGAAATAATTCCGGTAAATAATGTCGCTAAAAGCATCAAAATACCGAATATCGGGAGGTACCGTTATATGGGGGCTATACGAAGACGTGGACCTACACGGCTCATTTTCTGTCTTATGCTGTAGTATCTGTTACGAACTTCAAATACCAATTTTGAACCAATTCCGGTAAATAATGTCGCTAAAATTATCAAAATACCGAATATCGGGAGGTACCGTTATATGGGGGCTATACGAAGACGTGGACCTGCACAGACAACTTTCTGTCACAGGCTGTAGTATTCATAACGAACCTCAAATACCAAATTTGAAATAATTCCGGAAAATAATGTCGCTAAAATCATCAAAATACCGAATATCGGAAGGTACCGTTATATGGGGGCTATACGAAGACGTGGACCTACATGGCCCATTTTCAATACCAAAATACCAGACATAATACACACTTGAGTAAATTTTTATCAACTTACTTCATTTCGTTCGGAAGCTAGAGTGATTTCCACTGACGGACAAGCGGAGGTTTTACAAACGGAATGACAAACTTAATATACCCTCCATACTATGGTGGAGGGTATAATATTTCAGCTAAGGTTTTCCAAACAAAAAATTAAATTGTTTCAATATTTTCCTCTTCAAAAATCCAATGCGTCTTGAGTTGCTATTTTTTCTCCTCTTCCCTTTTCTCTGCCAATTCCACCTACCTCCAAATTCAATTGTCCATTGGAAATCGTGGGAATTTCGTTGCAACATCTAGTTAATTCACATGTTCGCCACACACACACACACACAGTATTGAAATGGTCAGTCAATTTTCAAAACGAATTATTATTTTTGGATTATGGGGTCATAACCACTAATCACATACGAGTCTTGACAAATGTAATTTTCCAAGTAATTGTCTGTCGTCTGGAAAAAGTAACAACAAACGCCCCAAGACACGCCATCAAAACAACAGCAAAAACAACAACCCGACAAGGGAACCACCAAAATAGAAAAAGTAATTCTTTTTCTTATTCGCATTTGAAACTGGGTCGTTGGTGCAAAAAATAAAGAGTGGCCCAGACCAGACCCCCTCATGGAGAAACAAGGAAAAAAAAATTGTCATATTATTATTAACCACAACAACAATAATAACATCAGCAACAACATTTCAATCATTAAATCACAATCCACGCTGGATCGGTTCGCTCGCATGTTCGTAACTGCGTTGCTTATTTTTTTCCCGGCTGCCGTTATTGTGTCCCACAAATTAGTGCTTGAAATTTTCGAAAAAAACAGAAACTCCAAACTTGAGAAAATCACGCATTTCTTAAAAAAATTGGCTGATGACGATGTAGCTGATGTTGATGGGAAACTGAAGAATAATCGAGGCATTGAATTTGTCTGTCGTTATGTTGCATTTGATTTATTTTCGAATTGAATTGGGGATTTGGAACAGTGGGTTTTCTTTAAAAAAATTAATAAATAAAAATAAAAATAAATAGATAAAAAATAAATAAAAATAAATAAAAAATAAATAAAAATACATAAATAAATAAAATTAAATAAATAAAAAAAAATAAAAAATTAAAATTCTACGTTTATGGTTAGCCTTTGGAAAAATATTTTTTAAAAAATCCACGTTTTTTGAAAGCCTTTGGAAAAATATTTTTTAAAAAATCGACGTTTATTGAAAGCCTTTGGAAAAATATTTTTTAAAAAATCCACGTTTATTGAAAGCCTTTGGAAAAATATTTTTTTAAAAATCCACGTTTATTGAAAGCCTTTGGAAAATATTTTTTAAAAAATCCACGTTTATTGAAAGCCTTTGGACAAAATATTTTTTAAAAAATCCACGTTTATTGAAAGCCTTTGGAAAAATATTTTTTAAAAAATCCGCTATTATTGAAAGCCTTTGGAAAAATATTTTTTGAAAAATCCATGTTTATTGAAAGCTATTGGAAAAATATTTTTTAAAAAATCCAAAAAAATATTTTTTAAAAAATCAGAACCAGGCCTGCCATGAAGCCATTGGAAAAATATTTTTTATAACATTCGTTTATGGTAGGCCTTGGTAAATATTTTTTGAAAAATTCACGTTTATAGAAGGCTTTTAAAAAACAGTTAAAAATAATTTTGAAAAAATATACGTTTGCAAAAATATGTTTTAAAAAACTCTTCAAAATATCCATGTTTTTGTTGGGTCTTTTAGGAAAATGTTTTTTAAAAAATCCACGTTTATGATAGGCCTTTGGAAAAATTTTTTTTAAAAAAAATCCACATCCAGGAAGGCCTTTAACAAATATTTAAAAAAAAAAACCACGTTTATGGCAAGCCCTTGAAAAAATATTTTTCGAAAAATTCTCGTTTATGGTAGGCCTTGGAAAATATTTTAAAAAAAATCCATAGTTATGGTAGACCATTGGATTTTTTTTCAAAATATCCATGTTTTTGTTAGGTCTTTAGGAAAATATTTTTTTTTAAATCCGCGTTTATGGTAGGCCTTGGAAAAATATTTTTTTGAAAAAATACAAGTTTATAGAAGGCCTTTAAAAACAGCAATTAAAAAATATTTTTTAAAAAGTTCTCGTTTACGGTAGGGTTTTGGAAAATATTTTTAAAAAAATCCATAGTTATTGTAGACCATTGGATTTTTTTCAAAATATCCATGTTTTTGTTAAGTCTTTAGGAAAATATTTTTTAAAAAATCCACGTATATGGTAGGCCTTGGGAAAAATAATTTTTAAAAAATCTTCTTTATAGCAGGCCTCCAAACAATTATTAAAAAAACAAAACAAAGTTTATGATAGGCCTTTAAAAATAATTTAAAAAAAATCCTAGGAAAAATATTTTTAAATAATCCAGATTTATGCGAGGCCGTTCAAAAAATCCACGTTTATCGAAGGCCTTTAAAAAATCAAAAAAAAAAAAACTCGTCTGTGATAGGTCTTTGGAAAAATATTTAATTTAAAAAAATAATGTTTGTGTTAGGCCCAGGAAAAACATTTTTTAAATAATCCACATTTATGGGAGGCCTTTCAAAAAATCCATGCTGATCGAAGGCCTTCAAAAAAAAAAAAAAAAAACTCGCCTGTAATAGGCCTTTGGAAAAATATTTTTTTAAAAAACTTCAGATTTATAAGAGGCCTTAAAAAATAATTTTAAAAAAATCACGTTTAGGGTAGGCCTTGGGAAAATATTTTTTAAAAAATCCACGTCTACAGAGGCCCTTTAAACAATAATAAAAAAAATACGTTTATGGTAGGTCTTTGCAAAAATATTTTCTAAAAATCCACATTTATGGTAGCCCCTTGAAAAATATTAAAAAAACATGTTTACAAAAGGCTTTTGGAAAAATATTTTTTAAAAATCCACGTTTGTGGTAGGCCTTTGAAAAAATATATTTTTTTAATCCTCGCTTATGGCAGGCCCTTGGAAAATATTTTTTAAAAACTCAACCTTTGAGGTAGGCCTTTGAAAAAATATTTTTTTAAAAAACTTCAGATTTATAAGAGGCCTTAAAAATAATTTAAAAAAAATCACGTTTAGGGTAGGCCTTTGGAAAATATTTTTTAAAAAAATCCACGTCTACAGAGGCCCTTTAAACAATAATAAAAAAAAATACGTTTATGGTAGGTCTTTGCAAAAATATTTTCTAAAAATCCACGTTTATGGTAGCCCCTTGAAAAATATTAAAAAAACATGTTTATAAAAGGCTTTTGGAAAAATATTTTTTAAAAATCCACGTTAATGCTAGGCCTTTGAAAAAATATATTTTTTTAATCCTCGCTTATGGCAGGCCCTTGGGAAATATTTTTTAAAAACTCAACCTTTGAGGTAGGCCTTTGAAAAAATATTTTTTAAAAAAATCAAATTTTGAGGCAGGCTCTTGAAAAAATATTTTTTTAAAAAATCCACCTTTGAAGCAGGCCTCTAAAAGAATGTTTTTTTAAAAATCCACGTTAATGCTAGGCCTTTGGAAAAATATATTTTTTTTAATCCTCGCTTATGGTAGGCCCTTGGGAAAATATTTTTTAAAAACTCAACCTTTGAGGTAGACCTTTGGAAAAATATTTTTTTTTAAATTCACATTTATAAAAGGCCTTTAAAAATAATTAAAAAAATAACGTTTAGGGTAGGCATTTGGAAAATAAAGTCCACGTTTATGGTAGGCCTTTGGAAAACATTTTTTTTTTTGAATCCTCGCTTATGGTAGGCCCTTGGAAAAATATTTTTTTTTGAAAAATGCACCTTTGAGGTAGGGCTTTGAAAACATATTTTTTAAAAAAATCAACCTCTGAGGTAGGCCTTTAAAAAAATATTTTGGAAGGTTATTTTTGTAAAAATCCACGTTTATGGTAGGCTTTTAGAAAAATATTTTTACAAAATCCACGTTAATGGTAGGCCTTTGGAAAAATATTTTTTTTGAATCCTCGCTTATGGTAGGCCCTTGGAATTTTTTTTTTTTTGAAAAATCCACCTTTGAGGTAGGGCTGTGAAAAAATATATTTTTTTAAAATCCCCGTTTATAGAAGGCCCTGGGAATTTAAAAAAAATTCCTGGATTCCAGCTCTTTCCCTTCACCCAATACCAAATTTAGTGCTACTTAGTACTTTTCGTACAATTAGCCTACATATAAAAAAAGTATATTTTTATACTTTTCGTACCATTCTGACCGCTTTGGGCCAAAGGGGTGACCCTCACCCAAAATTTCAAGATTCCATTGTTAGCCGCTTCGTCTGGGTGTTGATTTATCATTTTCTTGAACCACTGTTCAAATTTCTCTCCCCTCTACCCCTCTTGCAGTAGAGCCACACATATTGACGGAGCCCCAACTTGCACTCAGAGAGCCAGAAAGAAAAGTGCGTTGGCATTCTATTGTTTTCCCATGGCCAACTAAGACATTGCGTTTTCTTTCAATTGTCTTTTATTTTTTTTCTTAAAGTTTTCCATTCTAACGTGAATTGTTGGTGGTGGTGGTGGTTTGATTTGAGATATTCGGTTATGGTCTATTAATTAGATGAGAATGAACTACTTTTTTTCGAACAACAGGTGACAATTGTAATGGTGGTGCTGGCGGCGGTTGATTTTTTCATATTTCGAATTATTTTTATGAGTTCTGTTTTTCGTATTTTTTTGTCTTGTAAATATCTTTTGGGAAAATATCTTAGTTTTTTCCAAGAAATCTTAACTTAGATGGGGGAGGGGGAGTTGGGGTGGCCACCTCAACTAATAATTATCTATTTAAAGCTTAAATTGCCACCAAACCAAGTTTGGGGTTTTTTTTTTCCAAAACCTTGCCATGTTCAGTTAGTTATTGCGGTAAATTTTTAGATTACGAAATATTTACGTCATGGGAATTTATTTCATTATTTTTATTATTTTTCTGTTTTTTGAGCTCTTATAGAGTTCAATTGTTCAAATTCGAACAAAGATTTGAATGTGCGTTTTTTTTCAATTTTTTTTTTTTTTTTTTTTTTTGGAAGGGGGTCTCTTTGATTTACCCACACAATGTCTTAAATTATATGTTTGTCAATGCGGGGCCCTGGTTGAGGTACGTAATTTTCTTATAATCTTTTTTTTATATTAGCAGTGCGAATGGAAAAATAAGAAAAATTGAAATAAAAAAAGAAAAAAAAAAAATAAATAAAAATCTGAAAACTAAATGTTGAAAACTAATCTCAATCTGAGGTTTTACCATAACGAACGAGGTTCGCCTTGGGTCCCCCCACACCAAAAATAGTTCCCGAAAAAAATTTCTAAAAATTTCGGGCGAATATAGTAATGTAGCCAAGAGAGACATATGGACTCCATGGTAAAATAAAATTTAAAAATTCCCTACATTTCACCTGTTGCCCGGCTAGACTCCATCTAAAGTATTTACAAATGTATCTCTACGGCCATAAAGAATAGTCACAACAATCAAACAGCTAACTGTTGCATCAAACACCACGCAACGGCAACAACTTATTTTCTAAGCCGTTGGCATTTCTCTTTTATAGATTTGCATATCATCGGGACTTGGGGGAATGCGTATGGAAAGGTACACTGAGGAAAAAATTATCGAGTTTCTGAAAAAATGTTAAAAAGCAGTAAGTTCGATCGGGCCTAACTTTAAATACCCTCCACCATCTGGAACGAATTTGGAAATTTTCAAAAAAAAAAAGAATAAAATAAAAATCGTTAAAAATTCTGTTCTTAAAAATACCGAAGTAGCCGAAGGGCTATACGAAGACGGTGACCTACATGGCTCATTTTCTATCTTAGGCTGTAGCATCTATTACGAACTTCAAATACCAAATTTGAAGCAATTCCGGTTAATAATGTAGCTAAAATCATCAAAATACCGAATATCGGGAGGTACCGTTATATGGGAGCTATACGAAGACCTGGACCTGCACAGACAATTTTCTGTCATAGGCTGTAGTATCCATTACGAACTTCAAATACCACATTTGAAACAATTCTGGTGAAAAATGTCCATAAAATCATTAAAATACCAAATATCGGGAGGTACCGTTATATGGGGGCTATACGAAGACGTGGACCTGCACAGACACTTTTCTTTCATAGGCTGTAGTATCCATCATCATCTTCAAATACCAAATTTGAAACAATTCCGATGAATAATGTCCCAAAAATCATCAAAATACCGAATATCTGGAGGTACCGTAATATGGGTACTATACGAAGACCTGGACCTGCATAGACAATTTTCTGTCTTAGGCTGTAGTATCCACTACGAACTTCAAATACCAGAATTTAAAAAATTCCGATAAATAATGTCGCTAAAATCCTCAAAATACCGAATACAGGGAGGTACCGTTATATGGGAGCTATATGAAGACGTGGACCTGCAAAGACAATTTTCTGTCACAGGCTGTAGCATCTATTACGAACTTCAAATACCAAATTTGAAACAAATCCGATGAATAATGTCGCTAAAATCATCAAAATACCGAATATCGGGAGGTACCGTTATATGGTACGTGGACCTGCACGGACAATTTTTTGCTTAAGGCTGCAGTATCCATTACAAACTCCAAATACCAAATTTGAAACAATTCCGAAGAGTAATGTCGCTAAAATCATCAAAATGCCGAATATCGGGATGTACCGTAAAATGGGGGCTATATGAAGACGTGGACCTACATGGCCCATTTTTAATACCAAAAGTCCTGCAGACAAGATACGCATTTGAGTAGAATTTTATCAATCTACTTCATTTCGTTCGGAAGCTAGAGTGATTTCCACACACGGACATCACTAAATCGGCATAGAATTTTATGCTGATGAAGAATATACAGGGTGAGAAAAAAAACTGCAACAAAGTCAAACGCCATAATTTTTAAATTTTTTCAAAATTTTAAAAAAATGTCGGAAATAGCAACAACCTTTAGATTAGGTTTAGATTTGTTCGAATTAGTCACCTTTGGCACGAATTATGGCCTTCAAACGGCCAATGAAACCGTCACACGCTGCCCGAACGTTACTCTGCGGTATTTTGGCCCATTCCCGGCGAAGCGCTTGCTTGAGGTGATCGACACTTTGGTATTCCTGTTGGAATGTCCAAGGTTTGTGGCCAAAATGTTTGTGTGCCCAAGGCTTTGATACATCCTCCAGAATATTTTCGCGATAATATTCGGCATTTATTCTGACGCCACGGTCGATTAATATGAGCGGAGAGCGACCATCGGCTGTTGTGGCGTTATGGGCCACACCATAACCATGGCCGGCGCTTGAGTTCTGGTGGCCAGCCGAAGGTGCACATTTTCAGCTGACCTCTTTGTCAAGCGCCGAGCACACGATCATTTTGTTTGTTTACAAACTGCTGAACAACGAATGTTTTCTCACCGGAGAAACCCAAATTCGGCAGTTCACCACTTTCGGCCAATCGAAGCAACTCTTTAGCTCTTTCAGCAAAGTTTCCATTTTCGATGAAAACTCTAAATCCCTATCTCAATTTTTTCTCACTGCATTTAATTGTTAAATGTTAAAAATTAGCTGAGTTTGCTAGATATGTGGCAAATGATTGTTTGGTGGCAAATTCCGCTACCTACAACCTGGGCAAAAATTATATTTATATCTCTGCGTGTGTGTGTGTGTGTTTGGAAAGTATGTGCAACAGTTGTATGCAACACGTTTTGCATATAACGGTGCATTTTGCCAACTATTTTTTAAATGTTATGCTCGGAACGTGCAATGAAGTTAGAATTGGAGGTTTTGTTTTTCAATTTTTTTCTTGGAGTTGGTTGTTTGTCTCTCTTTTTGGTCGGAACATGGCCCGTACCGAGGATTTCCATCCAGCTATAAATTGTGGCAATTGCAATTATCAGTTGCAGAAAATCTGCAACAGAACTTTAACTCATGTGTGTAGAAGCGGGAGAGGAGAGGGCTAGGAGAGGGGGTACCTAAGTTGCCAGTAATGCCAAGTTGCAGTGGCTCATAAACAATTAACAGGATTTTTTTTTTGGGAAGAGAGGAAACTTGTCGAATGTGATTCCAGTTAGGCGTTTGGGTTGTGAGCAAGGGTTGCCCAGGGGCGAGGGGGTGGGGGTTGTTCATTTACATAAATTTCTTGTAAATCATTATTAATTTAAGGAAGGTAGCAAACATCACTTCTAACAGCAGCATTGATTGCCCGGAGATTTATGAGCAACACATATGCCGGTGTTTTGTCAGTTTAAATTTCGCGCTCTTCCCCCTCTCTCTGCTACTATTCTTCACTGGATTTTTGGAAACTAAAAAATATTGAGTGGTAATTAATGTGGCTTCTTGTAAAGAGCAGGCCTGGTTTGCGGAGGCATTTATTTCGTGTGTTTGTGTGTGCGATTCTGTGTACCCACCACCCCAGAATACCTATGTTGTCGATGTGTTTTGGGATGAGCCTTTTGATGACATATCAGTTGCATCCTTAGGGGATAAATTTACTGCCATAACCTGGTTGCCAATGAACTATAAAGGCCAAATGTTTAATTTTTCCGTTTTTTGAAAAACATCTCCCTCCGCCCAAAACATCAACGGCTATGATAACCTTTGTTGCATTTGCTATCTCTTTGGCATATTTTCAGTCTGATCTGACCTTAGCTGGGCTCATCACATGGCAAACGCCCTGGCCTAACAGCAACACCACCACCATTTCGATGACTAACATTCGAAGGATATCTCATCAGCGAGAGAGAGTCCTGTTAATTTGTTTTTAGCTATTTAGAGCTCAATACTTATGTTGGCGTTGTATTTTTGATTAAAATATGCAAATTATTTAAAATCATCTCTTAGAGCCAGGAAGGTAAAGGGCAGGGAAATGGCTTCGTTGGCAGGGGCGTAGGAATAGGGGAAATTTTGAAGAAGGACTCAGAGATCAATAAACGTGGATTTTTTAAAGAAAATTTCTCAAGGACCAATAAACGTTGATTTTTTAAAGAAATTTTCTCAAGGACCAATAAACGTGGATTTTTTAAAGAAAATTTCTCAAGGACCAATAAACGTTGATTTTTTAAAGAAATTTTCTCAAGGACCAATAAACGTGGATTTTTTAAAGAAATTTTCTCAAGGACCCTCACAACAATAAACGTCGATTTTTTAAAGACATTTTCTCAAGGACCAATAAACGGAGCTTTTTTAAAAGAATTTTCTCAAGGACCAATAAACGTGGATTATTTAAAGAAATTTTCTCAAGGACCCTCACAACAATAAACGTGGATTTTTTAAAGAAATTTTCTCAGGGACCCTCACAACAATAAACGTGGATTTTTTAAAGAAATTTTCTCAAGGACCCTCACAACAATAAACGTGGATTTTTTAAAGAAATTTTCTCAAGGACCCTCACAACAATAAACGTGGATTTTTTAAAGAAATTTTCTCAAGGACCCTCACAACAATAAACGTGGATTTTTTAAAGAAATTTTCTCAAGGACCCTCACAACAATAAACGTGGATTTTTTAAAGAAATTTTCTCAAGGAGCCTCACAACAATAAACGTGGATTTTTTAAAGAAATTTTCTCAAGGACCCTCACAACAATAAACGTGGATTTTTTAAAGAAATTTTCTCAAGGAGCCTCACAACAATAAACGTGGATTTTTTAAAGAAATTTTCTCAAGGAGCCTCACAACAATAAACGTGGATTTTTTAAAGAAATTTTCTCAAGGACCCTCACAACAATAAACGTGGATTTTTTAAAGAAATTTTCTCAAGGACCCTCACAACAATAAACGTGGATTTTTTAAAGAAATTTTCTCAAGGAACCTCACAACAATAAACGTGGATTTTTTAAAGAAGTTTTCTCAAGGACCCTCACAACAATAAACGTGGATTTTTTAAAGAAATTTTCTCAAGGAACCTCACAACAATAAACGTGGATTTTTTAAAGAAATTTTCTCAAGGACCCTCACAACAATAAACGTGGATTTTTTAAAGAAATTTTCTCAAGGACCCACCGACCAATAAACGTGGATTTTTTAAAGAAATTTTCTCAAGGACCCTCACAACAATAAACGTGGATTTTTTAAAGAAATTTTCTCAAGGACCCTCACAACAATAAACGTGGATTTTTTAAAGAAATTTTCTCAAGGAACCTCACAACAATAAACGTGGATTTTTTAAAGAAGTTTTCTCAAGGACCCTCACAACAATAAACGTGGATTTTTTAAAGAAATTTTCTCAAGGAACCTCACAACAATAAACGTGGATTTTTTAAAGAAATTTTCTCAAGGACCCTCACAACAATAAACGTGGATTTTTTAAAGAAATTTTCTCAAGGACCCACCGACCAATAAACGTGGATTTTTTAAAGAAATTTTCTCAAGGACCCTCACAACAATAAACGTGGATTTTTTAAAGAAATTTTCTCAAGGACCCACCGACCAATAAACGTGGATTTTTTAAAGAAATTTTCTCAAGGACCCACCGACCAATAAACGTGGATTTTTTAAAGAAATTTTCTCAAGGATTTTTTTTATTTTTTTTTAACATCACCTTTACCCCTCTTTCCCCCACGTCCCTGATCATGCACTCTTCAAAAACCCAAAAAAACTCCACTTGATAGCCCATCTTGTTGGCAATTGAAATTATTCATTTCATCTCGTTTTGAATAATGAAAATTTTTATTTTTCGAATATGCAATTCCGAAGCCTATGCCAATCATAACAACCATCCATGTGGGGGAGAGGAGGGGGATTTTGTTAAAAAACAAACGGATCATAAATTGAATATGCCAATCGTTAAGAGACCAGCTTGCAATAGTAAACAGCCAATTCCGCGGAAATAACAATAACTGCGGGGAGAGGGGGAAAATATATTTTTTTGCCAATACCTTGTAACTAATAATAATTTATGCAAATCCTGGGAAAGTGGTTTTTCGCGGAGAGGTTTCATTTCGAGGACATATGTTGTCTATGGGATTTGTTAACACGATAAAAATTGCCAAAAAGGCTTGGAAATAAAAATTTTGGAAAAAGAAGAAAAATGCGGAATAGTGTTTTTTCCTAATGAAAATCTTTGCTGAATTGAGTTTTTTTCTAAACCGTACAAAACTGATCTCATTTAAATATGTAATTGATCCTCAAGGCGTTTTTTTCTGGAAAATTTGGCCATTTTCAACACAATAACAGCTTTGCAACAATCATGCTACAACAAAGCCAAGAAAAAACAACAAAATAAAAAAAACAACATTGAAATATATTTCCTATAAATGATACCCTTTTGTTATTTATTGTTGTTGTTGTTGTTATTGTTGTTGCTGTTACAATCATCTCAACAACAATGCCAACGACACAGGCGACGACTCTATGCTGGCAAAAAATTGAGATTTTTGATTTTCAGCCAACGATAATGTTACCGGGCCTCGTCCACGCTGCCCCGACCACGCTGATCATTGAATAGACAATAAAAGAGTTGAAACTGTATTGAAGATTTCAATTGAAATGCAAATTGTTGAGAAAGCTTTTGAAAACATAATCACGCTTGTTTAAATTACATTTAACTAATGTTTTTCTATAAAAAAAGAAACGAAAACAACAATAACAACAACAACAACGAAATCGTATCGAATGCAGGGCTATGCGCAAAATTAAGGGAACGCTTCGTTGCCATTAGCTGAAGCAGCAGGCCTGGTAACAACAGCTTAACGAGAGCCCATTGTCAGCGACCAGGCAAAACAGCTAACAAAAGGTAATTTAAGCCTCCTTCTGAAAGATGAACGCCTTTTCAAAAGTAACAAAAAAAAAAAAAAAAAATAACAACAACATATAGACACTGAAAAAATGTTTAAATTTTAGAAAAATAATAAAATGGATTTTTTAAAGAAATTTTCTCAAGGACCAATAAACGTGGATTTTTTTAAAGAAATTTTCTCAGAGACCCTCAGACCAATAAACATGGATTTTTTTAAAGAAATTTTCTCAGAGACCCTCAGACCAATAAACGTGGATTTTTTAAAGAAATTTTCTCAAGGACCCACAGACTAATAAACGTGAATTTTTAAGAAATTTTCTTAAGGACCAATACACGTGGATTTTTAAAGAATTTTTTTCAAGGATCCACACCGCCATAAACTTGGATTTTTTAAAGAATTTTTTTCAAGGATCCACACCGCCATAAACTTGGATTTTTTAAAGAAATTTTCTCAAGGACCCTCAAACCTATAAACGTGGATTTTTTAAAGAAATTTTTTCAAGGAGCCACAGACCATTAAAGAAATTTTCTCAAGGACCCATGTGAATTTTATAAAGAAATTTTCTAAGAACCATGAGATCAATAAACGTGGATTTTTTAAAGAATTTTTTTCAAGGAGCCACGGACCATTAAAGAAATTTTCTCAAGGACCCATGTGAATTTTTTAAAGAAATTTTCTAAGGACCATGAGATCAATAAACGTGGATTTTTTAAAGAATTTTTTTCAAGGAGCCACGGACCATTAAAGAAATTTTCTCAAGGACCCATGTGAATTTTTTAAAGAAATTTTCTAAGGACCATGAGATCAATAAACGTGGATTTTTTAAAGAATTTTTTTCAAGGAGCCACGGACCATTAAAGAAATTTTCTCAAGGACCCATGTGAATTTTTTAAAGAAATTTTCTAAGGACCATGAGATCAATAAACGTGGATTTTTTAAAAAAATTTTCTCGAGGACCAATAAACGTATATTTTTTTAAGAAATTCTTAAGGACCTAAAGACCAATAAATGTGGATTTTTTGAAGAATTTTTTTTCAAGGGCCAAATAAACTTGGATTTTTTAAAGAATTTTTTTTTCAAGAACCCAATAAATGGGGATTTTTTAAAGAAATTTTCTCAACAACCCAATAAATTGGGATTTTGGGGATTTTTTTAAAATAATTTTTCTTAAGTAAAAATTAGTAAAAAGTAATTTTTTCAAGGGCTCACATATCAACAGCCCTGTCTTTTTGCAAGAAATTTTCTGAAGGACTCATAGACCAATAAACGTGAATTTTTTAAAGAAATTTTCTCAAGGATCCACACCCCATAAACGTGGATTTTTAAAGCAATTTTCTCAAGGACCCTCAAACCTATAAACGTGGATTTCTTAAAGCAAATTTCTCAAGGACCCTCAAACCTATAAACGTGGATTTTTTAAAGCAATTTTTCTCAAGGACCCTTAAACCTTTAAACGTGGATTTTTTAAAGCAATTTTTCTCAAGGACCCTTAAACCTATAAACCTGGATTTTTTAAAGCAATTTTCTTAAGGACAATAAACGTGGTTTAAAACAAAATTATCAAGGACCAAAAAACCTGGTTTTACAAAAATTCTCAAGGACCAAAAAACCTGGTTTTACAAAAATTCTCAAGGACCAATAAACGTAGATTTTTAAAAAAATCTTAAGGACCCCAACAGCAATGAATATGATTTTTTTAAAGAAAATTTCTCAAGAACCCGGGGATATTTTCAAGAAATTTACTTAAGGTCTCCCAGATCAATAAACGTGGATTTTTTAAAGAAATTTTCTCAAGGACCCACAGACCAATAAACGATGATTTTTTAAAGAAATTTTCTCAAGGACCCACAGACCAATAAACGATGATTTTTTAAAGAAATTTTCTGAAGGACCCACAGACCCATAATCGTGGATTTTTATAGAAATTTTTTAAGGACTCACAGGCCAAAAAATCTTAATTTTTTAATGACAATTTTTAAGGACACACAGCCCAAAAAATTCTTATTTTTTAAAGGAATTTTTTAAAGAAATTTTCCCATAAACGTGTAGTTTTAAAGAATTTTTGTAAGGACTCACAGAACAATAAATCTTGATTTTTTTTCAGGAAAATTTCTCAGGGACCCAAAGGACAATAAATGTGGATTTTTTAAAGAAATTTTCTCATGAAAAATAAACGACGCGTTTTTCCTCCGAAATATATGCTGAACCCCATTGCTCCGTTTGAAAATTTTGCTGCCATAAAATTCCCGTTGTAAATATTTTTTCTTCAGTGTATTTCCAGTTCCCCACTGGGTCCTAAACTTTAAAATAATAGAAAAAAATAAACTGTATTCCTAACAAATAAAAATAATCATAATAATAAGATACTCACCATCAACTACTGTTCGAAAGCGAACAGAAAAAAATAAAAACCCCAACTGATGATGAAGGTAACAATCCATAAAAAGCTTGTCTATGGAAGGACAGACGTCAGACAGATACAAAAAAAAAAAAAAAAAAAAACAACAAAACTACAATAAACCAAACTATATCAGTTATTTCTATTTTACGTTATCTGAAAAGTCTTGGCTACCCGTATTGTTGTTGTTGTTGCCTTTGTTATTCAAGAGATTGTGATTGTGTTCAAATGTTAAAACAATATCCAAATGATATCCAATGACTTCAACCTCATTTTCTGTGTGTGTGTGTGTGTCTTTCTAAAAACAATTTGCTATGGACCTCTCGCTTGCCCCTACTGCCACCCTCCCCCACCACGAGAGGAGGGGAAGTAATTTTTATATGGCATCTAATTGTTGGGTCTTGAAGAAATCCATATAAAATTCAGTGATTTCGTTTTTCATTTTGTCATTTCAACACATCTCATCTAATCACTGGCGTATCACATGTCTTTGGACACAACAAAAAAAAACTAAAAATACAACAACAACAATAATAATAACATCAAGTTTAGATGTTGTGTTGTTTTCGAAAAAAAGCGATGGATATATGAGTAAATTTATCGCCTCACCTCAGTTGCTGTTTATGGGTATGACTGTGGTTGAGTGTGTGTGTGTGTGTGTCTGTATTTGATTGTCTCTGTATTTGTTTTATAGAATTTATTTTCATTCAGAAGCCTTGTCATTTGAATAACGGAGACGTAATTAGAACGCAAATACGACCATTTAAAGATTAATGCAATCTAAGTTTTTTCCTATTTTTATGGAAAGGTAAGAAAAACACCAAATAAGGCAATCTCAGGAAGGTGAGTGAGGAAGGGGGTAGATATGAAAAGGGGGAAGAGGGAAGGGGTTAGGAAAGAAAATAAATCCTCCGATTTCTAAAAAAATTTTAAAATCTCGCCCAAAAATTGTAACGGTTTGGATGACGAGGGGGGCGGGGGGCGGGGGTTAGCAAAGAAAATAAATCCTCCGATTTCTGAAAAATTTTTAAAATCTCGCCCAAAAATGGGATCGGATTGGATCAAGAAGACTTCAGAAAATTTTTTTCTGGACCGAAAGAGAGATGCTTATCCCCCTCATCGTCCCTTTCTCTCTCTCTCTCTCTCTTGGAATTATTATCCAAATTCAATTCTGAATATTCTCCCACACTTAGCTCCTAATTCTTGTCTGCAGATAAAATGCCTATCAAATGGCATCATTTGATATATGTATGGAAATGAAATCTTCATTCTGTCTATCTCACCGAAAAAAAGCAATGGTGGGAGAATTATTTGCTCAAAGATAAATCCAAAAAATTCAAATAAAAAATGAGATTAAATTTAAAAAAAATTGTGATTTTTTTCTAAAGATGTCATTGCATCAGCATAAGTTGAGGGTAAACAATTTTTAGAAACTTATGTTGGTATCGTGTGACGTGCGATAACATGGAAAGGAGGCAATGATCTCTGGGAGGAGCAACTAAAACTGTTAGCCGATATGGAGAATTTTTGGGTACCTTTGGAATGGGGAAATTAGGAAATTAAAATTAAATTGAGATGACATTGAGCCACAAAAACTTCTCACTCAACATCGATTTTGACGAGGACAACTCTATTCTGCAAATTTTCCGAAGGCAAATTTTCTTTGTTCAAAAAAAAAAAAAAAAAAATCGTACAGGAAAAATTCAATAGATTTTGGAAGTAGAACTAAAACAAGTAAAAAAGCTGTAATTTCAGCCGGGCCGAACTTTGAATACCCTCCACCATATGGCACAAATTTAACAATTTTCAAAAAAAAAAAAAAAAAAAATAAAAAATAATAAATAAATAAAAAATAAAAATCAAATCCGTTAAAAATTCTGCTAAAATCTTAAAAATATCGAATGTAGCCATATATTAGGGTCCATACGACGACTTGGACCTGCATTGGCAACTTTTGTCACAAGCTATTACAATATTCAAATGCGAAACTTAAAAAAAATCAGTTTATAATGTAGCTAAAATCATCTACCGAATATAGGGAGGTACCATGGGGGTTATAAAATGTAGACCTGCACAGACAATTTTTTGTCATAGCCATTATTTGTCATAGTCATTACGAACTTCAAATACCAAATTTGAAACAATTTCGGTAAATAATGTCGCTAAAATCATCAAAATACCGAATATCGGAGGGTAACGTAACATGGGGGCTATACGGAGAAGTTGACCTACATGGCCCATTTTCTGTTTTATGCTGTAGTATCTGTTACGAACTTCAAATACCAAATTGGAAACAATTCCGGTAAATAATGTCGCTAAAATCATCAAAATACCGAATATCGGAGGGTACCGTTATATGGGGGCTATCCATCTGTGGAAATCACTCTAGCTTCCGAACGAAATGATGTAGATTGATAAAATTTTACTCAAATGTATATAATGTCTGCAGGACTTTTGGTATTGAAAATGGGCCATGTAGGTCCACGTTTTGGTATGACCCCCATATTAGGGTACCTCCTCATTTTCGGTATTTTTCACGATTTTAGCGACATTATTCACCGGAAATGTTTCAAATATGGTATTTAAATTCGCAATGGGTACTACAGCCTATGACCAAAAATTGTGTGTGCAGGTCCACGCCTTCGTATAGCCCTCATATAACGGTACCTCCCGATATTCGGTATTTCAATGATTTTAGCGACATAATTCACCGGCAATGTCTCAAATATGGTATTTAAAGTTCGCAATGGGTACTACAGCCTTTGACAGAAAATTGTCTGTGCAGCTCCACCTCTTCGTAAAGCCCCCATATAACGGCACCTTTGGATATTCGGTATTTTGGTGATTTATGCGACATTATTCACCGGAAATGATTCAAATTTGGTATTTGAAGTTCGTAATGAATACTACAGAGTAAAACAGAAAATTGTCTGTGCAGGTCCAGGTCTTCGTATAGCCCCCATATAACGGTACCTCCCAATATTCGGTATTTTGATGATTTTAGCTACATTGTGCACCGGATTTGTTTCAAATGTGGTATTTGAAGTTCGTAATGAATACTACAGCCTATGACAGAAAATTGTCTGTGCAGGTCCACGTCTTCGTATAGCCCCCATATAACCGAACCCTCTCAATATTCGGTATTTTGATGATTTTAGCGACATTATTCACCGATTTTTTTAAGTTCCGCATTTAAATATTGTAATGGCTTGTGACAAAATTTACCTATGCATGTCCATGTCGTCGTAACAGCTACATTCGGTATTTTTAAGATTTTAACAGAATTTTTTTTAACAGATTTTTTATTGTTTTTGAGAATTGCCAAATTCGTAAAAAAGGTGGAGGGTATTCAAAGTTCGGCCCGGCTGAGCTTACAGCTTTTTTACTTGTTTTTATTAAATTAATATTTTCCAAAGAAAAAAGGTGCTCAATTGTCTGTTTTCCATTGAAGAACATTAACTTAAATTAATTCTTCCTCTCAAAACTTAGCAGAATTGGAATTTAGTTTCCTTAAAAATGCCATATTGACCTTGGAATTACACCCTATTAGCCCTATAGAACTTGGTCCCACAATTTGCATAACTCCGATTTACATATCATCTGAACTTTGTTGACCTTGGAAATACACGATTCTCTCTCAGTCCCCTCTCTAGGGATATTTGGCTCCAGGAATTGATTAATTTTAATATTTCAGGTACACAGGATTCCTCTTTCGTAAACAGCTGCTTCCTTGAAAAGCGAAAAAAATTGTCATCAATAAATCAAGACTGCACGGAAAACGAAAACGTCTTGAAAAATCATTGATGCAAACTCGATACATGCCATCCGTCAAAGGACATTAAGGACGAAGGAGAAGAAGAAAAAAATTATGTTAATCACTTAGCCAAATGCTTGATTAACATAAGAATTGCTGGCATGGCAGAGTAATTCAATGTGTGGACATGGTCACAATGATGATGCAGCAGCAGCAGCCATGATCAATAAAAAAGGATTCCCAGTAAACGAAAAAGGAGAGGAGGAGAGAAAAAAACTGCACTGCATAAATAATTATGAGAAACACGGCAAAAGGATAACAAACACACGTACACACACCTAGGATATTATGCAAATTATGGGTCCTGGAAGTAATAAGGGAAAAGAGGAGAAGGAGGAGGCCGGGGAAAAAAGTCCTTACATCTGCAAGGATGTGAGTTCTGGGCAGCTGAAATCAAATAAGGAAACAAATTCAATTGATATGCAAATTTCCATTTTTGTTTCCTTAGGAAACCCAAAAGAAAGAGAAATTCAATCTTAAGGCGGTTGAGGGCAGTTGTGCAGCTACCTAAGAGGGAAGTGAGGACACCCAAAACCACCCTTTTTTCCCTTACCACCCGACAGACACACACGCACAACTCGTGTGTGGCTGGCTGGAATTATTGATCTTTGATCGTTTACCGGGGATTTGCGTTATTGATAGCCTTTAAACTCCAGGCGTTAATGCAATTTTTGTTTTGCCAAAAATCGCTATCCTTTGTTATCCTTTCTTTCAATTTTTGCAAAGATCATCAAATTTGCCAACTGTGGTGAAAATATCTCCTTTGTCTGGCCATTGTTTCTTTGAAGAAGAAAGCAGTAGTTGGGTGATAATTTATGAGATCACAACAAGGCGAGAGAGGACGAGAGATCGTTGAAAAGGGTTAACAAGGATCCTTGCAATTACTTAAGGGGTTTTTGCACGACAAAAGCCTTAACGGCCTTAGACAATGGCCTAGGTTTGCAAATATTTCCACATATCAATGACAGCTTTAGACAATTATTTTGCAGATTTTCTATTCTCTGGCTCTTTGTGTGAGCGCGAGCATGACAATGTCATTGTCAGCCAAAGAAAAAAAGAATTGAGTGATTTATCAGCGGTAACAAATCTTTGTAATACCCTACATCATAATTTTGAGGAGGGGAAATGTTTTGCAACAAAGAGATGGCGATACTTTTTCGAGGGCCAATTGTGAACTTGTATTTTTTACAGGATTATTAAAAAAACGTAAACGAGGATTTTTTAAAATATTTTTCCTGAGGTCTTAAATAAACGTGGATTTTTTAAAAATATTTTTTCCAGGTTCATTTCTAAACGAGGATTTCTTAAAAAATGTTTTCCAAAGGTCTCTAATAAACGTGGACTTTTTAAAAATATTTTTTCAAAGGCCTACCATAAACGTGGATTTTTTAAAAATATTTTTCCAAAGGCCTACCATAAACGTGGATTTTTTTAAAATATTTTCAAAGGTCTTAATTAAACGTGGATTTTTAAAAATATTATTGCAAAGGTTTTAATTAAACGTGGATTTTTTAAAAATATGTTTTCAAGGGCCTACCTTAAACGTGGATTTTTTAAAAATATTTTTTCAAGGGCCTACCTTAAACGTGGATTTTTAAAAATATTTTTTCAAGGGCCTACCTTAAACGTGGATTTTTTAAAAATATTTTCTAAAAAACCTACCACAAACATGGATTTTTTTAAAATACTTTTTCCAAAGGGTTTAATTAAACGTGGATTTTTTAAAAATATTTTCTAAAAAACCTACCACAAACATGGATTTTTTTAAAATACTTTTTCCAAAGGTTTTAATTAAACGTGGATTTTTTAAAAATATTTTCTAAAAAACCTACCACAAACATGGATTTTTTTAAAATACTTTTTCCAAAGGTTTTAATTAAACGTGGATTTTTTAAAAATATTTTTCCGCAGGCCTACCATAAACGTGGATTTTTTAAAAATATTTTTCCAAAGGCCTACCATAAACGTGGATTTTTTAAAAATATTTTTCCAAAGGCCTACCATAAACGTGGATTTTTTAAAAATATTTTTCCAAAGGCCTACCATAAACGTGGATTTTTTAAAAATATTTTTCCAACGGCCTACCATAAATGTGGCTTTTTTAAAAATTATTTTTTCCAAAGACCTATTATAAACAAAGATTTTTTAAAAATATTTTTCCAAAGACCTACCATAAATGTGGATTTTTTAAAAATATTTTTCCAAAGGCCTACCATAAACGTGGATTTTTTTAAAATATTTTTCCAGGTTCATTTCTAAACGTGGATTTTTTAAAAATATTTTTTCAAAGGCCTTTAATAAATGAAGATTTTTTAAAAATATTTTTTTAAAGGCCTTTAATAAATGAGGATTGTTTAAAAATATTTTTCCAGACATGGATTTTTAAAAAAATATTTTTTTCCAGGTTCATTTCAAAACGTGGATTTTTTAAAAAATATTTTCCAAAGGCCTTTAATAAACCTGGATTTTTTAAAAATATTTTTCGAAAGCCCTACCATAGACGTAGATTTTTTAAAAATATTTTTCCAAGGGACTACCATAAACGTGGATTTTTTAAAAAAATAATTTTCCAAAGGCCTACCATAAACGTGGATTTTTTTAAAAATAATTTTCAAAGGCCTACCATAAACGTGTATTTTTTAAAAATATTTTTCCAAGGGCCTAGCATAAACGTGGATTTTTTTTTAATATTTTTCCAAAGGCCTGCCATAGACGTGGATTTTTTAAAAATATTTTTCCAAAGACCTGCCATAGATGTGGATTTTTTAAAAATATTTTTCTAGAGGCCTTTAATAAACTTGGATTTTTTAAAAATATTTCTCCGAAGGCCTACCATAAACGTGGTTTTAAAAATATTTTTCCAAGGGCCTAGCATAAACGTGGATTTTTTTTTAATATTTTTCCAAAGGCCTGCCATAGACGTGGATTTTTTAAAAATATTTTTCCAAAGACCTGCCATAGACGTGGATTTTTTAAAAATATTTTTCTAGAGGCCTTTAATAAACTTGGATTTTTTAAAAATATTTGTCCGAAGGCCTACCATAAACGTGGTTTTTAAATTTTTTTTCCAAAAGCCTACCATAAACGTAAATTTTTTAAAAATATTTTCTAAAGGCCTTTAAAAACGTGGAATTTTTAAAGAATATTTTTTCAAATGTGTTAAAAATCGCGGATTTTTTTAAAAAATATTTTTAAGTTGATTTAAAAAAAAATCATTGACACTGTTCTTCATGACCGACCATTGTTGACTTTCCGTTTTTTTTTTTTTTTTATTTTTGTAACCTTTTCCAAAAAGCCGCCGTCTTCAGTTTTTTAGCCAGCCATAGATCCTATCTATCTGTCATAGCTAGTTCAGCGCTTCTGAGTCTCGGCACAAACGCTTCTCTAGGAAAACGATTGTCAACCCATTCGAATCTGGTGCGTGCTCAAAGCTTTAATTAAGTTTTTGTTTTTAATTTCTTGAAAAAAAAATCTTCTTCGAAATGAAGATGATGATGGAGATCTGTTACAACAAAAATAATAACTTACTTTTTTTTTTGTAAGTTGTTTCCTTGACATCTTCCCCAGTTCCTCTCCAAAGAGCTGAGTCTGGATAACAGCAACAACAACATTTTGTCATTCTTGTGAAATTTATTGAATGCTCGTTGTTATGATAAACGCTTGCGTTGTGCTCATCTGTTTGGTGTGTGTGTGTGTATTTCTTCGGTCACGCCGCTACGTGATCACCCATCGAGGTGTAATAATTTTTATTTACAACATTTTTTTTTTGTCATTTCTTATTTTTTAGCCCCATTCTTTTTGAGAGATCTCTTTGTTAATGTCTTTTCGTTTTTTTTAATTCTCCAAAAAAGATGACTTATATTCCGTAACTATTCGAATACGATATTGAATTACCATACGGAAATCCATAACGCTGATATGAAATCTTGGTAAAATTCGAAGAATTTTTGGGAAGTTTTTGTTTAGGTTTGAGTGAGTGGCGCATGTCCCACCCAGTTGAATTCAATACAAGTTGTATTGAATTTTTTACAAAATGTTGATTTGTTTTTACAAAGGAGGTTGGTATGTGAATTGATATTTTTTTTTAATTAAAAATTACGCTGAACTGTATTCCTCCAATAAAAAATCAAATTTGTGCAAAAAAAGATTTTTAAAGTGCCTAAAATAAATAGACGCGTATTTCACAAAGAAATGTCGTCAAGGATTCACAGACCATTATACGTAGATTTCTTAAGGAACTTTATCAAGGACCTTTAGACCATTAATCATGACATTTTTACAGAAATTTTTCGGGGATCTTAAACTTAATTTTTTTACTTATTTTTTTAGGATTTCTTAAAGGGACCCCCAGATCAATAACTTATTTTTAAATAACTTTTCTCAAGGACGTCTTTACTATTAAATGTAATTTTTTGAAAAAAAAAAATCCAAAAGATTTAATTTCTTGTAAGAAGTGAATTCTCTAAAGAAATTTTCTCGACTTCTTCTTGACCAACAAACGAGGATTTTTCAAGGAGGTTTCCAAATGATCTAAGTCCTAAAAAATGTGGATTTTTTTAAAAAATGTTAACAAAGGACCTAATGCCTAAAAGAAGTGGATTTTTTTAAGAAATTTTCCCAAGGGCCACAGTTATTGGTCTGTGGATTTGGATTGTGGATTTTTTTACAGAACATTTTTGAAGGACCTCAAATCAAAAAACGTGGATTTTTTAAAGAAATTTTTGAAGGACCTCAAATCAATAAATCTGTATTTTTTATAGAAAATTTTTGAAGAACCTAATTTTTTAAAGAAATTTTTTAAAGGACCTTAAATCAATAAACCTTGATTTTTTTAAGAAATTTTTAAAATTATTTAAAAAAAGTTCTCAAGGACCCACAGACCAATAAGAGGGGATTTTTTAAAGACATTTTTTAAGGACCCTTTTGTAAATAAATTTTCTGAAGGACCAACCGACCAATTACCGTGCATTTTTAAAGAAATTATCTCAACGGACCTAAGGCATATAAGACGAGAATTTTTGAAAATTTTCTCAAAGGACCTAAAGCATATAAGGTGTGGATTTTTAAGGAAATTTTCTCAAAGGACCTAAAGCCTATAAGTTGTGGATTTTTTAAGAAATTTTCTCAAGGACTCACAGACCAATAAATGTGGATTTATTAAAGAAATTTTCTCAAGGACTCACAGACCAATAAACGTGGATTTTTTAAAGAAATTTTCTCAAGGACCAAATAAACGTGGATTTTTAAAGAAATTTTCTCAAGGACCCACAGACCAATACACGTGGATTTTTAAAGAAATTTTCTCAAGGACCCACAGACCAATACACGTGGATTTTTAAAGAAATTTTCTCAAGGACCCACAGACCAATACACGTGGATTTTTAAAGAAATTTTCTAGAGGACTCATTGATCAATAAACTTGGATTTTTTAAATGAATTTTCTCAAGGACCCACAGTGGATTTTTTAAAGAAATTTTCTAGAGGACCCACAGATCAATAAACGTGGATTTTTTAAAGAAATTTTCTCAAGGACCCACAGTGGATTTTTTAAAGAAATTTTCTAGAGGACTCACTGATCAATAAACTTGAATTTTTAAAAGAAATTTTCTCAAGGACCCACAGTGGATTTTTTAAAGAAATTTTCTCAAGGACCCACAGTCCAATAAACGTGGATTTTTAAAGAAATTTTCTCAAGGACCCACAGACCAAAACGTGGATTTTTTAAAGAAATTTTCTCAAGGACCCACAGTGGATTTTTTAAAGAAATTTTCTCAAGGACCCACAGTGGATTTTTTAAAGAAATTTTCTCAAGGACCCACAGATCAATAAACGTGGATTTTTTAAAGAAATTTTCTCAAGGACCCACAGTGGATTTTTTAAAGAAATTTTCTCAAGGACCCACAGTGGATTTTTTAAAGAAATTTTCTCAAGGACCAATAAACGTGGATTTTTTAGAGAATTTTTTTCAAGGACTCCTTGACCATTAAACGTGGATTTTTTAAAGAAATTTTCTCAAGGACGAAATAAACGTGGATTTTTAAGGAAATTTTATCAAGGACTTAAGTCCAATAATACCAATGATCTAACCCCGATTTTAATGAAATTAGTTTTATATTTTATTTTCTTCTTAAATTAGTTTAAAGGACGAAATGTAGGCAAAAAGCAAAAAAATAAATAAAGGATCTAAATGAAATTTTTATATAAAATGTGTAAAGGATCTACATGTACAACTTTTATGAACTTTATGTTCCGGGATTTGCTTTTTATAATTTTCTTCCATTGGATTTTTTTATGAATTTTTTTCAATAATAATTCAATAATCTTCCGAGGATACAAATTTTAATTCCTTAAAAATTTTTCAGGGATTCAGTCTAAGATTTTAATTTTTTTTTAATATTCAAAGCCTGTTTTTTTGTAATTTTTATCTCAGGATTCAAACCTGTAGTTTCTATAGACAAATTTTTAAATAGTCTTTTCAGGGGCTTAAATTCGATTTTTTTTATATTTTTTAGAGATCCAAACAGGAATTTTTATATTTTTTCAAGGGTTTAAATAGGTATTTTTTAAACGTTTTTTATGGTTCAAATGCTGTTGAAAGTCCTTCTGAAATTTTATGGTTGTTTAAACATTTTTTGTAAGGACCCATATATATAATTTCGCATTTTTAAATTCTTCTAGGCCTACATTGAAATTATTGTAAAATTTTTTTAATATTTTCTTCTCCATTTTTTGCAGATTTTTTTTCAAAATTCCCAGACCAATAAACGTGGATTTTTTACCACCTTAGAATTTTTTTAAATTAAATTTTCTAAATTTTGTTTGCCACCTTTCCTCGGAATCTGATCACTTAAATGTCAATCAATTCGAATCCAACCTACATAATCCACATGATGATTTATTATGTGTTAACACACGATGTGGGAAATTTTCAAAACATCTACTTCCGTCTTTTCACTTGGCTGGAAGAACAGATCCCTAGAAAACAAGGATTCTGGCACAAAACAAAGAGACAAGTGCCTAAATCATTTCAAGAGGATTTACGCACGTTCTTCCCAAGGCCTGTGTGAGTCGAGAGCAAAAAAGGAAAACATGCTCTCTTCTATTTTCAAATACCTTTACAGCGCTGTTGTGGGAATCGTTTCATTGGCGCAATGAACTCTGGCGATACCTTTTCATAGATTTTTTCTGGTTTTGATTTGACAATGCTGATGATCTGGTTTCTGATTGTCGTTTGGCATATCAAATTCGATCGCAGAACAAAAACAGAACTGAACCCTCAACAATTTCACACAAAAAACGGCGAATTGAATGAATTTGGATTTTTATTTCCTTCTTGGGATTCATTCCGCTAGATATTATGCAAATTAATCGGAACTTTAAATAACACACATACACACACACAGGTAAGCATCTGTGTGTGTGTGTTCGTGTGTTTTGTTCTCATTAAAGGTAGCCACCAGAAAAATACTGAAAATCATGTCTGCATTGAATTGATAATTTGCATAATTCTCACATTTTGAAATTTTTTCAATATCTTGACAATGATTGTGAGATGGTGGTGGTGCTGTGTGTACATGTGTGTTCTACTTTAGTTTTGATACGAAAATTTATGTTCGAGTCTATGCGTGTCCTTGAATTTAAGATCAGTTGTTAACTTTATTTGTTCTTTGCATTATTGAAATTGGCTGGGAATATCAATTTCAATGAAAAAAAGAAAAAAAAAAAACAAATTCCTCAACACTCTTGGGTGACTCGGAGAGAGAGAGAGAGGAGATCACGCGAGAGGGGGAGACCACATTTCTTTACATAGAAACTTGTTTGTAAATCGCTAAATTTAATGCAATCTCATGTTAAGCCAGCCACTGAGGTGCCATGTGGGGATTAGTTAGGCTTCTATGATTTTGAAACAAGGGAAAGGTTGGTGAGAAAAATTACGTAAAGGTAGGACAACTTTGAGAGTATTATTCATGGGATTTGGATAATAAACAGAGCTGAGAAAAAAAATCATTTTAAAGGACTTTCTGAGGGTTTTCTGATATTTTAAAGGACATTGTGCGCAAATTTTTGATTTTCGAGAATTTTCTTTGAAGGATCTTGGCCTTGAATTTTAAATGTTATAAAATTTTCATATAATTTTTTTTTTCAAAATTTTCAAAGGATTTTGGAGGTATATATTTAATTTTTTTACATAATTTTCACTTTTAGTAATTTTCACAATGTAATTAAATATATTGTGCAGAATATTTCTTCTTTTAATAACTTGTGCCTAAAACGAATTTTTTTGGTAGTTTCGAGCGTTAATTCCAAAAAGGCCGAGAAAAAAATTGATCAAAAAATTTGAAAAACTACTCACATTTTTTGGCAACATTGAGGTAGATATTTTCTTGGTATATAATGGTATTAGAGATTTCTTTTCTTTAGTGACTTATAGTGAAATTTGATGGGGAATATTTGTGTCTCTAATGTTATCCTTCTAAAATGATTCTTTGTTGGAGAATTTAGCATAACCTCTCATTAACCCACAAAAAAAGGAAATATTTTCACTTTTTTTGTGAACATTGAGGCAAATATTTTCTTGGTATATAATGGAAATAGAGATTTCTTTTCTTTGGTGACTTATAGTGAAATTTGATGGGGAATATTTGTGTCTCTAATGTCATACTTCTAAAATGATGCTTTGTTGGAGAATTTGGCAGAAACTCAAATGAAGTACGGTTTAAGCCGAAAATTTAATCGTAAAATATTTTCGCGTTTTTTTTTTGCAAACATTGCTACTCAAATATTTTTGACATATGATGGACATACAGATTTCTTTTCTTAGGTGACTTATAGTGAAATTTGATGAGGAATATTTTTGTTTTTAACGTCATTTTTCCAAAAGGATGTTTTGTCGGAGAATCCGGCATAAACGGCTTTAACCCAAAAAATAGAAAATATTTTCGCGTTTTTTTACCAACATTGATGCACATATTTTCTTGATAAATAATGGAGGTAGACATTACTTTTCTTTGGTGACTTATAGTGAAATTTGATGGAAAATTTTTCTGCCTTTAATGTTATTCTGCTAAAATGGTGCTTTGTTGGAGATTTTGGCATTAACTCGCATAAAGTACGGTTTAAACCGAAAAATAAATATTTTCGCGTTTTTTTACCAACATTGATGCACATATTTTCTTGATAAATAATGGAGGTAGACATTACTTTTCTTTGGTGACTTATAGTGAAATTTGATGGAAAATTTTTCTGCCTTTAATGTTATTCTGCTAAAATGGTGCTTTGTTGGAGATTTTGGCATTAACTCGCATAAAGTACGGTTTAAACCGAAAAATAAATATTTTCGCGTTTTTTTACCAACATTGATGCACATATTTTCTTGATAAATAATGGAGGTAGACATTACTTTTCTTTGGTGACTTATAGTGAAATTTGATGGAAAATTTTTCTGCCTTTAATGTTATTCTGCTAAAATGGTGCTTTGTTGGAGATTTTGGCATTAACTCGCATAAAGTACGGTTTAAACCGAAAAATAAATATTTTCGCGTTTTTTTACCAACATTGATGCACATATTTTCTTGATAAATAATGGAGGTAGACATTACTTTTCTTTGGTGACTTATTGTAAAATTTAATGAAGAATATTTTTGTCTCTGACATCATCTCTCTAAAATTTTGCTTTGTTGGAGAATTTAGTATAACCTTTAAACCGAAAAACAAATCAGGAAATATTTTCGCGTTTTTTGCAAACTTTGATACTCAAATTTTCTTGATATTTTATTGAAATAGAGATTTCTTTTCTTTGGTGACTTATCGTAAAATTTGATGAAGGATATTTTTGTCTTCAGTGTCGTCCTTCTAAAATGGTGCTATGTTGCAGAATTTGGCATAAATTCACATAAAGTACGGTTTAAACCGAAAAATAATTCAGGAATATTTCCGCGTTTTTTTTGACAAACATTGATACTTACATTTTCTTGATATACAGATTTATTTCCTTTGGTGATTATAGTGAAATTTAATGAAGAACATTTTTGTCTATGATATCATCTCTCTAAAATGATGCTTTGTTGGAGATTTTGGCATTAATTCGCAAAAAGTACGGTTTAAACCGAAAAATAAATATTTTCGCGTTTTTTTTTTTTTTTTTTTGACAAACATTGATACTCACTTTTTCTTGATATATAATGGAAATAGAGATTTCTTCTCTTGGGCGACTTATAGTGAAATTTAATGAAGAATATTTTTGTCTCTGACGTCATCTCTCTAAAATTATGCTTTGTTGGAGAATTCAGCATAACGTCATGTGAAGTATGTCTTTAACCCACAAAAAGTAGAAAATATTTTCGCGTTTTTTTTACCAACATTGACATTACTTTTCTTTGGTAACTTATCGTAAAATTTGATGAAGATAATTTTTATTTTTTACGTAATCCTTCTAAAATGATGCTTTGTCGGGGTTTTTTGCAACCTCACATGAAGTACGATTTAAACCGAAAAGTAAATCCGGAAATATTTTCGCGTTTTTTTGACCAACATTGTTATACACATTTTCCGGATATATAATTGAAATAGAGTTTTCGTTTCGTTGGTGACTTATAGTGAAATATGATGCACAATATTTTTGCCTTTTACGTCATTCCTCCAAAAGGATGTTTTGAGGGAGATTTTGGCATAACCTCAAATGAAGTACGATTTAAACCTCAAAAAAAAATATTTTCGGTTTTTTTTTACAAATATTGATACACACATTTTCCGGATATATAATGAAAATAGAGTTTTTGTTTCTTTGGTGACCTATAGTGAAATTTGATAAAGAATATTTTTGTCTCTGACGCCATCTCTCTAAAATGATGCCTTGATGGAGATTTTGGCATTAACTCGCATAAAGTACGCTTTAAACCGAAAAATAAATCGGCAAATATAGGGTGAGATAAAAAATTTCAAAAAGTCTAACGCCATAACTTTTACATTTTTCTTTTAAATTTTATTGAATGAAAGCAAAAATGTCGGAAAAAGCATGAAGTTTTAGAATTAGTTTAGATTTTTTCGAATCGATTACCTTTGTCATGAATTATGGCCTTCAAACGGCCAATGAAACCGTGACACGCTGCCCGAATATTGCTCTGCGGTATTTTGGGTCATTCCCGGCGAAGCGCTTGCTAGAAGTGATCGACACCTTGGTATTTTTTAGTGCCAACCTTGCCTTCCAAAATACTCCAGACACAATAATTCAACGGATTTTTATCCGGAGATTTTGGAACCGAAAAACCCGCTCGAATTTACACACAGAGTAGAATTCCCTCTCCCCCTCCTCCTAGTCTCTTACGCCTCTTCTTTTCTATTTTAGATATATTTCAGAGGTACTATCCTCAAAAAAAAAAAACAGAAAATATTTTCGCGTTTTTTGACAAATATTGATAAACATATTTTCCGGATATATAATGGAAATAGAGTTTTCGTTTCTTTCGTAACTCATAGTGAATTTTGATGAAGAATATTTTTGTCTCTGACGTCATCTCGCTAAAACTATGCTATGTTGGAGATTTTGGCATTAACTCACATAAGGTACGGTTTAAACCGAAAAATAAATCAGGAAATCTGAGATAAAAATGGCAAAAAGTCCAAAGCCCTAATTTTTACATTTTTTTTACATTCTTTTGAGTGAAAGCAAAAAATGTTTGAATTAGTTTAGATTTGTTCGAATTGGTCACCTTTGGCACGAATTATGGCCTTCAAATGGCCAATGAAACCGTCACACGCTGCCCGAATGTTGCTCGGGGGTATTTTGGCCCATTACCGGCGAAGCGCTTGCTAGAAGTGATCGACACCTTGGTATTTTTTAGTGCCAACCTTGCCTTCCAAAATACTCCAGACACAATAGTCCAATGAATTCTCTTTCCCCCTCCTCCTAGTCTCTTACGCCTCTTCTTTTCTATTTTAGATATATTTCAGAGGTACTATCCGAGTCATCTCCAAGTTTTTTGGTCTGAAGACAAGATTTGTTGAACTACATGACCCATAGGTGCCATAGGTCCCATAGGACAGAAATCCTGCTGTGGTTGAAGATTTTTCAATGTAGTTGTTAACACGTTCAGAGGGACTATTTTTTACAAAATATTTTGAAGATTTAAGTCTAAAGGATTATTAGGTTTTAATCCTGGATTTATTATTTTAAATTAATTTTTTAAAAATAATTTTTTTCACACATTTTACAGAGATTCTTTAAGACCTCTTTTCGATTCTTCTACAAAACGTGTTGAACTTGCCGTTTTTTCTACACAAACGCAAGGATGTGACCTTAAAGAATGTCTCAACAAGTCCCATACAATTTTCTCACCAACAAGATTTCCACACTTCATAAATCATTTTGGAGTTAATGCAAAGAAGAGGAGGAGGAGGAGGAAGAACAGGAAAAAAAAAACTGCCAGAAAAACGCATTTGCAAAGGATATTTTGTTGGGATGTGTCAAACTCTTCTACGGCAATTCAAGTGTAACGGGTTACACACATATTTAGAGGATCCTTCACAGGATTCTGTCAGCAAAATCATTAATTATCCTGGTTTTGATTTGCAACGAAAAAAATGAGAAAAAAAAAAAACTGACACACATGCCGACTATTAAATTTAGATTTTTCTTGGCAAACGGATTACAAATGGCCAAGATATTTCGAAATATTAGATATAGTTTAATATCTCTCTCTCCCTCTCTCTCGCTCTCTCTCTCTCTTTCCAAGATATTGGCATCCGTATCATTAACTATTAGCATTCGAGTGCAAAATATTTGAAATGTGTGTGTGGTTTTGTGGGAGATTTTTTTTGCACATGTCCTTGTTTGTTTGTGGACACCCCAAAAGGACTCACACATGTTGGCACACATACACATCATTATCCTGTTTTACAAATAATTTGCGTTCCCGGCTCTTCAACAGATTTTGACATTTCGTTTTTTACAAATCATTTATTTTCCTTAGTCAGATTTTTTTTCTCTCTCACACACACATAGATATACACACGCATCCAAACTGGTATGTGATGTGTGTTTGAATTACAGATTATGTCAAATTCATGTGACATCCTTGTTTCGTAGCCTTTTTTCATTTCAAATGAGGATATGAGTTGAAAGAGGAAAAAAAAAAATAAACAAATGTCATATTTCTTTTCGTTGTTGTTTCCATCATCCTCATCTGATTACTTTACCCTTTTCCTCCTCAATCTCCATCTATTTCAACCTCAAAAATGTCATTAGGCATTGGAATCATTATGCCACACACACACACACGCACACGCTCACACACAAATTTAATACTCTTACACATTATTTGATTACTTTTCACTGCAAACTATAATTTGATAGAAAGGATTTTTTTCTTCGCTTCGTTTTCTTTCACTTCCGTTTGTTTAAAATCCTTCCTTTTTTTTTTTTTGATAGAAATATCATTATTTCTCCGTTTTTCGGGGGATTTTGTGTTCAGTTTCTCAAACAACTTTATTTGAATTTCCAATTTCCCTGAGCCTTTGTTTGTAGAGCATACGGAAAAGGTCTCTCGATCTCCTCTCATTTGGAATTAATGCATATTAATGATGTGAGTTTTGATTTTTTTTTTAACTTTCAAAAGGAGTGGCTTATTAAATTTCTTGAATTTTATGCCTTGAGAATAATTTTAAAATATTAAAAAAAAATTGGAATTTAACGGAAGGAAGAAAGTTTGAGAGTAAACAATGATTTTTTTTTTCAAAAAATATTTTTCTGCTGGAGAATGGTAGTTTGGTCTTGGATTTCAATGAATATTTCAAGGGAGACACGTAACAGGATATTGAATAGATTTTGAAAAATTTAAAAAATCAAATATTGGTCGAAATTTGAAGGGAATCGGATTATTATTTTGTATTTCATGAAAATTATAATTATTGTGAATTTTGACCCTTGAGTGGGTCGGTATTCTCCAATTTTGCACCTAACCAAGCGTTGATAAAAATATTGGGATTTGCCAAGTTTGCACAAAATCGGATAATAATCTCTTGTTCTAGAGGTGAACTTATTTTCTATATAAATGTTGAACTTTTGTGGAGTAGGTACTAGAAGGAGTGAACCGATTTTGCCCATCTACGGACTTGATTCAAGTTTGATAATAGTACATCGATATAACAAGTTTGAACAGTTATCGTGCTCACCAGCCAGACTGACGGATGGATGGACACCCCTAGATCGACCCCAAATGTCCTGAAACGAAATAAGTCCAAAGAGGGTGTAAAGCCGTTATTTCGATGAGGCCCGTTTTGGCCGTATCAAATGATATATACCCTCTCTAGCCATATGGCTGAGGGTATAAAATTTATAAAAAATCCAATTATAATGGCCTTTTGATCCTTAACAAAAAATGAACAAAAATCTACGTCCAATGTCCTTTGGATCCTTCATAAAAAATTAAAAAAAAAACTTTTCATAATCTTGGGTCCTTGAAATATTTTCTTTTAATTCAATTGTTTTAGACTTTTGTCCTTTGATAGATTATTAAAAAAATCCAAGTTTAATAGTCTAGAGTACCTGAAAGAATTCCCTTGAAAAATCCACGTTTAATGTCCATGGTGGCTCTGTAGTTTGCTGAGATAAAATCCACAAAACTTCACGTTTCATATTCAAGGGACCTTAAAATGTTTCTTTAAAAACTCTAAGAAATCCTCAAAAATTTTATTTAAAACATTCAAGTTTATTGGCTGGTGGATCCCTTAAAAATATTTTTAAAAAAATAATTTTTGGATGCCTGGGGGTCCCCGAAAAAAATATTTAAATAAAATCAACTTTTGTTAGTCTGTGATTCCTTGAGATAATTTATTTAAAAATCCACCTTTAATAGTCCAAGATATCTAGAAATAATTCTTCAAAATCCACATTAATTGGTAGTGAGTCCTTGCAAAACAATTCTTGAAAAATCCGCGTTCATTGGTAGATTAAAATTAAAAAAAATAACCATTAATAGCCTCGGTGTCCTTGGGGGTCCAATTCACTCTTAATGGTCCAGGCGTCCTTCAGAAAAAAATCTGCCTTTATTGGTAATGGTACCTTGGAAAAAAAAAACTTTAAAATCCACTTTTAATAACCTTGGGGTCCTTAGAAAAAAATCTTTGAATAATTCACTTTTAATGGTCCAGAGGTCCTTGGGGGAAATTTTTTTTCAAAAAATCAACTATTACTTTTTTGTGGCTCCTTGAAAAAAATCTTTAAAAATCAACACTTATTGTTCAGTAAACCTTTGAAAAAAAAATTCTTAAGAAAATCATCAAATCAATCATTGGTCTGTGGGTCCTTGAGAAAATTTCATAAGAAAAATCCCCGTTTATTGGCCTATGGGTCCTTGAGAATTTTTTTTAAAAAATCCACGGTTATTGGTCTGATGATTTTTAGAATTTTTTTTAAACCTACGTTTAATGGTTTGATGATACTTGAGAAAAATTCTTTAAAAAATCCACGTTTATTGGTCTGTGGGTCCTTTAGAAAATTTCTTTAAAAATAATCGTTCACTGGTCTGTGGGTCCTTGAAAAAAATCTTAAAAAATCCTCGTTTAATGGTCTGCGGGTCCTTGCAAAAATTTCTTTAAAAAATTCACATTTGTTGGTCTTTGAGAAAATTTCTTTAAAAAATCCACGTTTGTTGGTCCTTGAGAAAATTTCTATAAAAATCCACGTTTATTGTTCTGAAGACCTCTGAGGAAATTTCTTTAAAAAATCCATTGTTCTGTGGGTGCTTGAGAAAATTTCTTTAAAAAATCCATTGTTCTGTGGGTGCTTGAGAAAATTTCTTTAAAAAATTCATTGTTCTGTGGGTCCTTGAGAAAATTTCTTTAAAAAATCCACGTTTATTGTTGTGAGGGTCCTTGAGGAAATTTCTTTAAAAAATCAACGTTTTTTGTTCCGTGAGAAAATTTCTTAAAAAAACACAACGTTTATTGGTCTGATTATCCTTGAGAATATTTCTTTAAAAAATCCACGTTTATTGGTCTGATTATCCTTGAGAATATTTCTTTAAAAAATCCACGTTTATTGGTCTGATGATCCTTGAGAAAATTTCTTTAAAAAATCCACGTTTATTGGTCTGTGCTCATTCGTCAGTAGGTCTTTGAAAAAATCTTTAAGAATTCCTAGTTTATTAGTCTGGTGGGTCCTTGAATAAATGTCTTTAATAACCCAAGTTGATTGGTCTTTGGATCCTTGAGAAAATTTCTTAAAAAAATCCACGTTTATTGATCGATGTGTCCTTAGGAAAATTTCTTAATACAAAATCCACTTGATAAAAATTCTTTACAAAATCCACTTTTATTGGTCCGTGGAACTTTGAAAAACAAATTCTTTGAAAAATCCAGGATTATTGATCTCATGGTCCTTGAGAAAATTTCTTTAAAAAATCCATGTTTTTTGGTCTGTGAGTCATTGATAAAAATTCTTTAAAAATCCACGTTTATTGGTTTGATGATCCTTGAGAACATTTCTTTAAAAAATCCACGTTTATTGGTCTGTCGATCCCTAAAAAAAATCTTGAAAAAATCCAAGTTTCTTGGTCTGTCGATCATTGAAAAAAAAAAATTCTTTGAAAAATCCACGATTATTGATCTCATGGTCCTTGAGAAAATTTCTTTAAAAATCCATGTGTTTTGGTCTGTGAGTCATTGATAAAAATTCTTTGAAAAATCCACGATTATTGATCTCATGGTCCTTGAGAAAATTTCTTTAAAAATCCATGTGTTTTGGTCTGTGAGTCATTGATAAAAATTCTTTAAAAATCCACGTTTATTGGTCTGTAGGTCCTTGAAAACATTTCTTTAAAAAAATCCACGTTTATTGGTCTGTGGGGTTTTGAGAAAATTTCTTTAAAAAATCCACGTTTATTGGTCTGTGGGTTCTTGAGAACATTTCTTTAAAAAAATCCACGTTTATTGGTCTGTGGGTCATTGAGAAAATTTATTTAGAAAATCAATTTCTACGGTTTTTGGTCTATGGGCTCTTTAAAAAATGTTTAAAGAAATGTTTTTTTTTTTTTTTTTAATTCTTAAAATTTTAATTTTGAAATTATTTTTTCATATTTGTTTTTTTTTTTTAATTTTCACTTATACCTGATTGTTAGCATAGCTTATTTTTCTATTCCTAAAAGCAGTATAATATTTATTCTCAGAACTATTAATTAATCCTCCATTCCTTCATTAATACCCCACAATTATCCTAGATATTTTTGTGTGCGATGTGAATAAAAAATTGCCAATGGAAACCGGCGGCGGAAGTCTGGCAGCATATTTTCCAAAAAAAAAAAAATCCAACGAAAAATGCCAGCAAATAATACACCTGTCCCCCAAGTCGCGGCGGTCGGCGTTGATAATAATGAATTATGAATATGAAATTTGTATTAAAGAGTTTAACCAACTTCTGCCGTTGTTGTTGCTGTTTCTGGCGAAAATAAAAGAAATTTCTCCACTCCGGTCCTATAGACATTTGTAACAGTTAACACAAAACAATAAAGTGTCAGTCAAATGTAAAATTTATGCAAATTACAAATAACCCCGAAAAAGCCAAACAACAACAACAACAGCAGCAAAAACAACAAGAGCAGAGTGGCAACCATAATTAAAGTCTAATAAAAAAATTATTAACATTAGAAAGTCGCTAACACACACATTCACACACACACACACTCTCAAAGAGATCAGTCAACTTTGGTTGGGACAGGTTTGCAACAAAATGGCGTTTTAAACCAGAAAATGTGATCAGGGGAGGCAAGGCGAGAGAGAGTGAGAGCGGGAGTAGGGGAGGGAGGGTTATTAGAAAAACCTTTGGTTTTCTTTTAGTCACAGTTTTCCTCTTTCTCATATGTCAGCCAAGTTATGGAGATGATCTTTGCTTTTTGCCATGGATCAACGAGTTTCGGGTTGGAATGGAAGTCGTGGTTTCAAACATTTTTTTTGGGTTTCTGCCACTGCCAACAACAACAACAGCGACAACAACAACCTGCCAAATGCGTAAAGATGATCTCTTTTCGATGTTGGCTCGTTATGAATGAATTACACGTTCAAATGAAATGGATCAACCGGCAACAACAACAACAAACTACCGGTTGATGGCTTTGACTTCAAACCTCCAAACCTCCGACTTAAGCAAAGAAGTTTAGTTTTTTTGGTAGCTATCTATGACTTTATAACGTCATCTTCATTCATTTTCCAAGCCATTTCGGTTATGGACGAATGACTTTCGGTGTATATGATGGTGATCTTCACTTTCCTTCCCTTCCCTTCCTCCCCAGCCGGGGGGTGCTCTTCCCCGTTAATGACTCAACGAAAAATGGCTTAAATGGAAGTCGATCTCCCTCTCCCATTCGTCATTGTTTCGCATTTTTTTTTGGTAAGTCATGTCAGTTATTTGGCGTTTTATGTTCATGTTTGTTTGTTTCGTCGTTTCATTCCGGCTTCTTTGGCTAATTAGCGTTATCGTTTAGTCAAGTTTTTAGCATTTTTAATTTGCTTTAGGAAAAACGAACGAACACACACATGTGTGTCAGTTGTCTATTTAAGGTTGGGAGTAACGATCAGCATTAGGAGAAAAGATAGAGGGGAGAGAGAGAGGAGGAAAGAATAGAGAGAAAGGTAGAAGGCACCCTCTATCTGAGCTGCAAACCTGGACCCACACAACAATAAAGGTGGATTTTTTAAAGAAATTTTCTCTAGGACCCACAGACCAATAAACGTGGATTGTTTAAAGAAATTTTCTCTAGGACCCACAGACCAATAAACGTGGATTTTTTAAAGAAATTTTTTCAAGGACCCAATAAAAATGGATTTTTTAAAGAAATTGTTTCAAGGACCCAATAAACGTGGATTTTTTTAAGAAATTTTCACAGAGGATCTCAGACCAATAAACGTGGATTTTTTAAAGAAATTTTCTCAAGGACCCTCACAACAATAAACGTGGATTTTTTAAAGAAATTTTCTCAAGGACCCTCACAACAATAAACGTGGATTTTTTAAAGAAATTTTCTTAAGGACCCTCACAACAATAAACGTGGATTTTTTAAATAAATTTCCTCCAGGACCTAAACACCAATAAACGTGGATTTTTTAAAGAAATTTCCTCAAGGACCCTCACAACAATAAACGTGGATTTTTTAAATAAATTTTCTCCAGGACCTAAAAACCAATAAACGTGGATTTTTTAAAGAAATTTTCTCAAGGCCCAATAAACGTGGATTTTTTAAAGAAATTTTCTCAAGGCCCAATAAACGTGGATTTTTTAAAGAAATTTTCTCAAGGCCCAATAAACGTGGATTTTTTAAAGAAATTTTCTCAAGGCCCAATAAACGTGGATTTTTTAAAGAAATTTTCTCAAGGCCCAATAAACGTGGATTTTTTAAAGAAATTTTCTCAAGGCCCAATAAACGTGGATTTTTTAAAGAAATTTTCTCAAGGACTCTCACAACAATGAACGTGGATTTTTTACAGAAATTTTCTCAAGGACCCACAGACCAATAAACGTGGATTTTTTAAAGAAATTTTCTCAAGGAACCACAGACCAATATACGTGGATTTTTTAAAGAAATTTTCTCAAGGCCCAATAAACGTGGATTTTTTAAAGAAATTTTCTCAAGGCCCAATAAACGTGGATTTTTTAAAGAAATTTTCTCAAGGCCCAATAAACGTGGATTTTTTAAAGAAATTTTCTCAAGGCCCAATAAACGTGGATTTTTTAAAGAAATTTTCTCAAGGAACCACAGACCAATATACGTGGATTTTTTAAAGAAATTTTCTCAAGGCCCAATGAACGTGGATTTTTTAAAGAAATTTTCTCAAGGACCAAAAAAAACGTGGATTTTTTAAAGAAATTTTCTCAAGGACAAAAAAAAACGTGGATTTTTTAAGGAAATTTCCTCAGAGGTCCTCAGTTCAAAAAAAAGGCGGATTTTTTAAAGAAATTTCCTCAGAGGCCTTCCGACCAACAAATGTGGATTTTTTAAAGACATTTTCTCAGAGGCCCTTAGACCAATAAACGTGGATTTTTTAAAGAAATTTTCTCAGAGGCCCGTAGAGCAATAAACGTGGATTTTTTAAAGAAATTTTCTCAAGGACATTGAGATCAATAAACATGGTTTTTTTTTAAGAAATTTTCACAGAGGCCCTCAGACCAAAAAACGAGGATTTTTAGGAAATTTTCTCAAGGACCAATAAATGTGGATTTTTTAAAGAAATTTTCCCAAGAACCCACAGTTCGAAAAAAGTGAATTTTTAAAATTTTTTTTTATTTTTTCTATTAAAATATTTTTTTAAACATTTCTATTTTTTATAAACATCTTAAATTGTCTGACAACTGTTTGCCAATTTTTTTAATTCTAGTTTTCTAATTCTACCTCTTTATCGCTCTTACCGTATCTGCTAATGGATATAGATCACACCCACTTTCAACTAAGCATGTGACACTTTTACCCTTTACCCCCTCCTCAATTCTCGAAAAATTTCCTAATTTTCGGTGTTGACAAATTTTTAGTTAATTAAACCAGCCAACAGATGGAGTCTTACCCCCTTTTCTGAGCCATCGTCCATCTGCCAAAGGTCAGTTGGCTGTCACTGCGTTGGTAATAGTTTAATTTAATTATTAAATTAACTCCTTTTAAACTGAATTACCTGTAATTTTTCTTTTTTTTTTCAAAGGACCTCTTAGCCATCCATGGATTGATGGTAATTTTCTTAACACCCTTTAACAAAAAATTAAAAAAAAACAACCTAAAACACCTTTCCCTAATGGCCAAGCTGCAACGATACTTCAACACACAAAAAAAACGGAGGGGGGAGAAAAAGTTAAAATGTTAACATAACCCCATCGAGTCCTTGCATATCCTTACAATTCAATGTTCCATGAGGCAACAATAATAACTAATGGTCATTTGTTGAAGTGGTCGAACGGTCACACACACACTCACACTTACATATCCATTTGTCTATTGAAATGGAAAAGGAGCCCTTGTCCTGTACACACTGAGAGAGAGAACCTTTGTTGTGTACTTGGCCAAGTCAGTTGGTTGGTTGGTTGGCTGGCTATATTAACCCCATTTAACACGGTATTGACCACATACTAAACACTTTGCTAAAAAGGGTGTTATCACCTTTCAATAAAAAATGGAATAGCGTTCCGAGCCTCACTTGGCTGACTAACTGACTGTCGGGGAGAAAAAACACCACACATTTCTTTGGCCTTTACAACTCGATGTTTTATTGTCCAATTTTGTGGGAGAGGGGAGGGGGGGAGAGTTTTCATAGAAAAAGTATTGCGTACGAGGGAAAAACACTTTTATGGCCATGAAAAACCATACAAGAAAAGCCAGACCCTCACCCACACACACTCGCTTAACTAAAGGATAAACACAATAACACGCATGTTCATTTTTTCAATAACTCGGGCTTTTTTTCTTTCGTTTTTTTTTTAAAGGAGGAGGTATCAGGACTGCAACGGTCAGTTTCTTTTAGCCCTGGCCCATACACGCACATGCTTACTCTGGTAGGAAGGGGGGTGAACTTAAACTTGTTACATTGGCTTTTTGTTGGTATATCAACAACATGACTTTTATATGAAGGGATATTTTTTTTGAAAAAGGAAGCACACATACACGCACACACACACTTGCACCAACACTTTTTTCCTTTTGTATGCAAAACTTGAAGTAACTCGAGGACCCTGGCAGAATGTGAACACCGTTGCCTTATTCGATGAAAAGCCAAGGGTGTCACATAGCTTGACGCTTAATAGTGGAGCGTTTTTTTCAGTTTTTTTTTATATCCAGAGGACAGCCTGTGGAATGTGCAGCTTTGGCCATGAATGTTGGTCATGGACAAATGCCTGGTGTTGTTAGGTATTGGAAATTTATAATAAATGGGAGCGAAAAGGAAAATTAAATTAAATCATCTGAGTTCTTAAATCATAATATATAATAAGAATTATGATAAGTTCTACTGATTCAAAATGTTGACCCCTTGTGGGGGAGGTACCTGAAGGGGTTGACCCATCTTCACACAAGATCTTGTGGTGATAGAAATATTACGATGTGCCTAGTTTGAATGGAAACGGAGGGTCATTTTGCATTTTAGAAGCTTCATTTTTTTATTCATAATTTTGACCAGTTGTGGGGGAGGTACCCAGAAGAGTGGACCGATATATCCCATTTTTACACAAAATCTTATGTTAGTAGAAATATTTGGATGAGCGAAATTCGAAGACAATCCGATTCTTTATTTATTAATTTATTGAGAGAGGTACTTGAAGAACTAAACTAATTTTGACCATTTTCGCAATGGAACTAGCTCCATTAAAAATATTAGGATTTTTAAAGTTGATTTGGGGCAAATAAAAAAAAATATTTAAAAATTCCCGTTTTTTGGTCTTTTGTTCTTCAGAAAATATATTCATAAGTGCAGGATTTTCAGTTCTAGGTCTTACAAAAATATTTGCAAAAATTCACGATAATTGATGGTCCTTAGAAAAATTAATGTCCTTATAATCCTTTAAAAATATCCACAAAATCTGAGACTGTTCGCCTCTTAAAAATATTTATTAAAATCCAAACTGTATACCCTTTAAAAAAAATCTTTAAATTATCGACATTTGTAGATCTGTGGATTCTTGAGAAAATTTTATAAAAATTCAATGTTTATTGGTCTGATTGTTTTGTGAGAGAGAATTTCATGAAAACAAATCAATGTTTATTAGTCTTTGCATCCTGAAAAAAACTGAGGGTTCTTCAGAATTCATTAAAAATCCATGTTTATAGGTCTGTGGGTCCTTGGAAAAATCTCTTTAAAGGATCCCTATTTATGGGTCTGGGGATTCTTCAAAAATCCTGGTTCATTGGTCTGTGGATTCTTCAAAAAATTCAGGTTTATTGGTCTGTGGGTCATCTAAATAATCCACGTTTATTGGTCTCTGGGTCCTTAAAAAAATTCTCTAAATAATCCACGTTTTTTGGTCTCTCGGTCCTTGATTTTTTTTTTAAATCGCAGATTATTTATCTGTAGTTCCTTGACGTTTCTTGGTCTGTAGGTTCTTGAAAAAAATCTCTAAATAATCCACTTTTATTAGTCTGTGGGTCCTTGAAATAAATTCTTTAAAAATCCACGTTTATTGGTCTGTAAGTCCTTGAAATAAATTCTTTAAAAATCGTCTATTGGTCCTTGGTCCTTGAAAAAATTTTGTTAAGAAATGATCTCCTGGTTCTGAGATTTTTTTTTTAAAAATCCACGTTTATTGGTCTGTGGGTTCTTGAAATAAATTCTTTAAAAATCCACGTTTATTGGTCTGTGTGTCCTTGAAATAAATTATGAAATGATCTCCTGGTCCTTGAGAAAATTTCTTTGAAAAATGATCTCCTGGTCCTTGAGAAAATATTTTTAAAAAATGATCTCCTGGTCCTTGAGAAATTTTCTTTAAAAAATGATCTCCTGGTCCTTGAGAAATTTTCTTTAAAAAATCCACGTTTATTGGTCCTTGAGAAAATTTCTTTAAAAAATCCACGTTTATTGGTCCTTGAGAAAATTTCTTTAAAAAATCCACGTTTATTGGGTCCTTGAGAAAATTTCTTTAAAAAATCCACGTTTATTGGTCCTTGAGAAAATTTCTTTAAAAAATCCACGTTTATTGGTCCTTGAGAAAATTTCTTTAAAAAATCCACGTTTATTGGGTCCTTGAGAAAATTTCTTTAAAAAATCCACGTTTATTGGTCCTTGAGAAAATTTCTTTAAAAAATCCACGTTTATTGGTCCTTGAGAAAATTTCTTTAAAAAATCCACGTTTATTGGTCCTTGAGAAAATTTCTTTAAAAAATCCACGTTTATTGGGTCCTTGAGAAAATTTCTTTAAAAAATCCACGTTTATTGGTCCTTGAGAAAATTTCTTTAAAAAATCCACGTCTGTGGGTCCTTGAGAAAATTTCTTTAAAAAATCCACGTTTATTGGACTGTGGATCCTTGAGAAAATTTCTTTAAAAAATCCACGTTTATTGGACTGTGGATCCTTGAGAAAATTTCTTTAAAAAATCCACGTTTATTGGACTGTGGTTCCTTGAGAAAATTTCTTTAAAAAATCCACGTTTATTGTTGTGAGGGTCCTTGAGAAAATTTCTTTAAAAAATCCACGTTTATTGGTTCTTGAGAAAATTTCTTTAAAAAATCCACGTTTATTGGTTCTTGAGAAAATTTCTTTAAAAAATCCACGTTTATTGTTGTGAGGGTCCTTGAGAACATTTTATTTAAAAAATCCACGTTTATTGTTGTGAGGGTCCTTGAGAAAATTTCTTTAAAAAATCCACGTTTATTTGTCCTTGAGAAAATTTCTTTAAAAAATCCACGTTTATTTGTCCTTGAGAAAATTTCTTTAAAAAATCCACGCTTATTTGTCCTTGAGAAAATTTCTTTAAAAAATCCACGTTTATTGTTGTGAGGGTCCTTGAGAAAATTTCTTTAAAAAATCCACGTTTATTGTTGTGAGGGTCCTTGAGAAAATTTCTTTAAAAAATCCACGTTTATTGTTGTGAGGGTCCTTGAGAAAATTTCTTTAAAAAATCCACGTTTATTGGTCTTCGGTCTTGAAAAAAAAAATTAGAAAAATTAAATAACTCCATTTAGTAACGAGGTCCCTCAATTGACCTTCCTCGGCATGAATTCATGTGTGGTATCTGTATGACTTAATCGAATTTCATATTAAACACACTTACACACACTCACACACAGTAATAATTTGGCTACTCAAATACCCGCTACCCTATGACTTGTTGGCTTAGTAATATTTCGTAAAAGCCAACACTTGAATAGCTACCAAAAAAAAATGTTAAAAACAATTTTAATTTTTTTTGGTAAATTTCCCATTGTTTTCTCATGTATGGATGATGAATGGATTTTGCAATAAACATTTAAATATTATTATTATTTTTTTTTGTGGTTTCTTCATTAAAAAAAAGACCAACAGAAAAATATTTATAATTATTGTGTCATAAACAACATTTAAGAGTAAGGTAAATAAATATATTTTTTTTATTTTAATATTTTTTTTGGTATAAAGTTAGTTAGGTATTAATTAACAACAGCATTTTTCATGGCAAGTGAAGGGAAATAAATGTTTATTCGAATTCGTAATAATGGTAATAAAAATACATAAATAAATCATAAAAAAAATAATTAAGCTGGAAAGGAGGGATGGCGCTCTGAGTAGATATTTTGAAGAAAAAAAAATATTGAACTCTTAAAAAAAAATTCGGAATTTTTGGATGGCTCATGCCTTGGATTGCCTTGAAATTTTATTTGATTTTCAATTTCAAAAAAAAAAAAAAAAAAAAAAAATATTTATTTAAAACGGAAAAATTTTCATTTTTTTCAATTTCAAAGAATTTTCCACCGCATTTCCCTTGGTCCACGCCATTGATATTTAATTGGGGCAATAAAAACCACACATCTATTTGCTAATGATTACCACCAAAAAAAGTGAGAGTGTATCTCATTTGCTTGCTAACGGAGATTTCCTTCCTCTGCAACAAAAACAACACCAACAACATCCCAAACCACATCCCGCAACCACAGCGATATAAGAAAATTCACAAGCAAATAAGAAAACCCAAAACACTGCATTTATGATCTTCAAAATTTAACAGGAAATCTGGTGATCGAGGTTCTGATGTTGTTGTTGCTGTGGCGGCACTGAGTGTGAGTTCCTGGAAGGATCAAAGCTGGGCTTTGTTGTGGTCACACAAACTGTGGTAATTGATAATTAAGGGCGGTAAACAAAGGCCAAACAATAGCGGTAAGTGTTTTTTGTAGTGTTGTTTTTGTTGTGTTTTCTCTTGGAACAGGTAATTGGGAAATCCCGGTAAAGAGCGCAAGTGAAAGTGGAAAATTTTAATTTTTTGATTTTTTTTATTTAAAATTGAGGGATTTTTTCAATGGGGAATTTATTTTCATTTTTTTTCAAAAAAAAAAAAAAAAAATGTTAAATAAAAATAAAATCCGCTAAAAATCCTGTTAAAATCATAATAGGGAGCTACCATGGGGGTTATAAAACGTGGACCTGCACAGACAATTTTCTGTCATAGGATGTAGTATCCATTACGAGCTTCAAATACCAAATTTGAAACAATTCCGGAAAATAATGTCGCTAAAATCATCAAAATACCGAATATCGGGGGGAACCGTTATAAGGGGGCTATACGAAGACGTGGACCCACACAGATAATTTTTTGGCATAGGCTGTAGTATTAATAACGAACTTCAAATGCGGAATTTGAAATAATTCCAATGAATAATAATGTCTTTAAAATCATCGAAGTACCGAATATCAGATGTGCTGTTATATTGGGACTATACGAAGACGTGGACCTGCGCAAATAATTTTCTGTCACAGACTGTAGCATTAATAACGAACTTCAAATGCGGAATTTGAAACAATTCCGATAAATAATGTCGCTAAAATCATCAAAATACCAAATATCGGGGGGTACCGCTATAGGGGGGCTATATGAAGACGTGGACCTACATGGCCCATTTTCGGTCTTAAGGCGTAGTATCTATTGCGAACTTTAAATATCAATTTTGAAACAATTCCGGTAAATAATGTCGCTAAAATCATCAAAATACCGAATATCTAGAGGTACCGTTATGTGGGGGCTATACGAAGACGTAGACCTACATGGTTCATTTTCAATACCGAAAGTCCTGCAGACATAATACACATTTGAGTAAAATTTTGTCAACCTACTTCATTTCGTTCGGAAGCTAGAGTGAATAATAATAATAATAATAATAATAAGAATAATAATAATAATAATAATAATAATAATAATAAGAATAATAATAATAATAATAATAATAATAATAATAATAATAATAATAATAATAATAATAATAATAATAATAATAATAATAATAATAATAATAATAATAATAATAGTAAAGTTAAAGGATTTTACACGATCGCGAATAAAAAAATTAATTCCAAGGCGCTTCCAACTGCGCCTGATTAAATAAAACACGGATATTTAATTCTTTAACAATTATAACGATTCACAATTTAATGATACTCAAAATAATTAATTACATAGAAGATATTAATATTTAACGAACTGTACTCGAAATAGCCAAAGCCAAGACTGCCGGTTGCCTTCCAACTTTGTTGCCTCGATGGTTCGATTGATTCCGTTCGACCAACACGCGCCAGTATGCAGGTGCTGATACTGCAGAAAGAATTTCTCATCGCTTGCAATATCGAAATTGGATCGGAAGCGCGTGTTGCAATCAAAATGAAATGAGCTTAAGTTGCAGAAGCGACAGTGTCGCCAATGTCGTTAACTCCTCCCTCCTTAAATATCTGCGTCCCGCAGATCTGCGAATCTATAGAGGGTAGCTGGACACGTAGCTTTGGGAGATTTAGTTTCCTCGTTTGCTGATACCACAACCAACCAATGCAAAGAGAGATGGAAGCAATGAACATAACATTAATGCCAATGGTACTATTAAATCTCACTCCAAACTGGTTCAATCGGTTAATGTTATTGAGGCCTATTTCATGGACATACTTTATGTCAAGCAGAAGGTCTTTATGTGTAATATTCGATAGCACCGGAGGTAAGGCCTGAACCTTCGTGATTGACTTGCTCGAGTAGGTATGATTCTTGATTACCACCGATTCGTTTGAGAGTTGCAGAAGGTAAGTGCCATTGAGAAACTCGGTTTTCCCATTCAATTCAATCAAACCCCTGTAGTTTGTCATGTAGATAACGTTGTCTGTCAATAACTCTACGATTTCTTCTTGAGTCCGTCGGTATGTACATTTTGCCGAACCTCCTCTGAGAATGGTATTGAGGCAGCCATCTTCTTCCAATTTAGTAACAGATGATCTTTGGCAGACTGTCAAATTGTTTATGGAAAGACAGTTATCTTTGATACCGTAGGACTCAGCTTCACTAACCAACACCCTCTCGAATGGCAGATATATTTGCTTTCCGTCATCAATAGTAGCTCTGGTAAGGAGTAAATTATAAAACTGCTTTTCAATTTTTGGGATTGACAGGACGTACAAGAGTAATGAACCATTCGTGTAAATTGATGGGGTTCCGTACTCCACTGCTTCTATTACGTTGCCATAAGGTAACGTTTCAAACTCGTCAATTACACTATTTATTTCCGATTGGTCCAGCAAATTTGTATTGATGATTCCGCTCTTAGCCAGCTGACAGGCTCGAACAATTTCATTTACTTCATCCTTCAAGATTGTGACCTCGTTGATGGTTCCTTGTTCTATAAGGGTATAATCTTTACCACTCGTGATATTCTTTATCTTGGTAATTAATTCATTGATCTTCTTGATAACCTGGTTCGTCTTCTGCCCAAGCTCTTCATTAATTCTGTATTGTTCATTATTATTTATGATGATATTTTCTTGGCTCCGTAGTATATTGTTCCAGTCTGTTGAATCGGGGCTTCCAGCAAGCCATTTCCACGCTGATCCGATCCAATCGATTGACCTAAGCGTTCTTCTTTGTACATTCATCAACTCATTAAGGCGTTCCTGCATCTGCAATATGTGGTATAAGATGAATTCCTTGTTTTTACTCGGCGGGATGTGTCGTTCAATAAGAGATGAGATATTTGCTGCCGCATCCATGTATTGCTCCAAGTTGATGACATGTATTATCTTAAAGTTACCATCGACTATCCATCCATTACCAATTTTTAATGAAACCAGCGATGTTTTGTACTGGTAGATTTGTAAACCGTTTATAAAACAAATCAGGTTGAATGCAATGAGGAAAAATGACCCGAGATGCATGGTTATAAAGAAATATAATTTCTGAAAATAGTATAATGTAATTATGTCAATAGGGATGAGGCGGTGATATGACAATGAAATGTGTTAATGATAATTAGTTAAATTTAGATTTTTGTATATGAAATACATTTTTTTTTTTTTTTTTTTTTTTTTTTTTTTTTTTTTTTGATGCGATTATATTTTTTTGTTGCAATTATGCAGTAATATGTGAGATTTCTTTATGAGCCAGAATATGGATAGTTCCTTGGTTTACTTTGAACGCTAAATGATGATCTAATACCATGCCGCCGTCGCATCTGTAGCCCGTGATGCAACTCGCCAGACCATGATTTAGTGCATCATCCGGAAGCTAACCGATCTGAGCTAATTTACTTATATTTTTTTGTATTGTATATACAATTTTTATATTCATATTTATTCATTCTTTCTTTTCTCTGTGTTATTTCTTTCATATTTTCTTTTTTTTAATGTACTTATTTCTTTCTCAATCTCCAATAGCAGAGTTATTGTCAACTTTCTAGTAGATGAGCAATCAATGGTCTCTTAAGCCATGGACCATGTTTGCATTCTACGATCAGTATCAATCACTACCGCCGAGATTTCTGTAGTAGTAGCATTTAGTATATTTATTCATTCTTTCTTTTCTTTGTGTTATTTCTTTCATATTTTCTCTTTTTTTTTTTAATGTGCTTATTTCTTTCTCAATCTTCAATAGCAGAGTTATTATCAACTTTCTAGTAGATGAGCAATCAATGGTCTCTTAAGCCATGGACCATGTTTGCATTCTACGATCAGTATCAATCACTTCCGCCGAGATTTCTGTAGAAGTAGCCTTTAGATTTGGAAACTGACCTTTTTCTCGAACGTACCATGGGGACTTCGTATTGGTCCGGTTTAGTCGGGAGCAAGCATGCCTCCCCCAACCTACTAGGGTACGATTTATCCATCCCACTTACAGGAAAGCTCTTGTTAATGGTAGTTATCCTCAATTATTCATTATTGTCTTATATTCATAATTCTCAATGGACTCATACATTTTGTCCCATTTTATTTTTTTCCTCAATGGATTCGTACAATTTTTTTTAATTCTCAATTTGACTCGTACAATTTGTTCCATTTTACTTTGTTCCATTTTATTTTATTCATTTTTAGTACGTAATCTTTTGTGTATTTATATGCAAGATGTATACTTTACGTGAACGAAACAAAAAGGATCAAAAATAATTATAAAGTTAGATTTTTCTTTGGACTTTTACTATTCAAATTTTTTATATGTTCTTTGTGAATCCTTCGTCCACTCCTTGTCAACACCGTTACTCTATTGTCTTTTTCAACTATTTCTTTCCTATATAGCGCTTTGTTTTTTCCTTTGATGGTTTTAATAGCTACATATATTCTATCTCCCTTTCTATATTTCTTTGGGCACTGCCTTTTTTTATTCATTTTTGCATTGCGATTTGCCATGTGTTTTTTAAGTAACTGCCTGAGGTCCGTATTAACTTTCTTTTGTTCAGATAAAAGATTTGCATAATTTGCTTTGCCGTTCCTATTAAAAAATAAGTCACATGGTCTTTTCTTTGTTGTTGAATGGATAGTATTATTGTATCTATCTACACATACTTCAATTAATTCTTTTACTGATAGATTCGGGTATTCAACTCTTAGACATCTATAAATTTCAATTATTGTTGAATGTAGTCGTTCAACCTGCCCGTTTACTTCACTTCTTTGTACCGGCGTTAGATATAATTTAATACCCAGGGATTTGATTAATGATTCAATCAAGGGGCTTAGGAAGCTACGTTCGTTATCAGTAACAAGAATTTTTGGCACTGTGAAATAATGTAAAACTTTAATTATTTTTTTCTGTACTTGGACCAACGATCTATCCTTAATAGCAAAGAATTTAGCGAATTTGGTAAACTTGTCTATACAAGTAATGAATTTTTGTTCCTGAATTTCCATGATGTCCATGTGGAGGATTTCACAAGGAAATTTAGGATCAGGTGTTTCTTGACGATGTATTTGTGGAGGTTTTCTGTCGTACTTGCATCTATTACAAACGTCACAGCTAGCAACGTATTTCCTGATGTTAGCGCGCATATGCGGAAAGTAGAATTGCTCTAAAATTTGTTCACCATTTTCTCTGGGATTACGATGAGCTCTTCTATGCTCGGTTTCTATTATTTCGAATTGACGTTCTTTTGAAGTTATATCTGTAACTAGTTTCTGAGCAATTCTCACTTTATATTTTGAGAAATGATCGATATAAACTTCTCGTAAGTCACCAAGAAGATCTTCTGGTGCTTTTAATCCGTTCAGGATATTTGGTCGAAGTTTTTCCTTGAGCAGGGTTATAAGTTTTTCCTGAGACCAATTTTTCGAGGAAATGAAATGTCTCGTATACCCACGGTGTGGTTCTTCGATCGCTGTCATTTCCATTCCCATTCTTAATATAATCTGATTCCTAAAGACGTTTATAGGTACCTCCACATGGGGTATCAAGTCAGAGGCATCTTGTTCTGCACTGTGAACTGTTGCCATTGATGAAAGATCGTCTTCTCGACCCTCTGAAGCAGTTAGAGTTTCATCTGAGTTCGTGCTCATTCCCTCACTCGCCGTTTCAGTAGAAGAGTGATATAAATGATGTGAAGCGGTCTTTAACCTTGAAAGAGCATCAGCCACATAGTTTGATTTACCAGGTTTATAAATCAACTCGTGGTTATATTCCTCTATACGTGCCTTCCACCTTTTTAATTTGGCATTAAAATTCCTATTCCCTAGTGCAAACGTCAAAGGCTGATGATCAGTATAGATCCTGATTTTCTTTGCCCCGTATAAGTAATTTCTGAGATTATCAAGGGCCCATACAATGGCCAGCATCTCTTTCTCGTTCGTGGCATAGTTTTCCTCAGTTTTATTGAGAGACCGAGATATGTATGCTATGGGTTTATCCTTTCCCACTTCGCCTTGTGACAGAACGGCACCTAACGCGGTATTAGAGGCATCCGTTGTTAAGTTAAAAGGCTTCTCAAAGTCAGGGAAAGATAGTAGCTCTGCTGTAGTTAACATAGATTTCAGTCTATCGAAAGACTTCAAGGACTCGTTATTTAGTGTAATTGGCACCTTTTTGGATTGACTGGCTTTTACTTGGGCATATTCGCCTCTTGTAAGATTTGTAAGGGGTTTTGCGACTTTAGCATAATCTCGAATAAATCTCCTATAGTAGGAAGTCATTCCTAAAAAGCTTTTCAACTCTTTCAAGTTCGTGGGGGGTAACAAATTTTCAATGGACTTTACCTTGGCTGGATCCGGTTTGATTCCTTCAGAACCAACGATATAGCCAAGAAATTCCACCTCCGATTTCATGAAATGTGTTTTATCAAGATTCACCTTAAGATTAGCCTCGCGAAGTCTCCCAAAAATAATTTCTATATTCCTCAAGTGATTTTCTATATTTTCTCCAATTACTATTATATCGTCAATGTATACAAAACAGAGTTTTCCTATATACTCACGGAGGACATCATCTATCATCCTCTGAAATATTGCAGGCGCATTCTTAAGGCCAAAAGGCAATCTTAAGAATTCATATTTACCGTTTGCCGTTGAAAAAGCAGTCTTTGGGATGTCCCTTGATTTCATGGATATTTGATGAAAGCCTGATGTAAGGTCTATCGTTGTAAAATATTTTGATTTACCTAGACTAGCTAAAGTCGACGTAATGTCCGGAATTGGGTAGGTATCTGAAATTGTCACAGCATTTAGGCGTTTAAAGTCCACTACCATTCGGTATTGTTTTTCACCATTAGGTTTAGGTTTTTTGGGCACTACCCAAATAGGTGAATTGTAAGGACTCTTTGAAGGTCTTATAACTCCTTCCGAAAGTAATTCCTGTATCTGTCGTTCTACCTCTTCCCTCATACAGACTGGGTAAGGATAACTTTTAGTATATATTGGTTCCTCCGTAGTTGTCCTTATTTCTGCTTGAACGTTTGTCGAGGCAAGTTCGCTACCATCAAGTGGTCCAAAAAGTGGTTTGTATTTATCAATGAGGCTTTCTATTCTTTTCCTGACCTCTGGTGCATACTCTTCGCCTAATACATAATTTGATTCATTTGTTACTTTTTCTTTTAATGGAATTTTAAAACAATTTTTCAAAACTAAAACATTCTTCTTTCTATCCACTAAAGCACCTAACTCTTTAAGGGTGTCGTCTCCTATTATACCATCAAAGGTCTTAAGCGTTGGCAAAACATAAAACTCAACGGGCTCACTTATCCCTAAAAATTTAAAAAATGGTCCAATTACTTTCCTATCTATATTAATATCTCCTCCCACTGATCGAACTTTTATTGGTTTTTCTAATGGTATGCTACCATGTGATAAGTGTGGGTTGCAAAAGTTTTTGTTAGAACCCGTGTCGATCAAAAAACATAAAGTACCGCCATTAACAGAAGGGTATTCTATATAGGGTAAGCTTGAAGGCCTTCCCCCATAAAATTTACTTCGCCTACAGTTTCTTCCTGACAAGAGTCTCTCTCCAGCCCATTTTCAGCCATGAGGTCCTCGTCAGAAAAAGTTTCTATGTGATAAAGTTTTGCCTGTTTATGCCCTGTTCTTTCTTCATATGCGCCTCTTTTTTCAGCTGTCCTAGGATGGTTAATGTAATTTACCCGACGAGATTGTATTGTCCTATCAATATCCATTGGTTCGTGTTTGATGGCCGGATACCGTGGAGGTAACGCTGGCTTATTATAATTCGCATGTTCATTTACCCGAAAGTTAGAATTATTGTTATTATGCTCCCAATTTCTAGGCTGAGAATTTTTATTCAGCCATCCCGATCGCTTAGGGAATGATTTTGGAGGTCTTGAAGGCCCAGGACGATAAGTCGTTTCTGTGGAGATTGAATCATAAGCCTTCGTCTTCGAATAAATTATGTTATTTCGCATGGTCAGATTTTGTAACTCCAAACAAGCGGAATACGCTTCAGGCAACGTTCCTGGCCGCTGTATTATAATCATACGGGAAAGCTCTGGTTTTAATCCGCGTATGAATATGTCTAACGCTCTATTCCTGTATGTTCCTACTAAGGCTTTGATCGTTTCCTCACTGTGGGACTCTGTTTTTAATTTATTAATGATGAGTGAAAGTTGATGGTTGACTGTCGAATAAAACTCATCTACGCTTGAGGATCCCTGGGACAGCTGGTTGAGCTGATGTTCCAGAGTTTGAATATCCCGTTTATCAGCGTAGTGCAGGGAAAGTATTCTTTTTATTTCCGTCCAATCACTGTCAAATACATTGTAGGATACCAGGGCTGTGTCGGCAGCGTCCGTAACTTTTTGACGGACACTTTGTATAATTGCTCGATAAATAGGTTTGTCCCTAACTATTTCAAAGTCCTTCAGTATAGTTTCCACTGAATGAACCCAGGAAATATACTGAGTGGGATTCCCTTCAAAGGTTCTTAACTCTTTCACACTGTCGGGGAGGCGACTTATATCTTTCAACTCTGTTTCAGTCCGCGGTCGTTGAAGAGATCCTTCGTCGGTGACCAGTGGTGGTATCGCGGCTACCTGCCTATTTTCTAGACGCTCTATTCTATCCAAGACATTTCCTAAAGCATTGTTGCTCAAACTAGCTTCTATCGTCCCTATCCTGTTTTCTATCGACTTCATCTGTTCCATAAACCGATTTATGGCTCCAGTCATGGTCGTTACCGTGGCCCTAAGTTCTTCCATTTCTAATTGTTGACAAGGGGGAAAAATAAAAATATTCACGTACCTGTTATGTCCTTTATGAAGAAGGTCCTTCTTGTTTTAACTTCACTTTACTTTTTTATATAAAAAAATTCTTCTTTATATTTATTCTTTTGTAATTTTCAATTTATTTCTGTATTTAACTTCTTCTCTTCTTTTTAAATAAAAAACTTCTTTATATATCAATTTTATTATTTTTTAATTTTCAATTCTTTTTATGAAGAAGATCCTTTTTGTTTTCACTTCACTTTACTTTTTTTATAAAAAAATTCTTCTTTATATTTATTCTTTCTTAATTTTCCATTTATTTTTGTATTCAACTCTTTCTCTTTTTTTATATACTTTTATTTCTATATACTTTTTTATTTCTCAATTTTATTATTTTTTTGAATTTTCAATTTTTTTTCTTTTTGGATTTTATCCTTTTTTAATTTTCAATTCTTTTTTTGAATTTTATTCTTCATTAATTTTATTTTTTGAATTTTCAATTTTTTTGGATTTTATTCTTCTTTAATTTTCAATTCTTTTTTTGAATTTTTATATTTTGGTGAGCCTTGGCTAGGCAGCGCGACGCGACCGTTTAAAACCCTTTTACTCCTCACGGAAGGACCGTATTTCTCCGGTTTGGAGATCCACTTTTATGATCGTGGATACCTACTGAGGTACGGTTTACTTCACTTCCGCCTCGGTAACCTACGGTTATATGTTTCGGTTGGATAACTATCAGGAATACCGGATTAGCGAAGGAGGAGTTAGATTTTGTGAATTAATTTATAACTCACAGGACCACTAAGCACTTAAGTCAGGGTCCCTGCTCGGGCGCCAGTTAAAGGATTTTACACGATCGCGAATAAAAAAATTAATTCCAAGGCGCTTCCAACTGCGCCTGATTAAATAAAACACGGATATTTAATTCTTTAACAATTATAACGATTCACAATTTAATGATACTCAAAATAATTAATTACATAGAAGATATTAATATTTAACGAACTGTACTCGAAATAGCCAAAGCCAAGACTGCCGGTTGCCTTCCAACTTTGTTGCCTCGATGGTTCGATTGATTCCGTTCGACCAACACGCGCCAGTATGCAGGTGCTGATACTGCAGAAAGAATTTCTCATCGCTTGCAATATCGAAATTGGATCGGAAGCGCGTGTTGCAATCAAAATGAAATGAGCTTAAGTTGCAGAAGCGACAGTGTCGCCAATGTCGTTAACTGTAATAATAATAATAATAATAATAATAATAATAATAATAATAATAATAATAATAATAATAATAATAATAATAATAATAATAATAATAATAATAATAATAATAATAATAATAATAATAATAATAATAATAATAATAATATAATAATAATAATAATAATAATAATAATAATAATAATAATAATAATAATAATAATAATAATAATAATAATAATAATAATAAAATATAATAATAATAATAATAATAATAATAATAATAATAATAATAATAATAATAATAATAATAATAATAATAATAATAATAATAATAATAATAATAATAATAATAATAATAATAATATAATAATAATAATAATAATAATAATAATAATAATAATAATAATAATAATAATAATAATAATAATAATAATAATAATAATAATAATAATAATAATAATAATAATAATAATATAATAATAATAATAATAATAATAATAATAATAATAATAATAATAATAATAATAATAATAATAATAACAATAATAATAATAATAATAATAATAATAATAATAATAATAATAATAATAATAATAATAATAATAATAATAATAATAATAATAATAATAATAATAATAATAAGAGTAATAATATACTAATAATATATGGTGGATGGTACATTTTTAAATGACTCCTTTTTCTCCACTCTACTAATTTTCATTTCCATCTGTTTCCAACCTTACCCAAAATTTCTACCTCATTTATTTCCACTTGTCACCGAAATGTCTTTGTCATTATTAACAAATATAAATTTCAATTTCATAAATCAACATCTAATCAAAGTTTGGTTGTTGTTTGAACAAAAAAAAAAAAAAAAAAAAAAAAAATCAAAAAAAAAACAATATTTTTCCCCAAATCCTGGGGGACTTTCTTCGAAGTTTTCACAAAGGACGACATGGAGAGAGAAGGTGGAGCGAAAGAGGACAAAAAGTGTAACAATTCAAAGACATTATTCTTACAATAAACGGTAGTAAGTATTGAAAAATGTTATGAAATTTTGTTTATATTTTGTTATCCTTGATGTTATCCTTTATGGATTTCCCGTTTGTTTTTTTTTCGTGGCAAAGATATCAACAATATTGAAAAGCCAGTTCACAGACCAACAAAGGGTTCGAACTCAATAAAGGGTGATTTGCCAGCTAAACGACAAACAAGGAAGCCAAGACAAAAGGCAAATAAAACGCATGTGGGGGAGATGGAGGTGATTTAGAGGATATTGTTATGTTATATCCTCGTTTCTCAGCTACTGTCAATAAGCCAGGGCGTTCTTCTCCCCCCCCCTCCACCCTCAATAGCGGGATAACTTCATTGTATTTTTTTTTTTAATTGTCATTTGATCGTTTATTTAGTGACAATAATGTTATAAATTTCCTTCGAATTTCAAAACTTTTCATAAACGACAGCAACAACAACAGCATTGATGACATTCCCGGTTTTTTGTTGTTGGTTGGGTTTGAAAAAGGAAGAAGAAAAAACTTGTGGGTAAAATATGTTAACAACTTCGGAAAGACGCCTGCCGCCAATTTTTCTTCGATGTCTTAACTTTTTGTTTAAAAAAAAAAGGGGTGAGGGTGGCATGAGTTTTTACAAAACGAAGGGGTTGTGTAGCCTCTGTAAGGATATTGTCATTGTCAATGGTGTTCGTCTGTTGCTGGGAATGTTGTGTGTTTTTGTTGTTGTTGTTGTTGTAATATGTTGACAGTTGTTTGGTAAATTTATTGAAAATAGGTGTCTCTTTATGGCAAAATAAACATGTTATAAGAATGTGTTGTAACAGCCAAAAAAAAACAATGGTGAGTCAATTTGTGTGGCAAGGTGGAACGAGTGAGAGAGTGGGACCCCGTAACGATGTTAGCGAAAGTTTAAAATTTATTGATTTCGATTTGTTTTTGAAAAAAAGAAGAAAAAAACACAGAAGTAGTAGAGCGGAAAATATGTGGCATGCTTCTTAAATGGGAATTGAATTTGAAATGAAAAATGTATTTGAGAGGTAATATATATTTGAAAGGAGAGAAAAGGATATTATTCCAGATATAGGTTTTCAGCAAGGTGGAATAAAAATCCACTTGGTCCACATATATTTTTATGCAGGACTAAATTTAGATTTTTTGTGCCAAAATCAACACCTTTTTGAAATAAAGCCAAATCTAGTACAAAACTTCATTTTAGGTGGAAAACTTTAAAGGAGAAAACATTCTCCACTAAATTTTACTCTAAGTCGCCAAACAAAATAAATTGCTATATATGATATATAACACAGAGATATCCGGAAAAAATCGATTTTTTAATTTTTCAATTTTTTTTATTTTTATTTCTATAATACTTTAAATTGGCATCGAAATCTCCTACAAATATTCATTTTATATAGAAGCAACCAAGGAGAAAAACATTCAGCACAAAATTTCACTATAAGTCACCGAACAAAGGAAAGCGAAAAAAATAATATATATCGGAGAAAAATCGGGATTTATTTGGGTATTTAAAAAAAAATGTTGTTACTTAGGAGATAAAATTTAAGAGATTATATTTATTGTGAAATAAACTCTAACAAATATTTACTTCAGAGAGTTGATCTTAAAGAAAAAAAGATTCCGCATCAAATTTCACTAGAGGACTTCTTTGGGAAGAAATTTGTAAACGTGTTATATATATGATATATAACCCAGAGATATCCGGATAAAAATCGATTTTTTAATTTTTCATATTTTTTTATTTTTATTTCTGTAATACTTGAACTTCGCATCGAAATCTCCTACAAATATTCAATATATATATTTGCAACTGAAGGGGAAAATATTCAGCATAAAATGTCACTATAAGTCACCGAATAAAGGAAAGCGAAATGTATAATATATATCGGAAAAAAATCGGGATATATTTGGGTATTAAAAAAAAAGTTTTGTTACTTAAGATATAAGATATTTAAGAGGTTGTATTTAATGTGACGTAATCATTAAAAAATATTTATTTTAGGGAGTTGATCTTAAAGAGAGAAATATTCAGCATCAAATTTCACTTGAGGACTTCTTTGGGAAGAAATTTGTAAACGTGTTATATATATGATATATAACACAGTGATATTGGGATAAAAATCAATTTTTTAATTTTTCAAGATTTTTTTTATATTTTTATAATACTTTGGATTGGCATCGAAATCTAATACAAATGTTCAATTTTTGTGAATGCGACTAAAGAGAAAAATACTGAGCATCGAATTTTACTGTAAGTCACCGAACAAAGAAAAGCGAAATATATAATACTTATCGGATAAAAATCGGAATATAATTGGGTATTTAAAAAAATGTTGTTACTTAGGAATAAAAATTTAAGAGATTATATTTATTGTGAACTAAACTCCAACAAATATTTACTTCAGACATTTGATCATAAAGAGTGAAATATTCCGCATCAAATTTCACTAGAGGATTTCTTTGGGAAGAAATATGTAAACGTGTTATATATATATAACACAGAGATATCGGGATAAAATCGATATTTTTAATTTTTCAAGTTTTTTTTTTACTTTTATTTTTATAATACTTTGGATTGGCATCTAAATCTCCTAAAAATATTCAATTTATATAGGTACACCCAAGGGGAAAAATATTCAGCACAAAATTTCACTATAAGTCACCGAACAAAGGAAAGCGAAAAAAATAATATATATCGGAGAAAAATCGAAATATATTTGGGTATTTAAAAAAAATGTTGATACTTAAGATATAAGATATTTAAGAGATTATATTTATGGTGATCTAATCATCAACAAATATTGATTTTAGGGAGTTGATCCTAGAGAGAGAAATATTCCTCATCAAATTTCACTAGAGGCCCCCTTTGGAAAGAAATCTGTATATATATTATATAGCCAAGAAATCTCAAAATAAAATCTCCTTAAAAAATTATTAAAACTATGTATACAAAATATTCAAATATTTTAGATATACTTCCAAATCTCCCACAAATCTTCACTTTAGAGGTATGGTGTAAGAGGGAAAAATATTGTAAACTAAATTTTACTATAGGACACCTCACAAAAGAAATCGGTATATATTATATATATCGGAGAAATATCAGTATACATTTGAGAATTCAATAAAAATGCTTTATTTGTTCAGGAATGATGCATAACTTTTTAAAGTGTGAATGATCTGCCATTAATATTTATTTTAGAGAGATGAGCCTAATGAGAGAAATATATTCCATCGAATTTCATTAGAGAACCCCTTTGGGAGGAAATCTGTACATGTGTTATATAGTCGAGAAATATCAGTATAAAATCTCATTAAATAATTTTTAAAAATTATGTGGTCATAAATTTAACGCATTTTAGATTTACTTCAAAATCTCCCACAAATCTTCACTTTCGAGGGATAAAGTTAAAGGGAAAAATATTATGCACTAAATTTTGGTATATGTCACCTCACAAAAGAAATCGGTATATATTATGTATGTCGGAGAAAAATCGGTATACATTTGAGTACTCAAAAAATCTTTTGTTATATCAGAATGATTATTAAACGTTTCATATTATGCTCTGATCTCTCCCAAATATTTATTTTAGAGAGTTAATCCTAATGAGAGAAATATTCCTTATCGAATTTCATTATAGGACCTCTCTGGAAGGAAATCTGCATATATATTATATAGCCGAGAAATATTAGTACAAAATCTCCTTAAACAATATTTAAAAATGATGTGGTCATAAATATAATATATTTTGTATTTGCTTCGAAATTGCCCTCAACTATTCACTTTAGAGGGGTAGAGTCATAGGGAAAAATATTCAGCATAAAATTTTACTATGAGTCACCTAACAAAAGAAATCGGTATATATAATATATATCGAAGAAAAATTAGTATAAATTTGAGTATTCAAAAAAAAAAAAAAAATCATTTGCTGCTTTACAGTTAACATTAAACATTTAAAAATGTGCCCAGATTTTCCGCAAATATTACTTCCAGAGAGTTGACTCTAATGAGTGAAATATTCCTCATTAAATTTCAATAGAGGACCTCTCTAGGAAGAAATCTCTTTACATGTTAGAGGGGTGGAGTTAAAGGGTAAAAGATTCTACTCCAAATTTTACTACAAACCCCCGAACAGATGAAATTATTATATATAATGTATATTGGAGAATCATCACTTTAAATTTGAGTAATAAGAAAATCTATTGATAGATGGGAGTTAACGACTCAAATTGTGCCCTGATCTCCAACAAATTATTATTTTATAGAGCTGATCCTAATGAGAGAAATATTCCTCACCAAATTTTATTAGGAGGCTTCTCTGGGAGAAAATCCGTATATATGTTATATGACCGAGAAATATCGGAATAGATTATAAGAAACTCTTTAAAAAAGTCCTCTATATTTGGTCTTCTTTTCCTTGGGGAAATTAATAAAAAAATTTACGATTATTGTTCGATTATTATTGAAAAATCCCTTTTTATTGGTCGTTAAGATCTTGAAAAAAACTCTTTAAAAGTCCTCGAGTTTTGGTCTTCTGTGCTTTGGAAAAATAAATAAAAGAAAAAAAATCCGACCATTGGCTTTCTTGTCCTTTGAAAAAAATTATTTAAAACTCCACGCTCGTTTTATCCTTAAAATTTTTTAACCCCGACGATTGGCCCGTGAAAATAATTATTTATATAATTCATATTTTATCCTTGCAAAAATTATTTTAAAAATCTCCGATTGTCATTTCATCCTTGGAAAAAAAATATTTTTAAAAACTCGCTTATTGTTCGTTTTATTCTTGAAAATAATTATTTATAAAATCGCCGATTATTGTTCGTATAAGTCTTGCATTTTTTCGTAATTTTGTCCTTGGAGGATATTTGTAAAAAAAAAATCGCCATTATTAGCCTTCTTTTTTGAGGAAAAAAATATTAAAAAATCCACCATGATTAACCTTCTTGTTCTTGGAAGATATTATTAAATAAATCCACGATTGTTGGTCTTCTTGTCCTGGGAAATAATTATTTAAAAACCCACTATTATTGGTCGTTTCCAGGAAAATAATTGTAATAATCCTCTATTTATAAAAAATAAATTGTTGGTCATTCTATCGTTTGAAAAAAAAAATTATTTTAAAAATTTCCGAATATTGGTCGTCATAATCTTGGGAAAATTGGTTGAAACCGATTATTTGTCGTTTTATCCTTGAACGAAATTATTTAAAAAATCCAAGATTATTGGCCTTTGGTTCCTGGGAAAAAATATTTTAAAAAGTCACGATTGTTGGCCTCTTTGTCCTTGGATTATATTATTCAAAGAATCCAAGATTATTGGCCTTCTGGTACTTGGAGAACATTAATAAAAGAATTCAAGATCATTAGCCTTCATGTCCTTGTAAAATATATTTAAAAAATTCATGTTGCGGCTAATTTGGCCTTTGCTGCATTCTCCTCAGTCTTTGGTCCTTGAAAAATATTATTTTGGCCCAAACCCTTGTCTTTGGGTAAAAATGTTAAAAAAAAAATACAATTGTTAGTCGTTATCCTTAAAAAAAACTATTTTAAAATCCCCGATTATTGGTCGTTTTATCCTTGGGAAAAACCGGTTTAAAAATCACCGATTATTTGTCGTTTTATCCTTGAAAATAATTATTAAAAAAATCCCCTATTATTGATTTTCCAGTCCTGGGAAAAATGCTTAAAAAACTCACGATTATTGGCCCTCTTGTCCTTGGAAAATTTTATTTAAAGAATCCAAGATCATTAGCCTTCAAATCCTTGGAAAATATTTTTAAAAAAATCACGTTGCGGCTAATTTGGTCTTTGCTGTCTTCTCCTTGGTCTTTGGTCCTAGAAAAATGTTATTTAAAAATTCGGGTCCAGATCCGTGTCTTTGGAAAAAAATATTAAAAATTATTTTAAAAATACTCGATATTTGGTATTTATATCCTTGGGAAAAATGGTTAAAAAATCCACGAAAATCCTTGAAAGAGATTATTTAAAAACTCCACGATAATTGGCCTTTGGGTCCAGGGGAAAAAATATTTAAAAAAATCACGACCAATAACCTCTTTGTCCATGGAAAAAAAAATAAAAAAATACTATTCTTGGTCGTTTTATCCTTGAATAAAATTATCTTAAAATTCCCCGATTATTGGCCGTTATATCCTTGGGAAAATTGATTTTAAAATCACCGATTACTGGTCATTTTTACCTTGAAAGGAATTATTTAAAAAGTCGAGGATTATTGATGGGAAAATATTTAAAAAATTCACGATTGTTGTCCCTCTTGTCCTTGGAAACTATTTTAAAAATAATTCAAAATTATTGGCCTCCTAGTTATGGGAAAATGTTAAAAAAGGATCCAAGATTATTGGCCTTTGGAAAAATATGTTTTACAAATTCAGGTCTGTTGGTTCTTCAAAAATCCCCGATTTTTAACCTTCTTCTTTTTTTGGGAAAAAATATACAAAAATCCATGATTAGTGGCCTTTTTGACCTTAAAAAAAATATGAAAAAATCCACGAATATTGGGTGTTTGTGTCCTTGGGAAGAATTCTTAAAAATATTGGCCTCTTAGCTCCTGGAAATAGTTTTCCACCCAAGAAATTCCTAAAAAAATTCTTTATAATTTTCAAATAATTTTTACCAAAATTTTCTTTCCATATCCCTGTGCCCAATAACCCCTCATATCCTTGTTATTGGTATTGCTTTTACTCGCATTTTGTTTTTGTTTAAAAAATTCACGATTGTTGGCCTCTTTGTCATTGGAAGCTATTTTAAAAATAATTCAAAATTATTGGCCTTCTAGTCCTTGGAAAATGTTAAAAAAGGATCTAAGATTTCTGACTTTTATATCCTTGGAAAAATAAATTTCACAAATTCGCGTTGTGATCTCTTGGTTTTTCAAAAATCCCCGATTTTTAACCTTCTTATTTTTTGGAAAAAATATACAAAAATCCATGAATAGTGGCCTCCTGGCCTTAAAAAAAATATTTGAAAAATCCTCGAATATTGGGTGTTTGTGTCCTTGGGAAGATTTCATAAAAAATATTGACCTCTTAGCTCCTGGAAATAGTTCTTCTTCCAAAAAAATGCCAAAAAAAAAAAAAATATTTATAATTTTCAAATAATTTTTACCAAAATTTTCTTTCCATATCCCTGTGCCCAATAACCCCTCATGTCCTTGTTATTGGTATTGCTTTTACTCCCATTTTGTTTTTGTTATATTTGTTCTTAACATTGCTAATACTTATGCTAATCAAATGACACCCAATGGCATAGTAAATGTCAAAGTACAAATACATTGAAATTTATAACATTGACTTTTGTTGACGGCCGTGTTGTTGTTGTTGTCGTGGTTTGATAGGACCTTTAGCCGTTGACTGATTGTCGAAATAACAAATTTCAAGGCTTTCATTGTATTTTCACGTGTATTTTTTTATTCGGTTTGATTGGAGGGAGTAAAGGAGGAGGAGGGGGAGATAAGGCCACAAATGGCTCAGTTTGGTAATCGAACTCCTTGGAGGTTTTGCCTAACGTCACAGAGTGGTCAAGTGGTGGTGACTACATTTTTGGGGTGGCTGGCCATTTATGACTTTTAATATGACTTTATAGCTCCTGCCATAGGCCATTGGTAGAAATGTTTGAGGGCTGATTATTGGTTAATATTCGTTTTTTTTCGTTTCCATTTCATTTCTATTTCCATTTCCATTTTTTCGTCTTGACCATTTGTTATGGGCCTTCATTAGCATATTTGTTGGCCTATACTTAGCCCTTGTCGTTGATCACAAAATGAAGTATGGGAAATGCCATGGCGAATAGTTTTAGTTGGGGATTGTTGATTGCTTTGTTAGCCAGCCGGGTGAAATAAAGGTTATTGATTACATTTCAGGGTAACGAGTTCCGTTTTCTGTTAATGACTTGGGAAGATTTTTAAAGGATATTTTCTATGATTCGGTGGCTTCGGTTATTTTTAAAAGAATGTTTTTTTTTTTTTTTAAGAATTCTGTTGGTCGCGTTTTTTAAGGACCAAAAATCATGAACTTTTTTAAACATTTTCTTCAAGGACTGGGTGGATTTTTAAAGAATTTTCCAAGGATTTAACTATAGATTTTTAAGGATCAAATCGTACTTTTTTAAGAATTATTTAAGGACCAAACAGCCAATTTCAATTATTTTATTTATTTAAAAAAATGCAGCCAAATTCAGACTGCTGTCATTTCTAAGCCATTTGTCCGACAGCTAGTAAAATTATTCCAGTGACAGCTCATTATATTGTTTACAAGCGTACCAAAGCATTTTGGCGGGAATGTTCCAGAAAAAAAGTTATTCGTGTATCGGAAATTCAAGGGGGATAGTGTGATTTCTTTTTATTTGGCTGGAAAACCACAAGTGGCTATCGTTAGAGCCCTCCAGCATTTAAATGGGAATAAATATGAATACCATCGCTCGGTACCGTGATACTGGTAGCGTAGCCCGACGACGTCAAGGAAGTGGACGGAAGAAAACAGCAACATCAGCAGAAATGGTTCGAAAATTAAAGAAGCGACTTGATCGAAACCCGCATCGCAGTGGCCGAAAAATGGCTCGTGAGCTGAACATATCGCAATATTCCATTCGGCAATTATTGAAAACCGAGCTCGGGGTAAAGACATTGAAATTCCAAAAAGTGCAAGAACTTACACCGCCGCGAAAAGAAAATAGACTCAAAAGAGCTAAAGCGGTGCTTCGCTTGGCCGAAAATGGTGAACTGCCGAATTTGGTTTCCTCCGATGAGAAAACATTCGTTGTCCAGCAGTTTGTTAACTTCGTGTAAAAATCGTGTCTACTTGCCAAAGAGGTCAGCTGGAGATGTGCACCTTCCGTTTTCCACCAGAACTTAAACGTTGGCCATGGTGATGGTGTGGGCCGCCATAACAGCCGATGCTCGCTCTCCGTATTGATCGTATTAATCGGCCGAGGCATCAGAATAAATGCCGAATATTAAAGCGAAAAAAATCTGGAGAGTGTATTAAAGCCTTGGGCACGCAAACATTTTGGGCCGCAGACCTTGGATATTCTAACAGGACTCGCAACAGCACCATTGCACACAGCACGCGCCACCCAAGAATGGTTACAAAATGAGGTTCCTCGCTTCATTTCCAACGCACAATTGCCACCTAAATCTCCGGATACCAATGCATTGGACTATCGTGTCTGGAGTATTTTGGAGAGCAAGGTTGGCAAAAAAAAAAAAAAAAAAAAAAAAAATACGCCAATGTGTCGATTACCCCAAAAAAGGGCTTCGCCGGGAATGGGTCAAAATACCGCGGAGCAACATTCGGACACGGTGTGACGGTTCCATTGGCCCTTTGAAAACCACAATTCGTGCCAAAGATGAGCAATTCGAACAAATCTAAACTTATTCTAAAATTTGATGCTGTTTCCGACATTTCAAAAAAAAATTAAAAATTATGGCGTTTGACTTTGTTGCAGTTTGTTTTTTATATCACCCTGTATTTTTCATATTTCCATTTTTTTCAGTGACTCATTCAAAAAAAAAATCGAAATTTTTATTTCTGATTTTTATTTGTTTTTTTTTTTTTTTTTTTAATTAACCAAAAATCTATGTTTCCCCAATTTTTGTGCTTTATTGTTTTCTAGCTGTCAGTGGAAAATTTTCCCACTTTCCCACTTCATGTTAATTTGATTTGCAATAAATTTGCGTGAAAATGTGTTATCAACCAAAAGCGAATTCAACGATTTTCCATAAATTGTTTTGCCACCGTTTGTCAAGATGTATTTTTCGTGAAGATGATTGTTCTGTTCTTCTTTACAAAGAAAAAAATATAAAAATAAAAAAATAAAAAATATATATTTTTTTTATTTTTTTTTATAAATATTATTTATTTACTTGATTTGTGCAATGATGCATGTGGCCCATCCCCCTTCCTCCTCCGCTAGTATCTTCTTTATGGCATCGCAGCTAGTTTATGTTGACAATCTCTCATTGCATTGCATTATGGCTATTGTTGCTTCGGCTGGCGTTATGATTTTTGGGGGCGAAGCAGTGAGTGGGGGAGGGTAGCTCTCGTGTTGGTGGTATAAAGCATGTTCTATGTCACTTATCGCTTGACACTTGTTATTGTAGCGAATTATTTGTGGTGGCTCGATTTTTCGTTTTTGTTCAAAATTAGTTTTTTTTTTTAATTTTTTGCATCAGTGGCAAATAATTTTTTTGTTTTGGTTGTGAATTGCCATACCCTATAGTGGGATGGATTAATTTCGGTGAAAATATCCATTAGAGGTCTTTTGTCTTTAAAAAAATGCACTAAAGATCGCCTGGGCATAGAGGTTCTCATCAGAGGGTTTCGAACAAGAGACTTTCTCAATGATTGGTCCTCTTCTTTAGAAGGTCTGACATTGGTCGTCTGTACGAAGACATTTTCATTTGAGGTCCTCTGTCCTGACGAGGCCTATAAACGATCACTGCATTTCGGAGATTTCTCTAGAGTTCACCTGAGCACAGGGGATCTCTTTAGAGGTCTTCTATAAAAGGCCTCTCATTGGTCTTCTGTTTGTAAACCATTTTATCAGAGGCCCTCTATTCTGCTCTATAAGTCTACCTCAGAGATCTTCTAACTGTGGGAGACCTTACAGGAGGTCCTATAACAATAGAAAACTTGGTCAGAGAAATTTTCATCAGAGGCTACCTATCCTGACGAGGCCTATTCAGAGGTCTTCTGCTACTACGAGTCCTTCTCAGAGATCTTCTAACTTTGGGCATCCTTACAAGAGGTCCTCTAACTATAGAAGACTTGATCTTCTGATCATTTATCTACTGACTTTTCAAGCATAGGTTCTTTTAAGAGAAAAGAGAACAGGTCTCTAATTTTCCTTCTGTCGATAGAAATTTTCATTAAAGGCCCTCTATCCTGACGAGGCCCATTCGGAGGTCTTCTGCTCTATAAGACCTCCTCTGAGATCTTCTAATTGTGGGAGACCTTGCAAATGGTCCTCTAACTATAGAAGACTTGATCTTCTGATCATTTATCTACAGACTTTTCAAGCATAGGTTCTCTTAAGTGAAAATACCTCATACCTGGCCTCTTATTGTCCTTCTTTCCATATAAATTTCCATCAGAGACCCTCTAACCTAAAGAGTTCTATTTAGAGAAATCTGTTGCCGCAAGCCCTCCTCAGAAGCCTTCTAACCTTGGGAGGCTTTATAAGAGGTCCTCTAATAATAGTTGACTTGTTCAGAGACTTTCTGTCCATAGACATTTTAAGCGTAGGCCCTCTTAAGTTAAGAGACATGGTTCTCTCTATTCAAAGGATAGGTCGTTTATTGGCTTTCTGTCCATAGAAATTTCCATCAGAGAACCTCTATTCTTACGAGGCCCATTCAGAGGTCTTCTGCTGCCACATGACCTTCTGTGAGGTTTTTAACTCTAGGATACCACGCAAGAGGTCCCCTTATAATATAACGCTGGATTAGAGATTTCTAACCAAAGACGTTTCAAGCATTGGTACTCTTAAGCTAAGAGACCTCTTTTTTATCTGCACAGAATAGGCCTTTCATTGGTCTTCTGTCCAAAAAAAGTTCATCAGTGGCCCTCTATTCTGACGAGACCTATTCAGAGACCTTCTCTTCCTACAAGTCTTCTTAAGAGGTCTTCTTACAAGAGATCCTCTCGTTTCAAGTTCAAGTTAGGAGACCTTAATTTCTCTCTCTCTAGAAGACAGGACAAGGCCTAATATAGCAAATATCTTCAGAGGCCCTCAGTTCTACTGAGAGACTTTCTGGTCCTACAAGTCCATCTCAGGGATCTTTTAACTGTGGGGGTACTTACAAGAGGTTCTCTAACAATAGAAAACTTGATTTTCTGTCAATATAAGTTGTAATCAAAAGTCCTCCTAAGTTAAAACACAGGTCCCTTATTGGCCTCCTGCCCATAAAATTTTTCATCAGGGGACCTCTATTCTGACGAGGCATTTCCAGAGTCCTCCTCAGAGATCTTATAACTATGAGAGACCTTATGAGAGGTCCTATAACAAGATTTAATCCGAGATTTCTATCCATAGACATTTTAAGCATTGATCCTCTTAAGTTAAGAGACCTCGTATTATTATCTCCACAGAACAGGCCTTTAATTGGCCTTCTCTCCATAAAAATGTTCATCAGAAGCCCTCTATTCTGATGAGACCTATTCAGAGGCCATCTCTTCCTACAAGTCTTCTTTAGAGGTCTTCTTACAAGAGATCCTCTCGTTTCAAGTTAATTTTCCGTTAGGAGATCCTAATTTCTCTTTCCAAAGGTGAGGCCGTTTCCGTAGAAATGTTCATCAGAGGCCCTCTAATCTGGCCAGTTCTATAGAGAGACCTCCTGTTCCTACAAGTCCTTCTAAGGGGTCTTCTAACTGTGGGAGACCTTGTCCTCTAAAATTAAAAAGATTTGATCCGAGATTTTCTGTTCATAGAAGTTGTAATCGTAGGTACTCTTAAGTCTAGATACCTCTTTTTTCTCTCCAAAGGAGAGGCATTTAAATGACCTTCTCTCCATTTTCATCAGAGGCCCCCTATTCTGACAAGGCTTATTCAGAGGTCTTCTACTATCACAAGTCCGTCCCAGAGGTCTTCTAACGGTGGGAGAGGTCCTGTCCAAGGACGTTTCAAGCATTGGTCTTCTTAAGTTGTGAAACCTAATTTTTTTCTTTCCAAAGAACCGGCCTTTCATTGGTCTTCTGTCCATAGAATTTTTCTTCAAAGAGCCTCTGTTTTAAAGAGGGCTATTCCGAGGTCTTCTTCTTCCTATTTAGTGGTCTTCTCTGATAATTTTCCCCCTCCGAGGGTCCTCTAACAATAGAAGACGATCAGAAATCTTCTATCCATAGAAGTTGTAATCAAAAGTCATTTTCAGTTAAGAGACCTCATTGGAGGTCTTCTCTCTGCAAAGGTCCTCAATGGAGGTTTTCTGCCTTTACAATAATTTTCCAAGGTCTTTTTCCTAAAGAAGACCTGATATAATTATTTGAAAGGTCCCTTAACAATAGAAGATTTGATCAGTATTTTTTTGTCCAGAGAAGTTCTTCCTCTCAGGTTGAGAGACCTCGTTTGAGGTTTTCTCTCTCTAAAGGTCCTCACCGGAGGTCTTCTGCCTTTGGAATTTATTTTTACAGGCCTTTTTTTAAAGTGGACCTCTTCAGAATTTCTATTTCTCTTCTAATTATATAATAACCCTTCCAGTTTCTTTAAATGAAAAGCCTTTGAAAATTTGTCACTCTCTCTCCCAAAAATCACAACCATTTAGTCTCTCGATTTTTGAAAAGGAAATCCAAAATTTCCGCCCCAAAAATGAGATTCAAACAAACACTTTAGCTTCGCTTTCGTTCCAGCATTTCGAGCAATTTTCGCAAGGATTCAAATTATTTGTGACAAGCTGACAACGCTGTGTAGGGTATTGAAAATGAAGCAGCAGCTTCAGAGAGATGTCACATCAAATTGTTTTCAATGGGCCATACATTTTCAATGTGCGTCGTCTGAGGCGATGGTTGCCGCTGATGTTGATGCTGCTGCTGTTGCCACTGCCACAATTTGCGGCGTCTGTTGCCCGGTTGCATTGCAGAGATATGAAGTGAAAGATACGTAGGTGTTAAAAAGAATTTATGAATTATATTTTTTATATGTTTATATGTGTATACATGTGCGTGTGTGTGTATGTTCTGCAGGCAAACATACGCTCTCTTCACATTGCTTTAGTGCAATATATCCCATTCGTCTAACCATCCATCCATCCATTGTGAACCATTGTGTCATTGTACAAGAGATGATTATTTTTCTTGTTCAGCTAAGCCTCCTACACCTCCTCCACCTTCCCCTCTCTATTCCGCATGCTACTGCCTGGCTAACTAACAAAATCTGTGTAGATGTCACCACAATTACAAGATGATCTTTTTCAAAATATTTTCAATTTGTTTTTTATTCTTTGGCTGTGTTTTCTTTGTTGTAATTATATGCCACGAAGAGAAGAGGGAGCGAGAGGCAGGCTTCTTGTTCTCAGATATGTTTTTGCTGCTCGTATTTGTTATTATTATTAGCTGGATCTATAGAATTCCATATCTACTTGGTTAAAAATAAACTAAACTCAAAGAAATATTGGGAAATCTGATGTGGATGCTGGAGGTGGTGGCTTAAAAATTATGGGGAAAAAGAGATTTCAGAAAAAATTATTCATCAATGGGACAGGAAGTGATCCTCGTTTATTGGTCTGAGGATCCTTGAGAAAATTTCTTAAAAAATCCACGTTTATTGATCTCATGGTCCTTGAGAAAATTTCTTTAAAAAATCCAAGTTTTTTGATTTGGAGGTCCTTTTGAAAATTTCTTTAAAAATCCACGTTTATTGGTCTGAGGATCCTTGAGAAAAATTATTTAAAAAATCTACGTTTATTGGTCTGAGGATCCTTGAGAAAATTTCTTTAAAAAATCCACGTTTATTGATTTGGGGGTCCTTTTGAAAATTTTTAAAAAAAAATCCACATTTATTGATTTGAAGGTCCTTGAGAAAATTTCTTTAAAAAATCCAAGTTTATTGATTTGAAGGTCCTTGAGAAAATTTCTTTAAAAAATCCACGTTTATTGGTCCTTGAGAAAATTTCTTTAAAAAATCCACGATTATTGGTCCTTGAGAAAATTTCTTTAAAAAATCCACGTTTATTGGTCCTTGAGAAAATTTCTTTAAAAAATCCACGATTATTGGTCCTTGAGAAAATTTCTTTAAAAAATCCACGTTTATTGGTCCTTGAGAAAATTTCTTTAAAAAATCCACGTTTATTGGTCCTTGAGAAAATTTCTTTAAAAAATCCACGTTTATTGGTCCTTGAGAAAATTTCTTTAAAAAATCCACGATTATTGGTCCTTGAGAAAATTTCTTTAAAAAATCCACGTTTATTGGTCCTTGAGAAAATTTCTTTAAAAAATCCACGCTTATTGGTCCTTGAGAAAATTTCTTTAAAAAATCCACGTTTGGAGGTCCTTGAAAAAATTTCTTTAAAAAATCCACGTTTATTGGTCCTTGAGAAAAATTCTTTAAAAATCCACGTTGATTAGTGGGAAGGTCCTTGAGAAAATTTCTTTAAAAAATCCACGTTGATTAGTGGGAAAGTCCTTGAGAAAAATTCTTTAAAAAATCCACGTTTATTGGTCCTTGAGAAAAATTCTTTAAAAAATCCACGTTTATTGGTCCTTGAGAAAAATTCTTTAAAAAATCCACGCTTATTGGTCCTTGAGAAAAATTCTTTAAAATCCACGTTGATTAGTGGGAAGGTCCTTGAAAAAATGTCTTTAAAAATCCACGTTGATTAGTGGGAAGGTCCTCGAAAAAATTTCTTTAAAAAATCCACGTTTATTGGTCCTTGAGAAAAATTATTTAAAAGCCCACGTTGATTAGTGGGAAGGTCCTTGAGAAAATTTCCTTAAAAAATCCACGTTTATTGGTCCTTGAGAAAAATTCTTTAAAAATCCACGTTGATTAGTGGGAAGGTCCTTGAGAAGATTTCTTTAAAAAATCCACGTTTATTGGTCCTTGAGAAAAATTCTTTAAAAATCCACGTTGATTAGAGGGAAGGTCCTTGAGAAAATTTCTTTAAAAAATCCACGATTATTCGTCCTTGAGAAGATTTCTTTAAGAAATCCACGTTTATTGGTCCTTGAGAAAATTTCTTTAAAAAATCCACGTTTATTAATTTGAAGGTCCTTAAGAAAATTTCTTTAAAAAATCCAAGTTTATTGATTTGGAGGTCCTTTTGAAAATTTCTTTAAAAAATCCACGTTTATTGGTCGGTAGGTCCTTGAGAAATTTTCTTTAGAAAATCCATGTTTATTGATTTGAAGGTCCTTGAGAAAATTTCTTTAAAAAATCCACGTTTGTTGGTTTAGAGGTCCTTGAGAATAATTTTCTAAAAAAATCCACTTTAATGGTCTGAGGATACTTGAGAAAATTTCTTTAAAAAATCCACGTTTATTGCTCTCATGGTCCTTGAGAAAATTTCTTTAAAAAATCCACGTTTATTGATTTGAAGGTCCTTGAGAAAATTTCTTTAAAAAATCCACGTTTATTGATTTGAAGGTCCTTGAGAAAATTTCTTTAAAAAATCCACGTTTATTGATTTGGTGGTCCTTTTGAAAATTTCTTTAAAAAATCCACGTTTATTGATGGGTGGATCCTTGAGAAAATTTCTTTAAAAATCCACGTTTATTGATTTGAAGGTCCTTGAGAAAGTTTCTTTAAAAAATCCACGTTTATTGATTAATTTTAAAAATTTACGTTTATTGATTTGAAGGTCCTTGGGAAAATTTCTTTAAAAAATCCACATTTTTTGGTTTGAAGGTCCTTGAGAAAATTTATTTAAAAAATCTACATTTATTGGTCTGTGGGTCCTTGAGAAAATTATTTTAAAAAATCCACGTTTATTGGTCTGAGGATCCTTGAGAAAATTTCTTTAAAAAATCCACGTTTACTTGTCAGGGGGTCCTTGAGAAAATTTCTTTGAAAAATCCACATTTACTTGTCAGGGGGTCCTTGAGCAAATTTCTTTGAAAAATCCACGTTTATTGGTCTGAGGATCCTTGAGAAAATTTCTTTAAAAAATCCACGTTTACTTGTCAGGGGGTCCTTGAGCAAATTTCTTTAAAAAATCCACGTTTTTTAGTTATTTTTATTTTCCCAGACCCATCATTCCTCCTCTTTTCTAGCTATTGTTGTAAACTGATCCGAGAAATAGTGCCCGCCCTCCAGCAATAATTCCAAATAGTTGGTGATTTGGGGTGGAGGAACGATAGACAATTGGTGTTGATGACGGCGCTGAGGCTGCTGACGCCGATGCCGACAACGATGATGATGGCGATGACGTCTTTCAGTGTTTATTTGGCGATTATTGAAGACATCCTGTATGGCAGTCAGATTAGATGATATTCGAATGCCATACAGCTCGATCTCCACTTATCGCCAGCATTCCCATCTGCATACCCCCACACACACATGCATCTATATAATTCATAATTCATTATTATTTTTTATTAGTTGCTGTTGCTTCGGGATGGTCGGTCTTAAGTGGATCTTAGTTAGCTTAGCGTCTTTTTTTTTCGTTGGTCGCCGTTAAAAATAAGTTGTAGCGTTTTTTTATTCTCGTTCTCTCAAGCTATTTTATTGTTCTTGCTGTCACTTGGCAAAGACAATACACAGACGATCTAATTTATGGCTGAGTGATGTATGACATTTGGAATGTGTGTTTTAGATTTAGTTTTGGATTTGTTTTAATCAACCGAAACGGAAAATTAATTGCGATTAATACCTATTAAAATGGGTCGAAAGTTTATTGAGGCAAATGAACGGGCAAGGAGATGCAGGGCAAGAAAATTAAAATGAAAATATAAAATAATTTAGCTATTTTTATAACAAAAATTATATAAAATAAAAAAAAAAGAGAAAAAAAAATTGGCTGAGAATTTTTAGCATTTTCCTACCAAATTGGCAACTCTCTGCTATGGAATTGGTCGAAATTTGTTATGTAGGAGTTTTTGGGCAGTATTAATATGCCGAAAACTCCTACATGACTCCTTGCAAAATATCCTGAAAATAGATCCTTTTTTTGGAAGATTTCGATAATATCGAAAAAATGAGATATAAAAACTGCAACAAAGTCAAACGCCATAACTTTTAAATTTTTTAAAATTTTAATGCATTAACGCAAAAAAATTGTCGGAAATAGCATCAAATTTTAGAATAAATTTAGATTTGTTCGATTTGGTCATCTTTGGCACGAATTATGGCCTTCAAATGGCCAATGAAACCGTCACACGCTGCCCGAATGTTGCTCTGCGTTATCTTTGGCCCATTCCGGGCGAAGAGCTTGCTTGAGGTCACTCGATCGACACTTTGGTATTTTTTAGTGCCAACCTTGCTTTCTTCAGACACAATAGTCCAACGGCATGGTATCCGGAGATTTTGGTTGTCACTGTGCGCTGGAAATGAAGCTAGGAACCTCATTTTGTAACCATTCTTGGATGGCGCGTGTCCAAGGTCTGCGGCCAAAATGTTTGCGTGACCTTGCTTTCCAAAATACTTCAGACATAATAGTCCAACGGATTGTTATCCGGAGATTTTGGTGGTCACAGTGCGCTGGAAATGAAGCGAGGAACCTCATTTTTGTAATCATTATTGGGTGGCGTGTGCTGAGTGTGATGTTGCTGAGAATCCTGTTGGAATATCTGCGTGGCTAAGGCTTCAATACACCCTCCAGAATATTTTCGCGTTAATCTTCGGTATTTATTCTGGTGCCACGGTCGACTAATACGAGCGGAAATTTTGGTGGCCATTGTGCGCTGGAAATGAAGCAAAGAACCTCGCGTACTGAGTCCTCTTGGAATGTCCAAGGTCTGCGGGCAAAATGTTTGAGTGCCCAAGGCTTTAATACACCCTCCAGAATATTTTTGCGATAATATTCGGCAATTATTCTGATCGACCTCCACGGTCGATTAATGCGAGCGGAGAGTGACGACCATCGGCTGTTATGGCGGCCCACACCATTACCATGGCCGGCGCTTGAGTTCTGGTGGCCAACCGAAGGGGCACATTTTCAGCTGACCTCTTTGGCAAATAAAACCGATCATTTTGTTTCTTTACAAACTGCTGGACAACGAATCTTTTCTCTGATCGGGGAAAACCAAATTCGGCAGTTCACCACCATCGGCCAAGCGAAGCAACTCTTACCTCTTTTGAGTCTCTTTTCTTTCTGTTGCGGTGTAAGTTCTTGTATTTTTTGGAATTTCAGTGACTTTACCCCGAGCTCATTTTTCAATATTTGACGAATGGAATATTGCGATATGTTCTTCTCAACAGCAATTTTTCGGCCACTGCGAGGCGGGTTTCGATCAAGTCACTTCTTTACTTTTCGGACCATTTCTGCTGATGTTGCTGGTTTCTTCCGTTCACTTCCTTGACGTTGTCGGGCTATGCTACCAGTATCACTATAGGGTAACGAGCGAGTTTTTCATCTCACCCTGTATATACCTTGTGGGGTCTAAAATGTATATTTCGAAGTGTTACAAACTTGAAATACCATCTATACTATGATGGAGGGTATAACAAGGATAATTGAACGTTTGGTCCTTGAAAGGAAATTCTTCAAAATTCCACGATTATTGGTCAGCGGGTACTTGGAAAATTCTTTGAAAGGCTGGCAAGACTGGCAAGAAGTAAAAAAGGCAAATTATCCTTGAGAAAATATCTTTAAAAATTTTACAAAAATTGGGTCAGGTGGATAATTGGCAAGGATATTTGAACGTTTGGTCCTTGAAACCAAATCTATAAAAATCCACTATTATTGGGTAGAGGGTACTTGTAAAATTCTTCAGAAAATCCACCATTACTGGCAAGAAGTAAAAGAGGAAAATTATCCTTGAGAAAATGTCTGTAAAAAATTTTACAATAATTGGGTCAGGTAGACTTGGGCTTGAAAAAAAATCTAAAAAAAAAATCCATGGCAATTCTTGAATAAATTTAAAAAAAAAACGAATTATCCTTGGAAAAAAAAACTATAAAAAGTCCAGGATTTTTGGTCTTTTGGTCCTTAGGGAATACTCTTCAAAAAATCCACAATTTTTGTAATTGAAAAAAAAAAATTAAAATAAATCAACTGAGAGTTTGATCCTTAGACATTTTTATTAAAAAAAAAACCCTTTTATTGAAGGTTCCCAAAAACCCAAAGCTCATCTGAAGGAACTTTCATCCCTTTTTCTGATTTTACTTATTTCCTCCACTCCTTGTTCCCTCTTCGTAACAACGAAAAAAATAATCCAAAAATCAATTTCTCACCTTAGACCTTGGCCAGCGATTAACTGACTGCCAGGACCTTAGCTCTCCTGGGCTGCCACTCATGTATTTTGAATAATAATAGCCTATTGACCTCATATGCTAATGGCGGTTACCAAGCGTATTCCCAATTTAATGAATACATTCGAAATGGCTAAAAATGAAACAACCACAAAACTCCTTGAGGGGTAAATACAAAAAAAAAAAAAAAAAACAGCACTCAACACTCTTACATACACACACAAACACAAATTGTCAAATAAAGTCGCCATAGCCGCTTCACTCGCTTTTTTATATAAGTAATAAGGCACGTAATGTCCAAATAGCCATTAATTACTCCCTGTTGTTATAAGTAAAAACCTATAAAAGCCATAAATTAAATTCCCTTATTTTTTTTCAAAAATATAAAAATTGACTCCCTAAACGAAGGAAGGACATTCAAAGGAGAACACACACACGCGCGCGAAAATAGCCAGTCACGATAATACACATGTTACAAATATAAGTTACTTATATATTCGAAAAAATATACACGTATATGTAAATGTATATGCATCGACTGGACATTTGTATTGGCACACCAAACACTAGCCGCCTTTACCAATAACCGGCCAAGACGAATTTGGCCAAAAAGCAATAATGGAATAAATATTCAAATAACAGTCGTTTTTTGCGTTTTTTCGTGGGTCTTGTTGCTCAAATAATGTTTATATCAGTAAATAACACTTCGATAATACCAGGTGAGAAGGTTAGAGGGGAGTTTTTTTGTATGTGTGTGTGGATTAGGGTGGGACGTTATCCATACATGTAAAAGAGTATTGAAAAAACTAACAGACTAACTGACTTAGTATGAACGCCCAGACAAAATGGCTGAAGTTAGAATCTTAAAAGAGTTGCCTGCAATAATGCTGGGTTCTCGAAAATTCGTACTAACAGGGTACAGAAAATACTAAAATATACTAATAATTGAATACTTTGTATTGAATAGACGGAAAGTGCTAGAATTCTGAAATTTGAAATGAGAGTGACTGATGGAGTGCAGTATAGATGTGCCAAAGGATTTTTGGAAATTTTAACTTTGAAGTCACAACATGTAAAAAAGCTGTAAGTTCCGTCCGGGCCGAACTTTGAATATCCTCCAACATTTGCAAAGAATTTGGCAATTTTCAAAAAAATAAATAAAAAATAAAATCCGTTAAAAATTCTGTTATAATCTTAAATATACCGAAAGTAGCCGTTATATTAGGGTCTTTACGACGAAATGGAGATGCATAGTTAACATATGTCATAAGCTATTACAATATTCTAATGCGAAACTTGAAAAAAAATTCTGTTTATTATGTAGCTAAAATTCTCAAAATACCGGATATAGGGAGGTATCATGGGCTTACACTAACACGTGGACCAGCACAAACTTCAAAAACCAAATTTGAAACAATTTTAGTGAATAATGTCGCTAAAATCATCAAAATACCGAATATCAGGAGGTACCGTTATATGGGGGCTATATGAAGACGTAGACCTACATGACTCATTTTTTGACTTAGGATGTAGTATCCATTACGAACTTCAAATACCAAATTTGAAACAATTCCGGTGACTAATGTCGCTATAATCATCAAAGTACCGAATACCGGAAGGTACCGTTATATGGGGGCTATACGAAGACGTGGACCTACATGGCCCATTTTCAATACCAAAAGTTCTACAAACATAATATGCATTTGGGTAAAATTCTATCAACCTACTTCATTTCATTCGGAAGCTAGAGTGATTTCCACAGTCGGACGGTCATCGCTAACTCGGCATCGAATTTTATGCTTATCACGAATATATATACTTTGGGGGTCTAAAATGTATGTTTCGAGGTGTTACAAACGAAATGACCCTCCAACTATAGTGGAGGGTACAAAAAATTGTAAGACCTTCTGAATAATATTTGTTAATTTTTTAATGATTTCTTTCAAGACCATCAATCAACATTTAGAACATCCTAAAAAAAAATTAAAAATTAAAAAAAATCAAGGACCTTGCGACTTGTTATCGTAGATTTCTATTAAATTTAAAAAAAATTTTTTTAAATTTTTAAGACCATCAATAATCCTGAGTTTTGTAAACTATATAATCCTGATTTTTTTCTAAATATTTTTTAAGGACCTTTAGTCCTGAATTTTTCAGTTTTTTACAATGAGCTCTTAGATTCAGAATCTTGCATTCAAAAAAAAAAAAAAATAATAATAATAATAATAATAAATAAAATAAAACAAAATAAAAAAAGTTAAAAAAAAAATTATAAGGACCTTTGGTCAATAATTTTTGTTAACTTCTTACAAGGACCCTTAGACTCACAATCGTAGTTTTTTAAAACCATTTTTAGCGACCTTTGGAACTACAGAGTATTTAAGATTTTTTTTAAATAAATTTTATAAGGAAAACTTATTGGATTTTCAGAGATTTTTTTAAAATATTTTTACAAGGACCTTTAATGCTTTATTTTGAAAAGTTTTTTCCAGGACAAAAAAATTTTAGTTTTTTAAAGAATTTTTTGTTTTTTTTTTTTTCAATTCAAATTATAAAGAATATCTGAAATTTTCTGCAGTCTCCTTTCGAGTCATCTATGAAACTTTTTTGGTCCTTTCTCCTTTCTCCCTTCGCCCTTAATTGCTATCTGTTATGATTAACGAACCTCATCAAGCAATCATCACGACAGACAGTTCATCAACATTCAATAACAACATATTGTCATAAATTTTTCATAACTTTTCCTGGTACCCAACGACAAAAAAACACACAATATTTCCAGGGCAGGAGGGGGTGGTTGTTCCGTATTATTCTCTGTTGAGTTCTGTTTTTTTTTTTTTTTTGACAACATTATATATTTCACAAGTTACACGAACGAATATTAAGGTGAAAAATGTTAAATTTTCGATAGGTTGACAGATGACATATCAAAAGCAGTAACGTTAACAGGCAACAGTCAAACAGCCGAACTAAGGGAATGACATTTGAATACATTCATACATTCATTCGTCAGTCAGTCAGTCATTCAGTTATCCAACATATGTATGTATGTATGTATGTTTGTATGTCTGCATGTAGATTGAGATGGATGGCTGGGATATGCAGATATTCCAATTTACAGCTGGTTGAAATTGCCTTGGAGTATTACAGCCATAAACTTTGTGGTGTTTAAGGGGCGAGGGAGGGGAGAGGGAGAGACGATATTGTATCGCGTGTAGTTAACGAATTAACGAATATTTTTTGTTGTTGTTGTATTTTTTCGGATAGAGGGTAAACTTTAATAGATCAACATTTGACTTCACATATGCACTGCATTTGATATGAATTTATTTATCAGCGAAACAAAAAAAAAAAAAAATATTTCATTTAACTTTTTTTTATGGACAAACCAAGGGGAGGTGGAGAGGGGATATTTGGTTTCATTTCGTTTTTTTTTTTTGTGGCCAATGCTTATGGTTAATTAATAATGCTTATATTCACATACATAAACTGATACATATAAACTGATAGGTATATTGGATAACAAGTTATGGGGGTTGAAGCATTACTCTGAAATTTTTTTAAATGCCATGGTCATTGGTTAGGTAGGTGTTAAGTAAAAAAATTCTACATATTTGGAATGACGATCCGGGAGATGTTTCTTGAAAAAATCTTGTTTTTGTCCTTTACTCTATAAAAACAAAATTCTCCAAAAACCCTAGAAATAAATTCTTTAAAAAAAAAACAAGTAAAAAAACATTAAGTTCGGCCGGGCCAAACTTTTAATACCCTCCACCTTAGGGTAAAAGAAACATTAGAAGAAATGTGGCAAAAACCATTAAAATGCCGATTATGGGGAGGTACCGTTATATGGGGGCTATACCAAAACGTGTACCTATAATTACAATGTTTCGCCACCGGAGCTGGAACCCATTATGACCCACAAATACCAATTTTTAGACAAATCAGTGAAAAAATGTGGCAAAAACCATAAAAAAACCGAATATCGGGAGGTACCGTTATATCGGGGCTATATCAAATCATGGACCCATGCATGCAATGTTTCGCCACCGAAGTTGGAACCAATTATGACCAACAAATACCAATTTTCGAACAAATCCCTGAAAAAATGTGGCAAAAATCATCAAATTACCGAATATCGGGAGGTACCGTTATATGGGGGCTATACCAAAACGTGGACCTATATTTACAATGTTTCGCCACCGGAGCTGGAACCCATTATGACCAACAAATACCGATTTTCAGACAAATCCGTGAAAAAATGTGGTAAAAAACTAAAATACTAAATATCGGGAGGTACCTTTATATGGGGGCTATACCACAACGTGGACCTATACATGCAATGTTTTGCCACACGCTCAGGGACCCGCTATGACCTACAAATACCAATTTTAAGACAAATCCGTGAAAAATGTGGCATAAATCATCAAAATACCGAATATCGGGAGGTACCGTTATATGGGGACTATACCAAATTATGGACCCATACATGCAATGTTCCGCCACCGGAGCTGGAAACCATTATGACCCACAAATACCAATTTTTAGACAAATCGGTGAAAAAATGTGGTAAAAAAAAAACTAAAATACTAAATATCGGGAGGTACCTTTATATGGGGGCTATACCACAACGTGGACCTATACATGCAATGTTTTGCCACACGCTCAGGGAGCCGCTATGACCTACAAATACCAATTTTAAGACAAATCCGTGAAAAAATGTGGCATAAATCATCAAAATACCGAATATCGGGAGGTACCGTTATATGGGGACTATACCAGAACGTGGACCAATATATCTCATTTTCAATACCAACCATCCTAGACACAATGCAAATAGCTCTGCTAAATTTTGGAGCTCTACGTCAAATAATGTGGGCTGTATCGTGATTTCAACAGACAGACAGACAGACGGACAGACAGACAGACAGACAGACAGACAGACAGACGGACAGACAGACAGACAGACAGACAGACGGACATCGTTAAATCGACTTAGAATTTTATGCTGATTATGAATATATATACTTTATGGGGTCTAAAACGAATATTTAGGGATGTTACAAACGGAATGACAAAGTTAATATACCCTCTTTTCCAAGGTGGAGGGTATAAAAATACAAATAAAAAAGTAAAAAAAAAAATGTAAGCATTTGGTACAAATTTGGGAATTTTCAAAAAATTAAAATCCATTAAAAATTCTGTTAAAATCTAAAAATATCGAATATAGCCGTATATTAGGGTCTAAACGACGAGGTGGCCCTGCATACGCAACTTTTGTCATAAGCCTGCACAGACAATTTTCTAGCATAGGATCTAGTATCCATTACGAACTTCAAATGCAAAATTTGAAACAATTCCGGTAAATAATGTCGCTAAAATCATCAAAATACAGAATATCGGGAGGTACCATTATATGGAGGCTATAGGAAGACGTAAACCTACATGGCCCATTTTCTATATTAAGCCGTAGTATCACCATAGTAAAGGAGGTACATTATGTTCGTCATTCCGTTTGTAAAACCTCGAAGTATACATTTTAGACCCCATATATATTCTTGATCGGCATAAAATTCTATGTCGATTTAGCAATGTCCGTTCGTCTATGGAAATCATTCTAGCTTTCGAACAAATTGAAGTAAGTTAATAAAAATTTACTCAAATGTGTATTATAACTGCAGGACTTTTGGTATTGAAAATGGGCCATGTAGGTCCACATCTTCGTATAGCCCCCGTATAACGGTACCTCCCTATATTCGGTATTTTGATGATTTTAGCGACATTATTTACCGGAATTATTTCAAATTTGGTATTTGAAGTTCGTAATGGATGCTACAGCCTAAGACAGAAAATGAGCAATGTAGATCCACGTCTTCGTATAGCCCCCATATAACGGTACCTCCCGATATTCGGTATTTTGATGATTTTAGCGACACTATTTACCGGAATTGTTTCAAATTTGGTATTTGAAGTTCGTAATTGATACTACAGCCTAAGACAGAAAATGAGCCATGTAGGTCAACTTCTTCGTATAGCACCCATATAATGCTAACACCCGATATTCAGTATTTTGATGATTTTAGCGACATTATTTATCAGAATTGTTTCAAATTTCTTATTTGAAGTTCGTAATGAATATTACAGCCTTTGACAGAAAATTGTCCATGTAGGTACACGTCTTCCTATAGCCCCCATATAACGGTACCTCTCGATATGCGGTATTTTGATGATTTTAGCGACATTATTTACCGGAATTGTTTCAACTTTCGTATTTAAAGTTAGTAATTAATACTACAGCCTGTGACAGAAAATTGTCTGTGCAGGTCAACGTCTTCGTATAGCCCCCATATAAGGGTACCTACCGATATTCGGTATTTTGATGATTTTAGTGACATTATTTGCCGGAATTGTTGCAAATTCTGCACTTGAAGTTCGTAATGGATACTACAGCCTAAGACAGAAAATGAGCCATGTAGGTCCACGTCTTCGTATAGCCCCCATATCACGGTACCCCCCGATATTCGGAATTTTGATGATTTTAGCGACATTATTCACCGGAATTGTTTCAAATTTGGTATTTGAAGCTCCTAAAAGATACTGCAGCCTAAGACAGAAATTGAGCCATGTAGGTTCACGTCTTCGTATAGTCCCAATATAACGGTACCTCCCGATATTCGATATTTTGATGATTTTAGCCGCATTATTTACCGGAATTGTTTCAAATTTCGTATTTGAAGTTCGTAATGGATAAAACAGCCTAAGACAGAAAATTGTCTGTGCAGGTCAACGTCTTCGTAAAGCCCCTATATAACGGTACCTCCCGATATTCGGTATTTTGATGATTTTAGCGACATTATATTCCGGAATTGTTTCAAATTTTGTATTTCAAGTTCGTAATGGATACCACAGCCTGTAACAGAAAATTGTCTGTACAGATCCGCGTCTTCGTATAGCCCCCATATAAGGGTTCTTTTTAATTAATTAATTTTAATTAATTTAATTAATTAATTTTTCTAAATCTACGACTGTTGATGGAAAAATACTGTTTCTGGATAAAAAATCTAAAAAAAATCGATTGCTCCTTAGAGAACACCTTTAACGTCTTTTTTTTTGAAAAATCATGAATAAAAATTCTGTGAGGTCCTTGTTAAAAAATTGAAAATCTTACTATTATTGCCTGTGAAAAAATCTCGAAATTGCAAAAGATCATAGAATAGCATTCTTTTTTTTTAAATTAAAAAAAATCATTCTATGAAAATCCAGAGATCCTTGTTAAAAAATTGAAAATGTTGTTATTATTGTCCATTAAAAAATCACATCTGGGTCTAACGGTCTTAAAAGAGCATTCCCTAAAAATTTACTTAATTTAATTTAATTTACTTGAATTACCTTGGAAAAAATATTAGTCCTATTTTTTTTTTTTTTAATCCACGAATAAATCTTTTCTATACTGTGGTGGAGGGTATATAAGGGTATATAGGGTTCCACATGATAACACCTAATAATCAGCAATGTTATAATCAACAAATGTTATTCATTTTATTTATTTTAATTTTTTATTTCGGTTTTGTTTTTGCAAAATGGTCTGGCTTTATCCCTTTATTGTTGTTTTTATAAAAACAACGTTTGTTTATTAGTGGAGAACGATGGTAATGTTTACCAGGGGGTAAGGCAGGGAATACCTAGGTTTCGGAAAGAGCCACCAATCCTCATCAGTTCCCTTGTTTTTGCCTGGGATATTCTCCCCAGAAGTTATTTTAAAAAATAACTTCTATGACAAAAAACATTTTTTACCCAAGTGACGAGATCGTAAGCTCAATAGAAGAGGAACCAAAGAATTAAATAAAACTAAAATTCTCTTGGAAAGTCTTCTAAATCTTACAACCGCACTTATAAACATTTACATCTTTCTCCACTTGTTATGCTTTCGTTCAGCCTGAACGAAGTAGCATAACCATGTAAGTTGGTTTTGTCTGTTACAACAAAAACCCCCTTCGTCGACCGTGCCTTGTCTATTAATAGAACAGTGTGGCTTGTTTGTTCGGGATACCGTAGTATTTTGTTTTTGCAAAATGGTCTGGCTTTATCCCTTTATTGTTGTTTTTATAAAAACAACGTTTGTTTATTAGGTTTTTTTTATTTTTTTTCAATAAAAAATTTAAGTCGATTATTTTTTTAGTTTCTCACCGGATGTGGCTGACAAGTGGTGGTGGTGGTGATGGTGGTGGCGGTAGTTTTGGTGCTAAAAAAAATCTATGATTTTCTAATGAAAACTTAAAACATTTAATTCGGAAAAAAACACTAGACAAAATTTATGTATGTCAGATTAGTTATTTATGTGTGTGTGTGAGTATTGGTTTAAGTAGGAAAACAATAGGCGCTATGGCTGTGTTAGTTGTGACTAAATTCCACCACAGCTAGCTCCAGTTTACTAAAAATTTTAACCGCAATTCAAGTGTGAATTTCTTGCTCTAATATTATTGTTGTTGTTGTTTTTTGTATTGTTTATATTTTTTTTTTTTTGGAATTAAATGTGTTTTAGTTGGCCCTGCATGGCATTTTTCAGAGCTATTTTCTTTGAACAAGTTTTTATTTATCTACTTTCTTTTCTTGTTTTTTTGGGGGGAAGATAAGAAGCGGGAGAGAGGTGATAGAGGAAGGTTTTCTTTCTTCACCTGTCTTGTGGTTAAAGATGCCATGGCATTTTTAAATTTTTCTCAGTCAAGGTAAACTTCCGTTTTCGAAAAAAAAATAATAATAATAATAATAAATAAAACAATGAATGGAACCAAAAAAAAAGAGAGAGAAACATATAAAAACAAGTAGAAAAGCAATAAGTTCGGCAAGGCCGAACTTTGTATAGCCGCCACCAATTGGTACAAATTTGGCAAATTTCACAAAAAAAAAAAAAAAAAAATTAATCCATTAAAAATTCTGTTAAAATCTTAAAAATACCGAATGAAGCCGTATATTAGGGTCTATACGATGACGTGGACCTTCATAGTCAACTTTTGTCATTAGCTTCAATATTCAAATGCGAAAAAAAAAAGAATTAAAATCATCAAAATACCGAATATAAGGAGGTACCATGGGGGTTATAAAACATGGACCTGCACAGACAATTTTCTGCCATAGGCTGTAGTATCCATTATGAACTTCAAATACAAAATTTGAAATAATTCCGGTAAATAATGTCGCTGAAATCGTCAAAATACCGAATATCTGGAAGTACCGTTATATGGGGGCTATACGAAGACGTAGACCCACATGGCCGATTTTCTGTCTTGGGCTGTAGTATCCATTACGAACTTCAAATACTAAATTTGAAATAGTTCCGGTAAATAATGTCTCGAAAATCATCAAAATACCGAATTTCGGGAGCTACCGTTATATGGGGGCTATACGAAGACGTGGACCTACATGGCCCATTTTCTGTCTGAGGCTGTAGTATCCATTACCAACTTCAAATACCAAATTTGAAACAATTCTGGTAAATAATGTTGCTAAAATCATCAAAATACCGAATATCGGGGGGTACAATTATATGGGGGCTATAGGAAGACGTAGACCTACATGGCTCATTTTTTGTCTTAGGCTGTAGTATACATTACGAACTTCAAATACCAATTTTGAAACAATTCTGGTAAATAATGTCGCTAAAAATTATCAAAATACCGAATTTCGGGGGCTACCGTTATATGGGGGCTATACGAAGACGTAGACCTACATGGCTCATTTTCTGTCTTACGCTGTAGTATCCATTACGAACTTCAAATACCAAATTTGGAATAGTTCCAGGAAATAATGTCGCTGAAATCATCAAAATACCGAAAATCGGGGGGTACAGTTATATGGGGGCTATACGAAGACGTGGACCTGCACAGACAATTTTCTGGCATAGGCTGTAGTATCCATTACGAACTTCAAATACTAAATTTGAAATAATTCCGATTAATAATGTCGCTAAAATCATCAAAATACCGAATATCGGGAGGTATCGTTATATGGGGGCTATACGAAGACGTGGACCTACATGGCCCATTTTCAATACCAAAAATCCTGGAGACATAATACACATTTGAGTAAAATTTTATCAACCTAGTTCGTTTCGTTCGGAAGCTAGAATGATTTCCACAGACGGCCAGACGGAGGGTCGTCTTAGAATTTAACGCTGATCAAGAATATATATACTTTGTTGGGTCTAAAATGTATATTTCGAAGTGTTACAAACGGAATGACGAACTTAATATACCCTCCATACTATGTATGGAATTACAGATTTGAAATTGAAGAAAAACAATCTAAGATGCAAATGAAGTTGTTATTTCAAAATTTTTGCCTCAATAAGGCGACGGTTCTCTAGTTATTAAATTAAATGCCAACCTTTTCCTAGCTAATCAATGAGAATTATATTTCCTCAAATATCTGGAAAATCTATTAAATTTTCTTCAATTATTTCGTTTTTTGTTTTTTCTAAAAACTCTCTTGTCACTGCCTCAAGAATGCATTTCGTTCTTTTCTCGATCTCATTAACGCTAATCGGAAATCTATCATTAGTTAATTATGGGAATATTTCAAAAATTCCCTGTAACTTATTTCACTTGGTATTTTTTTTTTTTTATTTTCTAAAAACATAAAATCACCTCCCTCCCTTCACATCCAACTTCCTTCCCATCGATTAGTAATTGCCTCTTGATAATCACATGTTCTCCATTGATTAAAGTCTCGTTCTAAGATGTTTGCTTCCGAAATGCGGGCATTCCCCGCATCGCTCAGCAAATGTGGTTTTTTATGCTCATGACTATCTATTTTTTAATAGATGGGATATTAATAAAAAATATAGCGTGTCTAAACTTGGAAAAATACTCACACACACACACATACACACAAAGAGACCACTTAAGGAACAGCTCTTACAACGCAATAAATTAAAGTCTTGTTCTCTGCGCATGCGCGCATTGAAAATGTTCTCAAGGTGATAAAAATTTTTGGATTTTCAAAAAAAAAAAAAAAAATAATAATAATAATAATAATAATAATAATAATAATAATAATAATAATAATAATAATAATAATAATAATAATAATAATAATAATAATAATAATAATAAAATAATAATAATAATAATAATAATAATAATAATAATAATAATAATAATAATAATAATAATAATAATAATAATAATAATAATAATAATAATAATAATAATAATAATAATAATAATAAATAAATAAATAAATAAATAATAAGAAAATAAAATAAATAAATAATTTTTCAAATCAAGATAAATTTCTACCGAATTTCAATATCAAGAAGGATTTCCTAACCGATAATCATTGACTCTTGATAAATTTTCCCAACGAGTTTTCAAGATACAATTGTGGATTTTTTCAGATTTTAAAAAGATATGAATAGGTATGGCAATGATAGGGGATATCTTCAAGGTATAAAATAAAAAAAAAAATAAATAAAAAAAAATAAATAAAAAAATAAATAAATAAAAAATAAATAAATAAATAAATAAAAAAAATAAATAATTTTTCAAATCAAGATGAATATCTAACGAATATCAATATCAAGAAGGATTTCTTAATCGATGATCATGGATTCTGGAAAAATTTCCCAAGGAGTTTTCAAGGTATAATTGTGGATTTTTTCAGATTTTAAAAAAAATATGAATAGGTATGACAATGATCGGGGATATCTTCAAGGTATAAAATCGGAAATTTCGTAATAAAATATTAATCAAGTATTTAAAGAAGAAAAATCGTGATTTACAAAAAAAAAATTTTTTTGAAGCATTTTTAAGGAAGTTACTTTAGGAATTTATTTATTTTTTTTTTCAAAAAAGAAAAAGGGGATCCTTATACATTTTTTTTTAGAATTTTCGTTGATTTGTTAAATTTTAAATTAAATTTTCCACGATTTTTATATCATTTTCCACAGACATTTTTTTTTCAAAAACAAAACAAAATGATTTAAAAAAATCTTAAGGAGGATTAGGTGTTTTTAAAAGAAAATTTCGATACCAAAAAAAAATGATTTTTTTATTTTTTTTTTTTTAACAACAATATGATATTTTTTGTTTTTTTTTTTCAGATTTTTAAAGCCTATTTTTAAGCAATAATGTTCCCTTTTTATACCCTCCACCATAGTATGGAGGCTATATTAAATTAGTAATTTAAACCACAAACATGGATTTTTAAGAAATTATGTCCAAGGACCTTTCAAGCAATGTTTATGATTTTTTCGAAGAAAGAATTATGCAGAAATCTGGATTTTACAGTGGTTCTGCAGAGCAAAACATAGGATTTTTAAAGAATAATACTCAAGGTCCTTTCAAGAATATTTTTTTTAAATATTTTTTCAAGGAATAATTTTTAAAGGGAAAATTCCAAGGTCCTTCCTTCAGAGAAGTTTGTGGAAATATTTCCAGGCTCCCCTGAGGCAAGATTTAGATTTTGTCTACAAATTGTGGACTTTTAATAGAATTATGTTCAAATTCCTGACTTTTTTTAGAATATAATATTCATAATAGAAAACATTCATTAATTTTTAAAGAAGACCATTTCAAGAGCCATCTGAAGAATATTTAGGGATATTTAGGGATAATTTTTTTCAAGGACCTTACAACTAATTGTCTTGGATTTTTTTTCTGGATGTGTTGGATTTTTTGTGGAATTGTGTCCACGGACCTGCCAAGTAATATTTTTGAAGAAAGCAAATATCCAAGAAAAAATTATGGATTTTTTCAGAAAAACTTTTAAAGACTCTTAGACATAAAATTAAGACTTTGTTCAATGAATAGTCATAATTTTTTAAATGAACTTTCACTGATTCGTTTTTTTTCTTAATTTCCGAATTTTTATAGGACTAGTTTTTAGTATTTGGAATTTTTTTTTAAAAGGGCTATACAAATATTTTTAAAAAAATTTGCATTTCCTCTTCAATTTAGATTTTTTTCTAAATTTATTCACAGCAATAATCGAAGATTTTTAAGGACAATGCTCAAGGTCCTTCCAAGAATACTCGTATATTTTTGGAAGGAAAAATTCCAAGGACCTTCCAAGCAATATACATTGATTTTTGAGGTAACATTTCATGGTTCCTTCTAGAAAAAATTCAGGTTTTTCTTATCATTTTTGCAAGGACCTTCAACTAATAATTGTGGATTTTTAAAGGATTTGTATGCAAGGACCTTTGCATATTTTTTAAGAAATCTTTCAAGGACCTTCCAAGCAATATTCATTGATTTTTTGGAGAAAACTTGTCAAGAACATCCTCTTCTTCAAAAAAAAAAAAAAAATAAATAAATAAATAAATAAATAAAAAAAATAAATAACATAAAAAAGCGTGTATTTTTTAAGAAATTATGACCAAGGACCTCCCAAGCAATTTTGTAAAGACAATTTTTAAAGGAATTTCCAAGCAAAAATTTTGAATTTCTTTTTTTGAGAAGAACTTCCAAGTATTTTAAAAGAAATTTATATTATGAGGTCGATCAAACCGAAAACCTGCCAAACTTTATTTTAAAAACCAAAAATCAATGTTTATAGGGACTATTTTTTTAAGAAAAAAAAAAATGCAAGGACCTTTGTAAATTTTTAAGGAAACATTTCCAAAGGACCTTTCATGCTAAAATTCTGAGTTCTTTTGAGAACAACTTCCACAAGACCGAAAACCTACTAACTTTCTTTTTCAAAAACCAAAAATCATTTCCTAAGAGAACTATCTTTAAGAAAAAAAATTCAAGGACCTTCCAGACAATATTCATTGATTCCTGAAGAAAAAATTACCAAAACATCCTCCTCTTCAAAAAAATAAATGATTTTCTTAAGAAATTACGACCTGGGACCTTCCAATAAATATTCGTAAGTTTTTAAAAGGAAAAATTTCCAAAGGACCTTCCAGCCTAAAATTTTGTTTTTTTTTTTTGGAACAATTTCCCAGAAGTTTCAAAAGGAATTTATTTCGAGGATTATTTTTTCAAGACCGAAAACCTGCCAACTTTTTTTTCAAAAACCAAAAATCATTGTTTATATGGACTATTTTTGTAGAAAAAAATTCAAGGACCTTCCAGGCAATATTCATTGTTTTTTGAAGAAAAATTTCCGGGAATATCCTCCTCTTCAAAACAATAAGAAATTATGACCAATATTTATAAAATTTTTTAAGAAAAAATTTGCAAGGACCTTTTAAGCAACAATTTTTATTTTTTTGAGAAAAATTTCCAAGAAGTTTAAAAGAAATTTATTTCAAGGATTTTTATCCGTAGACCACCAGACCGAAAACCTGCCAACTTGTTGTTTATAAGGACCTTTCTTCAATGACTTTAAGTTTTCGCTCAAAGAATTTTTCTGGGACCACAGCTCCATAGTTTGCAAATCTTGAAATGACTGTTTCGTGTTCCACCACATTAATAATCCTGAATTTTAAGTAATTTTCTTCAGGGATCGTCAGATTGAAATTTCTATTTTTTTAAAAGTTTTTTTTAAGGAATATCAGAAAAAATGAAGATTTTTATTACGATTTTTTCAAGGACCATCAGAGCCAGAATTTAGACTTTTTTAGAATTTTCATTAAAGACCGTCAGATCGAAATTCCTATTTTTTTTTTTAGGATAGTTATTGTTTTACAGATCATCAGACTAAAGTCTGGACTCTTTTGTGGGACTTTCTTCAAGGACTGGACCTAAGTTCGTCTTTTTAATCCTTTTCCAAAATTTTTAATGGAAGTCTTTAATAGGTTTATTAGCCCAAGACCTTGTGTTTTTTCTTTCTTTTTTCCAGTTTTTAAAGGATTTTTTACTTCAAGGACCACCAGGCTCAAAATCTGGATTCTTTGCAAGAAGTCTTTCCAAAGATCGTCATATCGGAATTTTAAAGGATTATTTTCTGATAATGTGTTTTTTATTAAATTTCAAAAGGATTAACTGACTAAAGAATTTATTTTTTTAAGGACGATCCAAAATCTGCCAATAGAGGACATGTGAAAGAGGACCTGGGAAGGATATCATATAGAAAACCTGTGGAAGGGCTTCTGCCTTCAAAAATTGCAATTTAGAAAATATTTCGGGAAGGTCTTTTCTTTTCGGATATCTGTTCTTATTTCAGATGTGCACAGGTGGGTTGACTTCTCCTAATCCTTTTCCCTGTTCAAAGTTACATATATTCCTTTATCCCCTTTCTTGTTCTCTTTTTTTCAATTTCCCTTTTATTTTCACTTCCTTCACATCTGTGGGATTCTCGTCTGTTTTGTTTAATTAATAATTTATTATTTTCTCAGGAGAAAAAAAGCTATGGTCATAAATTTATATGACCCCCTCTCCCCCTCCACCTCTCTCTCTCTCATGAATTCGATTGCAGCCTTTTGCCATTAGAGCTCATTTTCCTTTTGGTAATGAAGAAAAATATCCTTTTGAATTTTATATTTATTTTTTTACAGTAATTTTCTCAATTAATTTTTTTCCGCATTTTCTGTGGGTATCTTCGGGCGTATTTCTTTCAATACTTTATTGTCGTCGTTCGTTCGGTTGGTTGATATCGTTTCTTTTTTTAATTCCCTCTTTTTCCCCTTCCCTTTAAGCATTTATAATTTCTTGGCAATATTTAATTTAATTTCATTGTATCAAACTCGGCCAGCCATAGAGAGGAAAGGGGGAAAACACACCATGAAGAAAAAAAATAAAAAACAGCAACTGTTTTTCCATTCCCTCCCCCCTCCTTCCCAGGCCTTCCACTCATTTTTCTTAATCATAATTTTTCATTGTTATAAAACATGTTGATGACGTTGTTGTTATTTTTTCATTATTAAAAATGTAAACATAAAAATTGGATTCTTTTCAGGGCAAAATAAAAAAAACCGAAAAACTTCCCCAAAAAAATTGGAAGAAATCGGATAACAAACGAGGAAAAACATTGCAAGACATTGTTCGAAAAGTCCTTTGAAAGCATGGCCCAAAAGCAACCAGCCAACATTCCCCGCGACAAAACAATCGATCTAAGGGTTTAACAAATTATTTTTTCTTTACCCTTTTTTTTCGCAAGAAGTTTGGAAATTTTGTTGTTTTTCCTCTGTTGCCCTCTCCCCCCGCCAAAGGCAGGCGAATTGCATTGCTTTGCCGAGGCATGTTTCCTGAAAGCAGGGTTTCCTTTTTTGTTTTGGCGTCTAATGGCTGGTGGCTGGCCGTTTAATCGTCTTCGATATGCTTCGGTTTCGTCTGCAATTAATAGCCTGCAGGAAAAAGGATTGGGGAGAAAATATCCTGAAAAAAATATAACAGCCAACAAATATTGGCAACCTTTTGTTGCCAGAAAAAAAAAAACAATATTGAAGTTAAGCCTTTATAGTTTAATTAAGGAAAGTCAATATTTTACTGTTAACAAATGTTGCCGTTGTTTTTTTTTTTTTGTGGGATATGGACGGTTTGGGAATTTTAACTTCAAACTACAAAAACAACAAAAAGAACTTATTACTTTAAGTTTTTCACAAAACATATAAATTTCTTAATATGTGAATCAGTCAATCATTCACTACTTCAAAAGTTGAATAGTGAAAATTTGTCTACAAAAAAAAAAAAAAAAAAAAAAAATCATTGGTGAAATTTTTTGGCTTATGTTTCCTATAGCAAAAAATCGTTGGGGAACTTTTTTCTGTAGAAAAAAATCGTTGATGAATTATTTTCGATATAAAAAATCGTTGGTGAATTCTTTTCTATGAAGACAAAAAAAACATTAAAGAATTTTTCTATTGAAAAAAATTATTGCCGAATTATGTTCTGTAGAAAAAATCGCTGGTGAATTTTTTCTATAGAAAAAAAATCGTTGGTGAATTTTTTTCTACAGAAAAAAAATCGTTGGTGAATTTTTTTCTACAGAAAAAATCTTTTTTCTATAGAAAAAAATCGTCGATGAACTTTTCTCTATAAAAATCATTGTTGAATTATTTTCGACAGAAAAAAAATCATTAGTGAATTCTTTTCTATGAAGAAAAAAATCATAAATGATTTTTGTAGAAAAAATCGTTGGTGAAATTTTTTTTTCAAAGGAAAAATTCGTTGGTGAATTTTTTCTATGGAAAAAAATCGTTGGTGAACTTTTTTCTATGGAAAAAAATCGTTGGTGAACTTTTTTCTATGGAAAAAAATGTTGGTTAATTTTTTTCTATAAAAAAAAATCGTTGGTGAATTTTATTTCTATAGGAAAAAATCGTTGGTGAATTTTATTTCTATAGGAAAAAAATCGTTGGTGAATTTTATTTCTATAGGAAAAAAATCGTTGGTGAATTTTATTTCTATAGGAAAAATGTCGTTGGTGAACTTTTTTTCTATAGGAAAAAATGTCGTTGGTGAACTTTTTTTCTATAGGAAAAAATGTCGTTGGTGAACTTTTTTTCTATAGGAAATATTAATAAAGCAAAACTCAAAAATTCAGCCGAGCCTGGCTGTGGGATTTGAACCGCGGACTTCGGTGTGCAGCCAACTAGAAGTTGCCGTCTCTACGTTCAGAGCCATTAACCCGTCTTCCTAAAGTAGCACTAAAACAAGTGTATGCATTGGAAGCAATGTAGTTGTTGTGGACAAAAAATCCATCACTACAAAAACAAAAACTTTGCTGTGAAAAAGATCTGCCAATAGAACTTGATTCGAACCTGGAGAGTTTCTAGTGTATAATTCGCATATGCTAATTTACAATAAGTTCGAAATATATACTACTTTCCAGAGAACGGCGAAACGCGTCGCATAGTGGTGAGTGTGTGATAGTGTCTATCTGGCTTTCGTTTTCACTGCAAATTTCAGATCATTAAGCTCGTCTCGAAAGAGAAATCAATTAAAAAAAAAAAAAAAATGTCGTTGGTGAACTTTTTTTCTATAGGAAAAAATGTCGTTGGTGAACTTTTTTTCTATAGAAAAAAAAAATCGTTGGTGAACTATTTTTTCCATAGAAAAAAAATCGTTGGTGAACTATTTTTTCCATAGAAAAAAATCGTTGGTGAACTTTTTTTCTATAGGAAAAAATGTCGTTGGTGAACTTTTTTTTTTATAGGAAAAAATGTCGTTGGTGAACTTTTTTCTATAGGAAAAAATGTCGTTGGTGAACTTTTTTCTATAGGAAAAAATGTCGTTGGTGAACTTTTTTCTATAGGAAAAAATGTCGTTGGTGAACTATTTTTTCCATAGGAAAAAATCGTTGGTGAACTATTTTTTCCATAGAAAAAAATCGTTGGTGAACTATTTTTTCCATAGAAAATAAATCGTTGGTGAACTATTTTTCCATAGAAAAAAAATCGTTGGTGAACTATTTTTTCCATAAAAAAAATCGTCTGTGAACTATTTTTTCCATAAAAAAAATCGTCTGTGAACTATTTTTTCCATAGAAAAAAATCGTTGGTGAACTATTTTTTCCATAGAAAAAAATCGTTGGTGAACTATTTTTACCATAGAAAAAAATCGTTGGTGAATTTTTTTTCCATAGAAAAAAATCGTTGGTGAATCTTTTTTCTCCATAGAAAAAAAATCGTTGGTGAATCTTTTTTCTCCATAGAAAAAAAATCGTTGGTGAACTTTTTTTCTGAACACTTTTTATCCATAGAAAAAGATTGGTGGTAAACTTTTTTCTATAGAAAAAAAAATCGTTGGTAAACTTCTTTTTATAAAAAAATCGTTGGTGAATACTTTTCGATAGAAAAAAGTCATTGGTGAATTATTTTCGATAGAAAAAAGTCATTGGTGAATTCTTTTCTACGAAAAAAAAAAAATCATTAATGATTTTTATAGAAAAAATCGTTGGTGAAATTCTTTATAGAAAAAAAATCGTTGGTAATTTTTCTTCTACAGAAAAAAATCGTTGGTGATTTTTCTTCTACAGAAAAAAATCGTTGGTGATTTTTTTTCCATAGAAAAAAAATCGTTGGTGATTTTTTTTTCCATAGAAAAAAATCGTTGGTGATTTTTTTTCCATAGAAAAAAATCGTTGGTGATTTTTTTTCCATAGAAAAAAATCGTTAGTGATTTTTTTTCCATAGAAAAAAATCGTTGGTGATTTTTTTTTCATAGAAATAAAAGTCGTTGGTGAACACTTTTTTCCATAGAAAAAACATTGTTGGTGAATCTTTTTTCTCCATAGAAAAAAAATCGTTGGTGAATCTTTTTTCTCCATAGAAAAAAAATCGTTGGTGAATCTTTTTTCTCCATAGAAAAAAAATCGTTGGTGAATCTTTTTTCTCCATAGAAAAAAAATCGTTGGTGAATCTTTTTTCTCCATAGAAAAAAAATCGTTGGTGAATCTTTTTTCTCCATAGAAAAAAATCGTTGGTGAATCTTTTTTCTCCATAGAAAAAAACGTTGGTGAAATTTTTTTCCATAGAAAAAAACGTTGGTGAAATTTTTTTCTATAGAAAAAAACGTTGGTGAAATTTTTTTCTATAGAAAAAAACGTTGGTGAAAATTTTTTCTATAGAAAAAAACGTTGGTGACAATTTTTTCTATAGAAAAAAACGTTGGTGAAAATTTTTTCTATAGAGAGCGTGTGTGTGAACTCAAGGAGAAGAAATCAAATCAATCAAAAATTTTTGTGTGATTTTTATTTTCCATGTGGTGGGGTATTAGAAAATATCTTGTAAATGTGTGTGTGTGTATTCGAGATGATTACTGCTACTGGTCTTGTTTGGAAAATTTCGTTAACGGAAATAAAATTAGTTTTCCCTCCTTACCTATCCACCAATACCAACACCATCGAAGCATTTCCGATTTGATTTTTTGTTACAATTGTTTTTTTTTTTGTTTTTGTTATTCATTCCAAAGTGGAAATAAGACAAGATTTTGAATCGCGTGCAGATTAATTTCGATTAGAAAGGAAGTTCAAACGGGGGGATATAGAGAAGTAATGGAGATTCTTGAATGAATTTATATCCGTTTTGTCTTCGATGTTGTTTTTTTTTGTGAGTTTGGATTAAGGTAATTATTAGCTGAGTTGGAGATAAAGGTGGTAATGCAGGGGGGGAATAAGTTTGGGTAATGTAGAAAAGTTTTTATTTAACAGGAAATCAAAATTCTTCTATGAATGCCAGTCAAATCAAATAAAGGTACTTGCATGGTGACATGCAATCATAATGGATGTAAGTGGGGGGAGGAAGGGGTACGGAACCCCCTTATAGAAATTGAAGTGCTATTAAAACTTTCGAATTTGTTGGAAAACATTGTTGCTTTCTTCCGCTTATTAACGAACTTATGCAATCACATACTCTCTCTCACTCTCTCTTATTTGCCCTCTCCCTCTCTTTCTCCTTCAGTCGATCTTGTTTAAAAATAATGTGGGTGCCTTTGGAAAAAAATCACTGAGCCTTAACCGAAAATTGCTGTCATTGCCGAACACTTGATGTCCACGACACTGTCATTATGTCGTCCAAGCTGAACGTGGAAGCGTTGAAAAATCGACGACGATTGCTTGTCATTGTTACGCCGCACTGAGTTTTCACTCTTCGCTTTTCCCCCCATCTCTCTCTCTCTCTCTCTCTCTTTCTCGTGGTTCCGTAAGACAAGCAATTAAATTCAGTTCAGTTCAATTTGTCTACAAAAATAAGAAATAATTATTCCGGGCAGTAACTTTCAATAGCAACACCATTGTCTATAACAGCTCTCCTCCCCCTCCTCACCTTCTCCAAGTCACATGTGTAACAAGAAAGGGGGGAGGGGTCTATCCGAAGTCCCAGTTTATTTTTTACTGAAACATTTTGTACGCATAACATGCGATCGTCAATTCTGCGCAAGAGGCTCCCCACGAGGAAAAGAAACCCAAAAAGGAAGGCGCAGAAGTAGCGGAAGAATTCTCAAAAACAACGACATCGGTTCAAGTCCAATGGCATTTATAAGGTAAATATTGTTGGTGTTTTTTTGTTTTTGTTTTGTTGTTACTCTAATCTGTCACGAATGAGTTCACCTCACCTGCCGCAATTAATGATTTTTGCTGTTCCATTATTTGTTGCTGCTTCTCTTGAGGGAAGCCATAGAATTCGCGGTTTTTGTGGCACCTTCGGTGCGACTGGTGCTGGAGGAAAGCCAGCCAAGCCATAATTTAATGTAAAACCCTGCTATCTGCCAACATTTCATTACAATTCGAATTATAATTTTCATCGTGCGATTGTTGTTGCCGTTTTTTCTTCTGCCCTGCAATTTCAATAAAATAAACTGAAATGAAAGAAAAATGAAGGCTCTAAGGGAAATATTGAAGATCGCGTTTGGTTTCCCAGAGATAATTTTATTGGCTATAGGGAAAATACTTAAGAGGCAATTAGTTAAATAAAAAAATGGAAAACATGAAAATACCATTAAGGAAAAATAACAAAAATATTTTCTCAAGGGAAAAAATGGGGAAGGGGAACAACGCTTTTTTGGAAGAAAAATGTTCGCCAATGAAATTTTTCTATCGGAAAAAATTCAACAATGAATTTTTTTCTATATTTGGCAAAATGTTCATTGATTTTTTTCTATAGAAAATTAATAACATTTTTCTATAGAAAAAAATTCACCAAAAATTTTTTCCATAGAAAAAAATTCACCAACAATTTTTTCCATAGAAAAAAATTCACCAACAATTTTTTTCCATAGAAAAATAAGTTCATCAACATTTTTTTTTCCATAGAAAAAAAAGTTCACCAACAATTTTTTTCCATAGAAAAAAAAATTCACCAACAATTTTTTTCCATAGAAAAAAAAAATCACCAACAATATTTTTCCAAAGAAAAAAAAATTTTTTTTCCATAGAAAAAAAAAAATCACCAAATGAATTTTTTTCCATAGAAAAATAATTAACCAACGATTTTTTTCCATAGAAAAGATAGTCACCAATGATTTTTTTCCATAAAAAAAAGTCACCAACAATTTTTTGCCATAGAAAAAAAATTACCAATGATTTTCTTTCCATAGAAAAAAATTCACCAACGATTTTTTTTCCATAGAAAAAAATTCACCAACAATTTTTTTTCTATAGAAAAAAAATTCACCAACAATTTTTTGCCATAGAAAAAAAATTACCAACAACTTTTTGCCATAGAAAAAAAATTACCAACAACTTTTTCTCATAGAAAAAAAATCACCAATGATTTTCTTTCCATAGAAAAAAATTTACCAATGATTTTTTCCATAGAAAAAATTCACCAACATTTTTTTTCCATAGAAAAAAATTCACCAACAATTTCTTTTCCATAGGAAAAAATTCACCAACAATTTCTTTTCCATAGAAAAATATTCACCAATGATTTTTTCCATAGAAAAAACATTACCAATGATTTTTTTCTATAGAAAAAACATCACCAATGATTTTTTTCTATAGAAAAAACATCACCAATGAATTTTTTCTATAGAAAAAAGAATTAACCAATGAAAAAAAAATTCACCAATGAATTTTTTCCATAGAAAAAAATTCACCAACAATTTTTCTATCACCAACAATTTTTTTCTATAGAAAAAAATTCACCAACAATTTTTTGCCATAGAAAAAAAAATCACCAACAATTTTTTTCTATAGAAAAAAATTCACCAACAATTGTTTTCCATAGCAAAAAAATAAATTCACCAACAATAGGAAAAAATCCACCAACAATGTTTTTCCATAGAAAAAAAACTTCACCAATGATTTTTTTCCATAGAAAAAAAATCACCAATGATTTTTTTCCATAGAAAAAAAATCACCAATGATTTTTTTCCATAGAAAAAAGTTCACCAATGAAATTTTTCCATAGAAAAAAAAAAATCACCAATGCTTTTTTCCATAGAAAAAACTTCACCAATGAATTTTTTCCATAGAAAAAACTTCACCAATGAATTTTTTCCATAGAAAAAAACTTCACCAAGGATTTTTTCCATAGAAAAAAACTTCACCAATAAATTTTTTCCATAGAAAAAACTTCACCAATGAACTTTTTTCTATAGAAAAAGTGTTCACCAATGAATGTTTTTTCTATAGAAGAAATGTTCGCCAATGAATGTTTTTTCCATAGAAAAAAATTCACCAACAGTTTTTTCCCCATAGAAAAAATTCACCAAAAGTTTTTTTTCCATAGGAAAAAATTCATTGGTGATGGTGAGAAAAAATTTCCCAACAATTTTTTCTATAGAAAAAAATTCACCATTGAATTTTTTCCATAGAAAAAAATTCACCAACAATTTTTTCTATAGAAAAAAATTCACCAGTGATTATTTTCCTTAGAAAAAAATTCACCAATGATTATTTTCCATAGAAAAAAAACTTCACCAATGATTTTTTCCATAGAAAAAAATTCACCAATGAATTTTTTCCATAGAAAAACATTTACTAATGATTTTTTTCTATAGAAAAAAATTCACCAACAATTTTTTTCACCAAGGAACTTTTTTTTTTAAAGTTTTTCTTTAAAAAATTACGACCACTTATATTTTTTTATAGTTTCCATTATTTTCCACTCGCAAACCAAATTAATAAAATTCTAGGAATTATTTATGAGCTGCAGCCAACCCTTCTACATTTTCATCCGAAATTTCATTCAATGTCCACTTTATCTTGACAAAACAAAAAAGCGACCAACTATATGGAAATAATTTTCTGTGCATAATTTTTTGTGTTTTTTTTTTAGTTGTTGTAATTTTTTCAATATAATTAATGATCATTTGCAATAATAAATACGCGAGAGTTCGTTCGGAACATTTTGAATTTTTTATTTCGTTCGAGTCATGCTCGAATTCAGCAAATTGACCACAATTCTTGACATGCAAACCCGCCGCAACGGCCGCAATTAAACTGGACTCGTTTTAACCACCATTTGACCAGCAGTAACCGATACAACAACAACAACACCAATTCATCGACAAACGAACCGCCACACGGACAAGAGGGAGCAACACTAATGATGGTCGTGCCAATGGATGGATGGATGGACGGATGGTTGGAATGGTGGTGGCAGTGGCAGTGGCGATTTGTAAGTTCTGCAATTGTTATCAGTGCAAAATAATCTTGAATGCCACAGCAACACCACCAACAAATTCTGCACTAAAAAAAAACTGAAATACATACAAAATAGTTCAATACGAAATGACTGACGGCATGTCAGGCCCGCCAAGCTGCAGCCTGCCAAGCCAACCAAGCGTTAAGTCGCGTCGCATTGCGTTTTTTTGCAATTTAAGGCAATCAAACGCCAGCCACAAAGTCGAAGCGTCTATTAATAAACCCCGAACTGGAGAGGGGCGCCAATTGTTCCAAGGCTGCAACAGTTCTTGCATTCTTCCCAAAATCGACTCGAAGAGGGATGGAGGAAGGGGGGAGGGGGACATGAAAAAGTACCAACCCATGTTGGCTTCTTATGTTATTCCTCGGGTGATTAGCTTTTAATTCATGCCATTAAACAAAGCCATTGATGATGTCCAACTCAGCCAGCCATCCATCCATCCATCCATCCGGAGAGATACATCCATTGAATGGCATTGCTAAAAATTTGTCGAATTTATCTGAATGTCTGTATTAAATCAATTTTTATTATCCTTTAAACATAAAATTCCGAAAACAAAAGTTTGATGACCACTCATCAGGGACATCATCATCTTCGCCATGGCCACGGACACACACACACACATTCGCCCATATGTGATGGCCAAGGATGCCACAAAAATTGATGATGATGGATTTTTAACGATTTCCTTTTGATGTGAAAACCCAAACAACAAATAAATGGATGAGCGAGAGATTTATTTTTTTTTTTATGGAAAATGTTCCATAAACTATCCATCCACCACTCCATTGGCCGAAAATCATGTTGGCCAAGCCATGTTGCCCAAGGTGTTTTATGGGGTCAACCATAACCCAAATCTAACGTCAAATTGATCAAGTTATTCGGTTTTAGTGTCTTAATATGTTTTTGTTTTTCCAAAAAAAAAAAAAATAAACAAAAAACTAATAATTTATTATTACACAGCCACTTTTATGAACATTGCCACTCGTGGTTGGCTAATTATCCGCATTGAAGTTATGGTGTTGACATTCATGAGCCAGCCACTAAAATAAGGCCATGTTAAAGCAATGACCGAAAAAAGGGCCATTTACCCTATGGCATGATACCTACTAAAATTTAAATAGTAACTAACAAGTTTTTGGAATATAAACTATTTTCTTTGGAAAAATAACAAATTGCAGCAAAAAAAAAAAACATTGGTGAACAATTTTTATAAAAAATTTCATGAAACATTTTCATTAGTAACCATTTTTCTATTGAGAATTGTTATGTGTGAAAAATTGTCAATGGAAAAAATCTTTGGAGAACATTTTTCTATGGAAAAAAATCAATGGTGAATTTTTTTCTATGGAAAAAATTCATTGGTGATTTTTTTTTCTATAGGAAAAACATTCATTGGTGAATTTTTTTCTATGGAAAAATGTTATTGGTGAATTTTTTCTATAGAAAATAATTGTTGGTGATTTTTTTTCTATAGGAAAATTTCATTGGTGAAATTTTTTTCTATAGGAAAAATTCATTGGTGAAATTTTTTTCTATAGGAAAAATTCATTGGTGAAATTTTTTTCTATAGGAAAAATTCATTGGTGAAATTTTTTTCTATAGGAAAAATTCATTGGTGAAATTTTTTTCTATAGGAAAAATTCATTGGTGAAATTTTTTTCTATAGGAAAAATTCATTGGTAAAGTTTTTTCTATAGGAAAAATTCATTGGTAAAGTTTTTTCTACAGAAAAAATTCATTGGTGAAGATTTTTCTATAGAAATTGGTGAGGTTTTTTCCATAGAAAAAATTCATTGGTGAGGTTTTTTCCATAGAAAAAATTCATTGGTGAAGTTTTTTCCATAGAAAAAATTCATTGGTGATATTTTTTCTACAGCAAATATTTCTATGGAAAATAATTGTTGGGAGTTTTTTTCTATGGAAAATAATTTTTCTATGGAAAATAATTGTTGGTGAATTTTTTTCTATGGAAAATAATTGTTGGTGAATTTTTTTCTATGGAAAAATTGTGTTGGTGAATTTTTTTCTATGGAAAAATTGTGTTGGTGAATTTTTTCCTATAGAAAGAAATCGTTGGTGAACTTTTTTCCAAGGAAAAAAATCGTTGGTGAATTTTTGTTTCTATAGAAAAAAATCGTTGGTGAATTTTTGTTTCTATAGAAAAAAATCGTTGGTGAATTTTTTTGTCTATGGAAAAAAATCGTTGGTGATTTTTTTTTGTCTATGGAAAAAAATCGTTGGTGAATTGTTTTGTCTATGGAAAAAAATCGTTGGTGAATTTTTTTCTATGGAAAAAAATTGTTGGTGAATTTTTTTTCTTTGGAAAAACAATTCGTTGGTAAATTTTTTTCTATGGAAAAACAATTCGTTGGTGAATTTTTTTTCTATGGAAAAACAATTCGTTGGTGAATTTTTTTCTATGGAAAAACAATTCGTTGGTGAATTTTTTTCTATGGAAAAACAATTCGTTGGTGATTTTTTTTCTATGGAAAAACAATTCGTTGGTGAATTTTTTTCTATGGAAAAAAATTATGTTGGTGAATTTTTTTTCTATGGAAAAAATTATGTTGGTGAATTTTTTTTCTATAGAAAAAATTATGTTGGTGAATTTTTTTCTATGGAAAAAATTATGTTGGTGATTTTTTTTTATGGAAAAAATTATGTTGGTGAATTTTTTTTCTATGGAAAAAATTATGTTGGTGAATTTTTTCCTATAGAAAAAAATCGTTGCTGATTTTTTTCCTATAAAAAAATCGTTGGTGAATTTTTTCCCGTAGAAAAAAATTGTTAGTGAATTTTTTTTATTGGAAAAATTTGTTGGTGAATTTTTTTCCTATGGAGAAAAATTGTTAGTGAATTTTTTTCCTATGGAGAACAATTGTTGGTGAATTTTTTTCCTGTAGAGAAAAATTGTTGGTGAATTTTTTTCCTATGGAGAAAAATTGTTGGTGAATTTTTTTCCTATGGAGAAAAATTGTTGGTGATTTTTTTTTCTTCCGAAAATAATTGTTTTTCTTTGGAAAAAAATTGTTGGTGGATTTTTTTATGGAAAAAATCGTTGGTAGACTTTTTCTTATTGTAAAATTTTTCATTAGGTTTATTGTAGATTTTTTTGAAGAAATGTAATTTTTAGTAAAAATATTTTCTTAAAAAAATGCTGAGTAACTTCCTGATTGAAATATGACTTAGTTTGCGACAGCTGTCAATGACTCAATTTGTTTTACCAAATTTTGCCCGTCCCCTTGACATGTCAATTGTCTTATTATCTAATCAATAATGTTATTGGACATTTTTATGAGCCAAGCGACCAGCCACCTCCACAATGGGATGACACAAGAGCCAGCAACAACAACACAAGTCGATCCCCCTACCAAAACTTCTTATAATTACAAGACGAAATTCTTAAAGTAACACGAGCCCAGGAAACACACCTGTACCCTTGGTTCTGCTGCTGCTGGTGGTGGTTGTTGCTTGCTTAGCTCAGTGGATGATCAAAAGTCACCAACGAAAATGTGGTGATCATCATTTTTCATGTCTTCTGACCTCGCCGGTTATTAACATAAATGACTTTTAAAAATGCGGCTGGCTGGCTGACTGGCTGTCTCTCTAGTCCGATCGTTCGTTACATTTTCAATAACAGTGAAATTTCCATGTTTTCTTAGGCTGGTCACGACAAACCCCCATAATACAAAGCGAACCAGTAAATAAGCTATTGAGGAAGAAGGTAGTCAAGGGGAAGTCAAGTAGGCACCCTCACCCTCATCATTTGTGGTGATCATCATCAACGTCGGCAGAAGAAACATCCCTGCATGTTGTTGTAACTGTGGCATTGAAAATTACAACCACCACCACCATCATCATCAGCGGCCTTATCATCCGCCAAGTCATCATCAGAAGTGGAAGCAGCGGTAGTGGCCTTCTTTGATGGCCACTGGTGGTATTTTAATTGAACTGGTATTTTTCCTCAGAGCAGAGGACAAGGGTCGCTGTTATTTTTGCAGCAAAACGCTTGATTGATTTACTAGACCTAACTGTAGAATTTTTCCCATCTTTGGCCATCAACCCCAAAAACTAAACTTCGTTGCTGATAGCTCGAGCTATTTGTTGCTTTGCCATCCCCCGAAAAAAATAATTCCTCCTCTGCAAAGACACAATCCTCAGGTGTCTTTGACGATCATGGCATGCTGGGGAATTCCTGGTGGCTATTTTCGATTAACCTCTAGTTTTTACACCTGTCTGCGTGTAAACAGAAAACTACCATTAACGGTTTCAAATAAAACGAGAGAGGGGGGAGAGGGGGAATTCTAAACTGTCAATTCGGTATTTGTGTAATACAAGTGTTGCTTGTGGTCGCTTGTTCTGCAGATCGAATGCCATAGCAGAGCATGTTAATTACTTGTCCGAGGAAATTTTCAAATTTACATATTCCCAACGAATTATGGCATTTCAATGCTCTCCCCTCCCCTAATTGAAAAGAAAAGCCAATGGAAATGCTGTAGATAAGACCAAGTGATAATAAAAGGAATTAATGTTTTTCATTTTAATTCTAGTCCATTTCAGAACTATTTATGAATAATTATGTTAGTTGGGGGGAGACATTAACATTAGTCATAGTTTTGAAAAAAAGGCAAGGTGTAATACTAGAACATGGGAACTTAATCCAGTTCAGAAGTTTGAGAAATAAACTCACATAAAATGTTTCCCAGCAGTTTCCATGGAAAAATTTTGAGCAATAAAATTCCCATACAAAAATGCACCAATGAATTGTTTCAACAGAAAAAAAATTCACCAACGAATCTTTTCTAGATAAAAAAAAAATTGATCAACGATTTTTTTTCAACAGAAAAAATATCACCAACGAGTTTTTTCTACAGAAAAAATGTTCACCAACGATTTTTTTCTATAGAAAAAAAATTCACCAACGATTTTTTTCTATAGAAAAAAAATTCACCAACGATTTTTTTCTATAGAAAAAAGTTCACGAACGGCATTTTTTTTCTATAGAAAAAAGTTCACGAACGGCATTTTTTTCTATAGAAAAAAGTTCACAAATGATTTTTTTTCTCCTGAAAAAGTTCACCAATTAACTTTTTCTCCTGAAAAAGTTCACCAATTAACTTTTTCTCCTGAGAAAAGTTCACCAACGATCTTCTTCTCCTGAAAAAAGTTCACCAACGATATTTTGCTCCTGAAAAAAATTTTCCAAAGATTTTTTCTCTGGAAAAAAATTCACCAACGATTTTTTTCTCTGGAAAAAACTTCACCAACGATTTTTTTCTCTGGAAAAAACTTCACCAACGATTTTTTCTCTAGAAAAAAGTTCACCAACGATCTTTTTCTCCTGAAAAAATTTCACCAACGTTTTTTCTTTAGAAAAAAATTCACCAACAATTTTTTTCTCTCTAGAAAAAATTCACCAACAATTTTTTTTCTATAGAAAAAAAAAACCACCAACGATATTTTTTCTATAGAAAAAAAAATCACCAACGATATTTTTTTCTATAGAAAAAAAAATCACCAACGATTTGTTTTTTCTATAGAAAAAAATTTTAACCAACGATTTGTTTTTTCTATAGAAAAAAAATTCACCAACGATTTTTTTTTGATAGAAAAAATTCACCAACAATTTTTACCCATAGAAAAAAAATCACCAACAATTTTGTACCCATAGAAAAAATTTCACCAATATCAACAATTCTTTTCCTTGAAGAAAAATTCACCAACGATTTTTTCTATAAAAAAAATGTCACCAACGATTTCTTTTCTATAGAAAAAAATTTACCAACGATTTTTTTTTCTATAGAAAAAAATGTTCACCAACGATGTTTTTTTTTCTATAGAAAAAATGTTCACCAACGATTTTTTTTCTATAGAAAAAATGTTCACCAACGATTTTTTTTTCTATAGAAAAAATGTTCACCAATGAACTTTTTTCAATAGAAAAAGAGTTCACCAATGAACTTTTTTCTAAAGAAAAAGAGTTCACCAATGAACTTTTTTCTATAGAAAAAGAGATCACCAATGAACTTTTTTCTAGAGTTCACCAATGAACTTTTTTCTATAGAGAAAGAGTTCACCAAATGAACTTTTTTCTAAGAAACTTTTTTCTATAAAAAAAAGTTCACCAACGATTTTTTTCTATAGAAAAAGAGTTCACCAATGAACTTTTTTCTATAGAAGAAAAATTCACCAACGATTTTTTTTCTACAGAAAAGGAGTTCACCAATGAACTTTTTTCTATAGAAAAAATGTGCGGATTTTTTTTTTCTTTTGTTCTGAAGTGTATTTTATTTTTATTTGATTTGAAATAAATTTTATTCCAATAATTATCTTTGCTTTGAATCATAAAAAAATCTCATTTAGCTACTGGAATTGCTTGGATTCCTCTCCCCGTAAAATTGTTACTCTAAATCGCAATTAATTAAATAATATCTCTAGCAAAATTTCATTTGCCAAAAATATACGACGAAATAAAAAAAATGATATAATTAATTTTGGTTGCTGAATGTTTTAAAATTTCTATTTTTTTTTTTTCAATTTTATTTTCAGTTTCGGTTTTTTTTATTTTTGACAAACTGATCATGTCTTTATTTTGTGGCCGAAAAAAATGTGTGATTGTCAATGTACCAGAACCGGATCGGAACAACAATTGAATTGTTGTTTTTTTGTTTATTGCTATTTTACACTTTAGTTCTAAATATAAAAAGGCAACAACAACAACAATATTTATTGGTGTTGTTGTATTGTCTTTGGTCGGGCTATAAACGACAACAACATTATGTTTTGAAAATGCAAATTTAATTTAATTGAATTCAATTGAGTCACCAGGAAAAACAGGGGGGCCTTTTGTTGCTGGTTGGCTGGTCGGCTGCCTGACTGACTCTCTGTTTGCCCCGAATGACCAGTATTGGTTCCATTCGATGATTATTTGAATGGAAAAAGAAGCGGAAGACCTTTGTTGATTGACTTTTTATGGTGATGGCGGTGGTGGTGGCGGTACTGCTGCTGCTGCCGAATGGTTACGGCTGAATGCATTTGCGAGTGTATGGGAGACCGCCGGCCACAGACATATACATATGTATGTATGTAAGTATGTTTATAACATCCGGTCCTGTTTTTCGTCCGAATGATCAAACACCGATCATTTGTATTGTTTTGTGGGACGTTTAATAGTCTCGTTTGGAGTTCCAGTTCTTCAGAGTCTCTCTTTGCCCGTGATGTGTGAATTTTTCGGTTTTGCCAGCAAAGCTGTCCGGCTGCCAACATTTGCGGTTGATTGATTTGGTTTGTTAACATTTAAGAATTGTTATTTGGTGTGAAATTTCACACCGCAATGCATAAATGAATTCAATTGGAATCGTGGGGAAAGGGGTCTTTAGGATGGGCAAAGAAAAAAAAAGAACAGTTGAAAGACTTGAACCTGGTGCAACACTCAAACTCATACAGGTGCCAGCGAAACCATGGCAAGGTGTCTGGGTTTTATTGGGATGTGTAATTGAATGGATTTGGCTCGTGCCCAATCAATATCCAGAATTTTGAAAGATGATCGGTTTTTTTTTCTCATTTTTTTTCCAATAATGAAAAGATAATAACACCCCTGGCATCCCTCGAAATAGTTATCAAACCAGCTGCAGTAATCAATAGAAGCATCCTTCTTGGCCTTACACTTGTCTAGCCCTTATTTGACTTCCTCGCACACACACACACCTTTGACAGGTGAATGTGTTAATGATCCTTAGACGACTACAAGAAATAGCCGCTCAAATGATCCCATTGCGTCAGAACATCAATATTCGCAGGTGCATGGGCGAGTGTGCGCATGCGCATAGACAAGAACCTTAAAGGAATTTTATGACCTGCAACTAATGAGGATTTTTTTTTTCAATTTAGTTAAGACAGAATTTAATGTCTAAGAAATAAAAAGAAAAAAAAAACAAAAATTATTTACATTTTATGGGGGTAGTTTTTGTCAATTGCTAGGCATGAGGAGGGCAGTTATAAGAGCAACTGAAAAAATATCGAACATATAAAAAAATGTAACAAATAAACTTCATTCGGCAGGTGAATAAAAAAATATTTCAACTATTCAGTTATGTAAAAATATCAATTAATACAAAAATTTGAAGAAAAGAGAGAGAGAGAAGATAGCAAGGAGAGAACAGACCTAGCGAGAACCTGATTATCAAGATTCATCCAATTTTGTTTGAAATTGGTGCGGAAACCTCAAAAATACTGAAAATTCTGGAGGTAACGTTATATGGGGGCTATACCAATAAGTGGACCAAGAGCAACTATTTTTTGCGGGGTGAAAGTAGACCTGCCAAGAACCCCAAATATTAAGTTTCAGCAGATTTGGTTGGAAATTATGGCAAAAATCTCCAAAATACCGAAAATCGGGAGGTAGTGTTATATGGACCTTTACCAATTAGGGGTCCTGTAGCGAACTGTTTTTGCAAGGGGAAAACAGACCCACCAAGAACTCCAAATGTCAACTTTCATCTAATTTAGTTAGAAATTGTGACGGAAAATTTAAAAAACCGACAATCGGAAGGTAGCGTTATATGGGGGCTATACCATACAGTGGACCTGTAGGAAATATTTTTTGCAAGCAGGAAACAGACCTACCAAGAACCCCAATTGTCAAGTTTCAGCTAAATTGATTGGAAAATATGACAGAAACCTTCAAAGTACTGAAAATCGGAAGGTACCGTTATATGGAGCCTACACAAATTAGAGGACCTGTAGCGAATATTTTTTGCAAGGAGGATGCAGACCTTTCAAGAACCCCAAATTTCAAGTTTCATTTAATTTTGTTGAAAAGTGTGGCAGAAACCTTGAAAATGTCTAAAATCGGGAGATCCGTTATATTAGGGCCATACCAATTGGCGGACCTGTAGCGAACAGTTTTTGCAAGGAGAGAACAGACCTTTCAAGAATCCCAAATGTCAAGTTCCATCCAATTTGGTTGGAGATTGTGGCAAAAATCTTCAAAAAATCGAAAATCGGGAGGTAGTGTTATATGGAGCCTATACCAATTAGGGGACCTCTAGCGAACTTTTTTTGCAAGGGGAGAACAGACCCACCAAGAACCCCAAATGTCAAGTTTCATCTAATTTGGTTAGAAATTGTGACGGAAAATTTAAAAAACCGACAATCGGAAGGTAGTGTTATATGGAGATTATACCAATTAGGGGACCTCTAGCGAACTTTTTTTGCAAGGGGAGAACAGACCCACCAAGAACCCGAAATGTTAAGTTTCATCTAATTTGGTTAGAAATTGTGACAGAAACCTTCAAAAAAGGGAAAATCGGAAGGTACTGTTATATGGGGGCTATACCATACAGTGGACCTGTAGGAAATATTTTTTGCAAGCAGAAAACAGACCTACCAAGAACCCCAAATGTCAAGTTTCATTCCATTTGACAGGAAATTTGGGGCAGAAACCGTCAAAATACAAAAAAATCGGAAGGTACCGTTATATGGGGGCTATACCAATAAGAGGATCAACCGCAACTATTTTGCAGTGAGAAAGTAGACCTGCCAAGAACCCCAATTGTCAAGTTTTAGCTAATTTGGATGAAAATTATGGCAGAAACCTTCAAAATATCGAAAATCGGAAGGTACCGTTATATGGGAGCTATACCAATTAGTGGACCAATGTCGAATATTTTCTGCAAAGAAATAACAGACCTTTCAAGAACCCCAAATGTCAAGTTTCATCGAATTTAATTAGAAATTGTGGCATAAACCTCAAAAAATATCGAAAATTCTGGAGGAAACGTTATAAGAAGGCTATACCAATTGGTGGACCTGTAGCGAACATTTTTTGCAAGGAGTTAACAGAACTTTCAAGAACCCCAAATCGGAAGTTTCATCCAATTTGGTTGGAAACTTTGGGCAGATATCCCCAAAATACCGAAAATCGGAAGGTAACGTTATATGGGGGCCATACCAATAAGTGGACCAACCGCATCTATTTTTTGTAGGGAAAAAGTAGAAATGCCAAGAACCCCAAATGTCAAGTTTCATTTAATTTTGTTGAAAAGTGCTGCAGAAACCTTGAAAATGTCTAAAATCGGAAGGTTCCGTTATATGGGGGCAATACCAATTATTGGACCTGTAGGAAATATATTTTGCAAGGGGGGAACAGACCCACCAAGAACCCTAAATGGCAAGTTCAATCTAATTTAGTTGGAAATTGTGGCAGAAATTTTCAAAATACCGATAATCGGGAGGTGTCGATATATAGGTTCCACAGCAATTAGTGAACCTGTACCAAATAATTTTTTGCAGGGAGAGGACAAACCTACTAAGAACCCCAACTGCCAAGTTTCAGCTAAATTGTTTGGAAAATGTGGCAGAAACCCTCAAATTACCGAAAATCGGAAGGTAAGGACCTTAATCGAAATTTTTTTGCAAGGAGGGAACAGACTTACCGAGAACCCTGTTTGTCAAGTTTCACCTAATTTCGTTAGAAATTCGGGGCAGAAACCTTCAAACTACCGAAATCGGGAGGTACCGTTATATGGGAGCTATACCAATAAGGGGACCTGTAGCAAATATTTTTTGCAAGGAGAGGGTAAATCTAAACCGATCTTGATAAAATTTGGCAAAGATATTTCTGAGCTATATTTGATATATTTCCCCAAATATTGTTGTTACAGAGTGCATATTACGGCTACGAAGGACTAAAATAATAAATCGGATGAACAATATATATGGGAGCTATGGCTATATCTGAACCGATCTTCACCAAATTTGACATACTAGCTTTTAGACTCAATTCGGTCGTAAGTGCCAAATTTCATCCCATTTGGGCAAATATTAGACGTTTGGTGCACAATAAAAGGTAAATCGGACGAAGTTATATGTGGAAGATTATATCCAAATCTGAACCGATCCCGATAAAATTTAGCAATTGTATTTCTGAGCTATATTTGATATATTTCTCCAAATATTGTTGTTACAGAGGGCATATTACGGCTGCGGAGGACTAAAATAATAAATCGGATGGACAATATATATGGGAGGTATAGCTATATCTGAACCGATATCGATAAAATTTGGCATACTTATTTTCAGGCCTAATTTCGTGGTATGTGCAAAATTCCATCCGATTTGGGCTAATATTACACGTTTGGTGCACAATAAAAGGCAAATAGGACAAAGATATAGATAGGAGCTGTAGCTAAATTTTTACCGATTATCGCCAATTTCACAAGGGGTTCGTCCTTGGGCCAAACAAATGTTGTTTGGAAAATTTCACCTCAATCGGATAATAAATGTGACCTGCATTTTGTTTAAAAGAATACATGGACAGACGGACGGTGGGACGGGCGGACTGACATGCATAAATCGACTCAGAATGTGATTCTATGCAGATCATCAAAAGGAACTATGGGTCTGTCTCGTTTCCTTTTGCCTGTTACAAACAAATGCACAAAGACTTAATACCCTGACCACCTTGTGGTGTAGGGTATAATGAAATACTCACTGCAACCGATATAAAAAAATCCGATTTTTTGTTCTCTTCAAACATTTTTTTTTTATCAATTTAGCAAATCAGAATTTCCATAAATGTTGGCCATAACCTTTGTGACCCGGTGCAAAAATCTTAGAAAAGTAACAACAACAATTAAAACAAGCCTACCAATCCCTTTTTTTCTGATTCCAAAAAGCGACTCAAATGATTTCTTCTAAACCATATCTTCAGCGGATTAATAATTTCTTTCTAACTCATTAACTTTTATTCAGAGTTCGAGTGTGTGTGTGTGAGTATGTGTTTTTGTGGGATATTTGTTTGTTCCCCACCTCTCCTCATCATTTGTGAATTTTGTGCTGCTCCAAAGAGTTTGGAGCACGGTTTTGGCTTTTTTTTTGCTTCGCAGCAAACAGTAACCCCTTCGAAACTAAACAACAAAGCTTCCCAAGCTAATCTCCGTTCAAACATCAAAGTCACGTCGTTAGCGAAGACAACGACGATGACAACAACGACGAAGATGACAACCAACGAACGAACGTTCAACAACTAAAGCTCACATTCGTTTGCTCATAACTTTTGTCATCTGAACTTATTTTTTTTCTTTTTCGAAAAAGAAGCCGCCTTTTCTAGATCAAATTTAGTTACCTGCTGGCCAGCATGGAAGGAAGGGACCGCGTTGAATGTGGAAGAGATATTTCCATGGCCAGAAAATGGTTCTTCTCAGTAAGCTGTTGTTATTGTTGTTATAGTTTTTTTAGTTTGGCGACCGCTAAGTAGTGGTACCATGACTTTATCATATCTCAACCAGTACGGAGTGTTAAAGTTAAGTTTGAGAACTGTTGGGTAAGGGGGAGAGAATAGGTGAACAGTGGCAGGAAATTGATACAAATAATTGGAAACTTTTTGGGAGGCTTGGTATAGAAAAATCTCGCGAGAGATGTTCCAACAATAAAAGGTCCTCTCAGGTCGTCTAGCTTACATTAGGGACATCTGGTGTTAACTAGTCGAAGTTATTGGGTTGATATTATAAAGTAGATACCTCCGAGGTCGGCTACTTGTAATGGCGCCCTTTGAGGCCAGTTTCTCGAAAGTAGTGGCCTATGATGTAGGGGGAGAGAGTGGGTGAACAGTGAGGAGAAATTGGTACAAGAAATGGGAAACTTTTTGGGAGGCTTGGCATAGAAACACTTCGTGAGAGGTGTTCCAACAATAGAAGATCCTCTCAGGTCGTCTAGCTTACAGTAGGGACATCTGGTGTCAACTAGTCGAAATTATTGGCTTGCTGTTATATAGTAGATGCCTCCGAGGTAGTGGCGCCCTTTGAGGCCAGTTTCTCGAAAGTAGTGGCCTATGAGACCAGCTTCTCGAAAGAAGTGGTCTATGAGGCCAGCTTTTCGGCAGTAGATGTCTCTGATGCCAGCCACTCGACAGTCGTGGACGCTGAGACCAGTTACTCTACTCTAGTGTCCAATGAAGTCCAGAGGCCACCACTACAGATTAGGTAGCACCAAGAGTAGAGTAGTGGCCTACGAGTCCCGTTAATCTGTTGTAAGGGTCCTTGGAGCTACCTTATCTGTAGTAGTGGCCTCTGGGCCAGTCGACAATTTTATAGAAGATCCTTCTAAAGCCAGGCCTCTGAGGCAAGTTACTAAATAGTAATGGCCTCTGGGTAATCTACTCGGCACTAGGGGGGCTCTGAGGCCAGCTAATCTACGGAAGTGGCATCTTAGTGGCCTCTACCTCGCCAGTAGACTCCTCTGAGGCCATCTACTCTATAGTAAAAGCCACTAAGGCCAGCTACTCTACAGTAAAGTCTTCTGAGGACAGCTACTGTAGAATAGAGGGCTCTGAGGCCTGCTACTCTACTCTAGAGGCCTCTGGGGCCAGTCACTCGAGAGGAGAGACCTCTGTGGCCAGCTACTCTGAAGCCAGTTATTCTAGAGATGAGGCCTCTGAGGCCATCTACTCTATAGTAAAGGCCACTAAGGCAAGCTACACTACAGTAAAGTCTTCTGAGGCCAGCTACTGTAGAATAGAGGGCCCTGAGGCCTGCTACTCTTCTCTAGAGGCCTCTGGGGCCAGTCACTCCAGAAGAGAGGCCTCTGTGACCAGCTACTCTGAAGCCAGTTTTTCTAGAGATGAGGCCTCTGAGGCCAGCTAGAGGTCTGTGAGGCTAGCTGCTCTGAAGTAGAGGAGTCTGCGGCCAGCCACTCGCCAGTAGAGGCCTCTAAGGCCAGCTACCCTACAGTAGTGACCTCTCAGGCCAGCTACTCTTCGGTAGAAGTCTCTGAGACCAGCTACTTTACGGTAGAGGCCTCCAAGGCCAGTTACTCTACAGGCGAGCCTTTGCGGCCAGCTACTGGACTTTGGTGGCTTATAGGCCAAACTACTCTACAGTAGTGGCGCCTGAGGTCAGCTACTGGACATTGGGGGCTTCTGAGGTTAGTTACTCCCGAGGAGAGGCTTCTGAGACCAGCTAATCCATAGCAGAGGCTACTCTACAGTAGTGGCGCCTGAGGTCAGCTACTGGACATTGGTGGCTTCAGAGGCAAGTTACTCCAGAGGAGAAGCTTCTAAGACCAGCCACTCTATAGCAGAGGCCTTTGGGGCCAGCTACTCTACGGTAGAGGTCTCTGAGGCCAGCTACTACAAAGTAGTGGCCAGATACTCTAGAGGAGAAGCCTCTCAGGCCAGCTACTCCAGAGGAGAGGCCTCTGAAGCTACGCTACAGTAGTGGCCTCTGAGGTCAGCTACTCTACAATATAGGCCTCTCATGCCAGCTAGAGGTCTCTGAAGCTAGCTGCTTTAATATAGAGGCGTCTGCGGCCAGTTTCTCTACAGTAGTGGCCGCTGAGGCCAGCAACTCGACAGTAGAGGCCGCTGAGGCCAGCAACTCGACAGTAGAGGCCGCTGAGGCCAGCTACTCGACGGTAGAGGCAGCTGAGGCCAGCTACTTTACATAAGTGGCCTTTGAGGTCTACATAGATGGCCTCAGAGGCCAGCTACTCTACAATAGATGGCCTCTGAGGCCAGCTTCTCCACATTAGCGGACTCTGGGGCCAGCCATTCTGCAGTAGAGGCCACTGAGGCTAGCTACTCTACAATAGAGTCCTCTGCTGCCAGTTACCCTGCATAAGAGGCCTTTGGGGCTAGCTGTAATGGCCTCTGAGGCCAGTTACGCTATATTAGCGGCCTCTGAAGCCATCTTCTCTAAAGTAGCGGCCCCTATTTAATACTTCTGGAAACTAATGGCCCTTTCACTTTTTCCTCTTTTGAATGATTTTTTTTAAGTTTATTCTCTTTTCCAAGTACTGTGCCAATGTTGAAAAGCGACCAAATAATTCATAATTTTTTTGAAATATGTACCTCGAACTTTTGTTGTTGTTGTAGTCAGTGTTTATTGTTGTTGTATCTTATTTTTATTTCACTTTATTTGTTATTATTTATTTCTCCATCTCCATAAGACGATATGTATTTGGTTCTGATGATGGTGGCGGGGGGACAGACCACCGAACTTCTCCTAAGGTGGAACT